>NW_003852419.1:11678359-11709316 GCF_000181295.1 Otolemur garnettii
GTTACTCTAGGACTTTCACTGTTAGTATCTCTGCCTAGAAAACTCTTACTCTTTTGCTGTTAAACCAATACTTGCTCATTCTTCAAATCTCAGCCTGTCTTTTTAAATGTCTTGCTCCAAGGTACTAGTCTAGACTAGCTTGTCACACCTTTTGTACCTCACTGCTAATAATTTGAGACAGAGAGAGGAAAAAAGTACTCCCTGAGTTCTTTTCCCTCCCGAAACACTGCACACCTAATGCTGTCATTTTCCACAGTCTATCTTTCCTATTAGCCTATATACATTTGTTCCCTGCTATATCCTCAGTGTTGAAAGGCATAATGCCTAAATACAGCCTCATTTCTTTGTTAGATGAATCATTATCATCTCTGAACCAATGGGGAACATTTCAAATAAATATGCTTCCAAGTACTTAATAAGTGTATATCGTTTGTGAAGGACTAGAAGACTTCAGATGTGGTAAATATTCTCAAACTCAAGATTATAGCTAAAATGAGGCAGATACCTTTCGAACCACAATCGCGTCATGGTTGAGATTCTCTACAAAAAACCCTATGGCTCGAAGAGGTAAAACTCGGTCATCTCTCAAGAGTAGAGACAGAAGCCCAATGCCTATATGTTCAAATTTCCAGGGCCTGAAAAAGAGGGGAAAATGGCAAAGAGTATCGCAAATAAAACCACTTTTTAAATAATTCATATCAAAACATTAATTAAAATAGGTCTAAAGAACACCACTCCTCTATCACCAACCCTAAAACCTCCCCTTCCATCTCTGTCCCTCCTAATCGTGTTCTGAATACACAAACCAGAGTATACAGCCAACTATTCATGGCCTTCAATGCAGAAAACCCCTATAGTATTTAAGAGAAATGTTTCGAGAATTACAAACATTTTTTGCACTTACAGATTTCTTTGCTCCACACCATCTAGCAAAGTGTTCACCAAATTCTCATAGTTCCTTAAAGAGTAAACAAACAATTCAGGTGAGGTAGTGTTTTACTAAGATGAACATCAAAGAATATAATAAAAAATTCAAATTCTAGCCAAATTCACCCTCCTCCCCCTGTGCCTCATCACCAGACCATCAAGCCCCTGGTGAGAAGCAAGGCGAGTGAAAGCAGATAGATAAACAGGGATGCTGGGAAAGGAACATGAAGGGCGAGGTACAGGAACAACTCGACTGTTCCCAAGTGGGCATTCCAAAGCAAATCTATGAGTAGCAATCAATTAATTAGGAGTGGTCTATCGATATGGTAATCCAGGTACCTGAAATACATCAGGCATGCTCTAATCCTCGTATAAGAGCCTATAAAGACATTTTACAAACTAGTAAATAGGAATATTCATATATTAATTATACAAAATTAAGCTAAGAAGGCTCTTGCTTGAGTGTTATTTGGTTCCAAAAATCCAAAAACTGTTTACTAATATGCTGATAACCAAATTTGATCAAAAGGTAATTATTATACAAGCTATGAGCAATATACTTAACTCGAATTTAGGATTTAAGGATTAATGTGTATACCAATTACACTGTTTCTGCAATATTACTATCTAAAAGAAAATCAAAAATAATTCACACTGGAAAAAAAGATATGATATTAAAATAACTGTTTTTAAGATGGTGTTTTCATCTCTGCAGCTAAAAGGGAAAAGCAGGGATCTTTGCAACAATTATCTCCTAAGGTTTATTTTTTCAGAAGTCAATGTGCAAAAAATTACTAAGTAATTATGCCACACTTGTACTTTAGAGATATTTAAAAGACATCTATCTTAGCAGACCATCTATCAATTACCTTAGGGCATCAGCATTCCTTTCTTGTTGGCGTATAAGTCCTTCTTTAATTTTTTCTGGGCTAAGCAATATCTGGTTGACAGAAGGGTATTTTGACTGTTCAAGTAATTCTGCTACTGCAACACATGACTTTGGAATCTTAATAAAAGGAAAAAAGCAGGACAACAAATTAAATCTGACAGATACTACAATGTGGGTGGACCTTAACACCGCTGAGCTGAGTGAAAGAAGCTAAACACCAAAGTCCCTGTTTTTATGCTTCTCTTTATATGGAATATCTAATAATGGGCAAGTTTATCAAGAGAGAAAGTAGGTAAGTGATTTCCAGGAGCTTGGAGAGTAGGGGAGTGGGAAGTGACTGCTACTGGGTATAGGGTTACTTTTTGGGTAACAAAAATGTTCTGGAATTAGAGTGGTTATACAACTCTGTGAATATACTGTTGTGAATAACATATGTATCCAATAGTACATGTTGAAGGGGTATGTGGATTATATCTCAATTAACTTTTTTTCTAAAAAAGAAAACATAATCTAATGATAGTTGAAATAGCAAGTCTGTGTTTTATTTAAAATAATTACACTTAGAGCAGTAATGTTTGCTTTTGAGATAGTCTTGCTGTGTCCCCTGAGTAAAGTGGCATCATCACAGCTCACTGTAACCTCAAACTTCTAGACTCAAGTGCCCCCGTCTCCCACGTAGCTGGGGCTACAGGCACCCACCACCATGGCTATTTTTCTATTTTTAATAAGATGGGGTCTCTGTTGCTCAGGCTGGTCTCCAATTCCTGACCTCAAAAGATCTTCCCACCTCAGCCTCCCAGAGTGCTGGGGTTACAGATGTGAGCCCCTAGACCGGGCCTAGAATGGTGATTTTTTTTTTAACCTAGAATGGGATGTCAACCACAAGCACTTTAGCAAAGAGGGGGATTCACCTATGCTCATCCTTCTTTTACCCGCTCTCATATCCTCAGGGGATGTGAATACAGATTTGTGAGTTCTCAGATGATCTGCTCCATTTCTCAGTTTGAACACCACAGAATCTTACTCTTTTTCATTTGTTAAATCATCCAATTGTAATTTTCTTCACTATAAATTATGAACCCAGCAGTCAAACTTTTGTACCTGTGGCAAATATGGCTAACCTCCTAAAATATGTATAATTGACTTTGAATAATGAAGGTGTAGACACACACAAAATAATGGTAAATATAACAGTGTAATAATGCTTTTTACTTCTTGGTAAAAAAAAAAAAAACAACTTGATCTACTGCAGACATGCTACAACTTGCTACTTCACCCCATTACCTACAATAATGATCACTAGAAGTATAAAAAGGAAACAGATAAATACTTTTAAAAAGAACATTAGGATCAAATGCTAAAAATATTATTACTAAAAAAAGACAAAATAAAAAGCATTTTACTAACGCAGTAAAACTTCCACCAAAATTTGAGTGAAAAATAATTTTGCTTACTGTAAAGTCCAAGCCAATTGTTTCATATTGCCTATGAATCTTTTCTGCAAGATCATCAAATAGTCTCACTATGGATGGCTTTTCCAGGGACATTGCTTGGCTAAGCCCCGAAGAAACAATTGCTGGCCAAGTCTGTACAATACAGTCCCAATCATGAAGGTTTGCCAAGCACACACCACTGTGATTTCCAAGAAGACAATACAAGGCACCCTGTAAGAAAAAAGTATTATATGGAAAGTAAAAGGCATTGTCTAATTGTAGCTTACGCACCTACAGTAGTTTTCAAATCTTCATTCATTATTTAAGTTCTTAATATTGTTAGTACATAGGATTACACATTTAAAATGTTACTTCTATAAATGTGACATTCAATGGGCCTCCACTACTATTTCTTTAAGTCATTTAATAGTCTGCTTTAAAAATAGCCATTAATAAGGTAACAGAGAAATGTAAAGATGTTTCTAATACCATCGATACCATTCTATTTTCTTCTACTGTATCATAAGGCCATGAAATGTGAAACTCTGAATGTTATAGGGCCTAATGTTTGAAGTATTTATTAAGTATCAGTTAACACTCAGATGCCAAAAATTTTACTGAGAATATAAAAACTAGATTACTTAATAATGCTGTGTATTTTTTCACCTTGTTTCGCAGGCCCAGGCTGGGTTCAAACCCACCAGTCCCAGTGTATGTGGCTGGTGCCCTAGCTGCTGAGCTACAGGCGCCAAGCCTCCCCACAGGTTCTCTATAAGGTCACTGGTTATCTTGATTTTGTTGAACTAACATATATTGGTCACTTTTGACTTTACCTGACATCTCTCGTTTTCTTCATTTAAATTGCTACCAACCCAGGCAATGGTATAACACCCAATGAGTTAAGTCTTCTACAACACTCTTGAATTACCCATCTATATTGGGGGGTAGAAGGGTCAGCACACTTTTTCTGTGAAGTGTAGTCCATTTGGTCTCTATCTCAGCTACTCTTCTTTGACACTACAGTGTAAAGGCTGCCATACACAGTAAGGAATGGGCACGCCTGTGTTCCAACAGGACTGTTCTTACAAAGCAAGCAGTTGGGCCTGGGCCATATAATTTGTTGACACCTATTTTACAAGTTAATTTCAAGGAACATTTTTGGCGTTCATCTTAATTATCTCCAGAAAGCAACAAACATGGCTAATTGAGTATTCCTTCTGGAAAGATCTTTCTTTGCTTTTCCTCCTTATTTCTTATCTTTCCAATCTCCCTGATGTCAGAAGACTCTTCAATGCAGCTTCCAAAGAAGTTTCAGAATGTGCCTCTCAGTCCCCTTCTCACTCATTTTCTTGGCTCTTACCCTCACACGAAGATTTCAATTGTCACCAACACATACTGAGATGTTATCTTTAAACTCGGATGTCTAACTGCTTACCTGACACTACTTCTCAGTATAGGAACCACTTCAAATTAAACTTGTCCAAACAATTTCATCATCTATTCTCCTATTCTGTTTTTCTGATGTGCCCAACAACTAATCATTCAGTCCAAAAGCTTAGTAATTTTGATACAACTTTCTCATACTCCATCACCAAGTCCTACTATTCTCTCTCCTAAATCACTCTCTATCAATTTCTTTCTACCTAATGATAAGCCAGCAGTTCTCAACCTGTGGGTTGTGACCCCTCTGTAACAACGAAAATACATCCTGCATATCAGATATTTACATTATGATTCATAACAGTAGCACAATTACTGTTATGAAGTAGCAACAAAAATAATTTTATGATTGGGGGTCACCACAACATGAGGAACTGTATTAAAGGGTTGTGGCATTAGGAGGCATTAGGAAGGTTGAGAACCACTGGGATAAGCAATCATATTTTACCTATGCTTTGTTGTATTCCTATGGAAGGTGGCAATTTCCTTATTGTGTCATTTCCTTCTTTCTCTGCTCAAATCTCAAAGCTTTTACTCAGTTGCACCAACTTACTATATCCATTCCTCTCTCAGGCCCTTCCTTCATGCTGGTGATGCTACTCTAAACATTTTGATCTTTCATCTCCCGCTGCTCCCTCCACCCCCACATAGGCCAGCCAGCCTACTTAGTCAGTAGAGGGCAAGTTAAACTCTTCCTCAGGGAAGCCTGTATCTTATACATTGATCACAAACATAAGTAAATAATAATTAGGGAGAAAAAAAAGACTATAACTGTTTAAAAATGTACTGATATCTTCAACTTACTTTGAAATACACAAAAAGGTAAGATGGACAGATAAGTAATAACATACTATAGCAAAATTTTAAATATAGATTCTGAATGGTAGATATATAGATGTTTATTGTAGAATTCTTTCAACTTTTCTGTATGTTTGAAAAATTTCACTCTAAAACAGAAATAGACTCTATACCTTGAACTGCTGTTGGGTGACATCTTGTCTATCAGGCCGTAAGAACTCCAAAACCAAGGGAATGATATCCCTGCAACAGAAGTTATATGCTCCCAATGCAGCAAAAAATGTTTGCTGAGCCTTATTTCTGACCTGCAGAAAGTATTAGTAACAAAGGACTTTTATTAACAGTAGACAAAGTACAAAAGATTTCTAAACGAATTATCAAAAACAACTGATGATAATTAAATGTTTCTCTGATTAACAGAAAAATGATTATCTTTCCATGAAAAGGAAAGCACATTATCACCAAGCACATCTGTGCTTTAGGCTGATGTAGGTTCAAATACTTTTGATAAAGGAGAGAATGAATTATACCTATCTGATATGCATCTGTATGCTAACATGGCTTAAAGTGACCAGCAGACTATGCAACTTTTAATTCTGAGTTACTCTGATAATCTGAGCCAGATTATCTTTTCTATTCATACAAAGAAAATTAAAAACTTTCCAGGAGGATCTTAAGCAAAAGAAATACAGAACAACTTCATCTTTCCAATGCAAACCCTGAGTTAGCCACACATATTTTGAACCCAAATAAAAGATGAGTATAAATTTATAACCTAAGATCTACTTAATAACAGATAATAATTGATAATGGAATAAAAGCAACACACTGTAAATAGTCCCAATTCTTTGAGATATTACTTGGGAAGAGATCTCTGGGTTAGAGATGAAGTATTCCTTATCTGAAATGCTTGAGACCAGTAAGTGTTTGGGATATGGGGGAATTTGAGAATCTTTGCATTATATACTTACTGACTGAACATCCCAAATCCAAAAATCCAAAATCTATAATGCATTTCCTTTGAGTTATGTTAGTGAGCAAAAAGTTTCAGGTTTTGAAGCATTCTGGATTTTCAGATTTGGAACGTTCAACCTATACCTAATTAATATTATTTTACAAAGATAAAATAATTGGTTGTTCATCAATCTCTTGCTTTTTCCAGTTCTCTGTGCTTAGAGATAATCTCTTGGTCTTATGCTATCTTAAAGGATAAACCCTATGCTTCATGTGGTGGCAGCTTCCTAAACCCAACGTCTACGAGGAATTACATGACTTTCATAGACTGGACTTCAACATAGACTGCGTTTCCCTTCAAATGAAAAAAACTGGGAAGTAATTACAAAAAGCAAAATTAAACAATATTAATAAAGACTAGCAATTAATTTGAATACATGTACATTTGCAAATTAAAAAGTTATTTTCTATGCCAGTATGAGTTAAAAGGGCCTAGCTTTTAGTTTTGGATTACTTACCTCCTAGTTGTGTGACCTACAGGAGAAAATATTTAAACTCCCTCATTAAATGGGATATTTAGATTGTTTGTAATAGAACAGGTGAGTGGGGATGAAGGAAGGGGAGGGCAGGGTGTTTGTTAAGGCTTACCTGACTATAAGAACTTGTAGATAAACGGAGAAGATCTCTGATCATATCTTGATGTATTTTTTTGTATTCGCAACCCTCAACAGTTAGTGTTCGTAGCTAAGAAAACAAATAAACGAAACCTCAAAGTATTTACTGAAAGTTCATTTGATTATGAAAAACAAATAAATAAATATTCATCTAGAAAATTTGCTTTTTTCTTTATTAAGAAAAATATTTTGCAGATTAATAAGGATACAATTAGGGTACAGCGTTTGCAGTTAGGTGAAACCTGGTTTTTAAGAAGTCACCATGGGGTGGTGCCTGTGGCTCACTGAGTAGGGTGCTAGCCCCATATACCAAGGGTGGTGGGTTCAAACGCGGCCCCAGCCAAACTGTAATAAAAAATAGCCAGGCGTTGTGGCCAGCGCCTATACTCCTAGCTGCTCAGGAGGCTGCGGCAAGAGAATTGCCTAGGCCCAAGAGTTGGAGGTTGCTGTGAACTACGATGCCACAGCACTCTACCGAGGGCAACAAAGTGAGACTCTGTCTCTAAAAAGAAAAATAAATAAATAAAAAGTCACCATGATTCAAGATACTTACCTCATGCTGCAACATTACTCTGTCAATCAATAGTGCTCTGATATGTTGTTTTTTTCCATGGAGCTGGAAAACAAAGAGCAAACACCTCATATTTTCCCTAAGCGACTTCAACAACAGATTTCTCTAAATCCCTTAAAGAGAAATTAGTTTTAAAAAGACCCATAGTGAAATAACGAATGCTGATGGTATTTCATTCATTCTAAACCCATTGGTCTTATATTTAAAATATGCTATCTCAATTAATTTTATGGCTAATAGTAAAAACATCTCCCTTTAAAATGGCTCACCTAATCCTGTTTTTCTTTGATAGGTTATTTAATGGATCCATGCATGGGAGAACAAAGTTGGGTCCTTATTCAGTTAAATATTAAAAGTACAAATACAATCTAAGAAAACCGCTCAACTCTCTTATATTTATAAAATGGTTTTCAGGGGCTTGGCGCCCATAGCACAGTGGTTATAGCGCCAGCCACATACACTGAAGTTGGTGGGCCGAGGCCAGCTAACTAACAATGACAACTGCAACAACAACAAAAATAACCAAGATTGTGGCGGGCACCCATTGTCCCAGCTACTTGGGAGGCTGAGGCAAGAGAATCGCTTGAACCCAAGAGTTTCAGGCTGCTGTGAGCTGTCACGCCATTGCACTCTATCAAGGGTGATGTAGTGAGATTCTGTCTCAAATAAATAAATAAATGAAAATGGCTTTCAGGGTAACCATGTATATTTACTACAGCCTATAACATAATTTATAGTTCCAAAAATTCTTAATTTAAGCTTTTTGCCCACATAATCTTCCACTCAGTCATGAAAGGCAGATACCTGGGACTCAAAGACTATTCCTCTTTTATAACCTGTATCTCATTAGTCACTCACCCCCATAATTATACCTTTTTCAACACCTTATCTCTATTCCAGATTCAGACTGTGTTTTTCACATGGAACTACAATAGTTTACCTACCCTCCTTGCTTCCAGTATCAATCATTTAGTACTTAATTCTCACTGCAATAGCAAAGCTTTTCAGTATTTAATGACATGAATATTATCTTTCTGCTACCCAAAGATCTATTTAAGAGCCTATAATGACTGGCCCACTGTGGAATATAAAACTGAAGCACCTGCTCACAACAAATGAAACTACAAACAACCTAGTTTACCTCTTAGCACTCTTTCCTCCAGCCACACTGTCCCTAATGCATGCCATTCTCTCTGTCTAAAGTATCTATCTTCTCTTGTTTAAACAAATAACAGAACCCTTTTCAGTAAAATTTTCCTGTAAAAGAACACTGCTGTGAACATTTCCTGTCTGTTTCTTCCACATTCCCAGAGAAGCTTAAACTGACTTCAATTGGAGCACAAATATAATATAAATTTTTCTCACATCCACATAAAATACAATGCTTCAAACTCATGCCTGCAGACAGCCAGGTGTGGTGGCTCACGCCTAGAATCCCAGCACCTGGAAAGCTGAGGCCAGTGGATTGCCTGAGCTCAGAAGTTCAAGACCAATCTGAGCAAGTGCAAGACCGTTTCTAAAAAATAGCTGGGCGCTGTGGCAGATGCCTATAGTCCCAGCTACCTGGGAGGCTGAAGCAAGAGAATCACTTGGCCCCAGGAGTTTGAGGTTGCCATGATCTAAGAGGCCGCAGCAGTCTACCAAGGGAGACCAAGTGAGACTCTGTATCAAAAACAAACAAACAAAATTCATGCCTGTAGCCAATTCCTCCTATCTAGTTCATTATTTCAAGTTCTTAAAAGGCAGCTTGAATGCTACTGTCCAAATTCTCACTGAGTTTAGAGACTACTATCATGGAAAATGACAGAAGAATTTGCATAAGGAAAATACATTTTTTTCCCCCTAAAACTAGTTTGATTTCTAACATGATGCTTTTAGCTTTTACAAAATACTTTAAAATTTTCTAGTTTTACTTATAGGAAAACTTCCATTGTATGATAAATAATCCCTAAAGCAAGAGATTATTATATATCTTTTTAGAAAACAATTCAAACTTTTAGGTGAAAATACTGACCCGATTTTCCATTGATTTCTTTACTAAGTTAAAGCTTTTCCATCGAGAATCAAATTCATGCTTGTGAGATCCTTGGAATTGCAGAAGGTCTCCAATAATCTGTATCAAAGAATTTCAATTTTTATTTGCAAATCATCAAGTCAACCATGATCATATTAATAATTATGCAGCTATTAAATAACAATTATACCTTTATGATAAGAAACAATGACTTGGTATCATCTTCCGAATTATCGAGTATGTGATCTAGAAAAAGAAGAAGGATTTTGGTTGAAATACTGTAAGAATCTAAAGGATCCACAGTTAAAGAACAAACAAGCAAAAATCACTGCCCCAATATTCTCACCATTTAAAATAAAAAATACAAAAGCTACTCTATGCTATAGAATAAGATTCCTGCCAGGTGTGGTGGTTCGTGCCCAAGGCTGGTGGATTGCCTGAGCAAGAGTGAGACCCCATCTCAAAAAAGCATGGTGTGTGGGTGAGCGCCCATAGTCCCAGCTACTCAGGAGGCTAAGGCAAGATAATCCCTTGGGCCTAAGAATTTGAGATTGCTGTGAGCTATGATGCTACAGCACTCTACTGAGGGCAACACAGTGAGACTCTGTCTCCAAAAAAAAAAAAAAGAAAGTAGAGTAAGATTCCTACTCTGTGAGGCCGAGGCTGGTGGACTGCTTGAGCTCATGAGTTTGAGACCAGCCTGAGCAAGAGCAAGACCCTGTCTCTAAAAAAACAGCCAGGCATTGTGACAGGTGCCTGTAGTCCCAGCTACTCAGGAGGCTCAGGCAAGATAATCACTTATCGCTTGAGCCCAAGAGTATGAGGTTGCTGTAAGCTATAACGTCACAGCACTCTAGTGGGGGAAGATAAAGTGAGACTCTGCCTCAAAAAAGAGTAAGATTCCTAAATAGTTTAATACAAATAAATCAAATGTATATAGAATACTTACTAAGAAGTTTCCTTATGACCCTAGCAATTGCTTCTCGGTGGTTCTCTCTGGATAGATCTATTTTTAAAGAAAATAAGAGAAAGCATTTTAGACATTGAATGTTTCTCAGACCATTATATTTCTTATGAATAACTTATATGTCAGAAAGAGATAAAATATCCAGGAACAACACAAATGGATCTGCTTTTATCATAGTTGAATTAGTGGTTAGACATGAGAGAGAATAACTTCTGAAATCTCCACATTTAAAATGAACTGCTTAGAAAAAAATATTAAATTAGATTAAGTTAAAATAAAACCAACTGCTTAGACCCTCAGAAGATAGCTTGAGCCCAGGAGTTTGAGGCTACAAGATCATTACACTGCACTCTAGCCAGCAACAGAGTTAAGACCCTATTCTCAAAATAAAAATTTTAAAAACAGGGTGGCGCCTGTGGCTCAGTCAGTAAGGCACAGGCTCCACATACTGAGGATGGTCGTTTCAAACCCAGCCCCAGCCAAACTGCAACAACAGCAACAAAATAGCCGGGCATTATGGTGGACGCCTGTGGTCCCAGCTACTTGGGAGGCTGAGACAAGAGAATCACCTATGCCCAAGAGTTGGAGGTTGCTGTGAGCTGTGACTCCACAGCACTCCACTGAGGGTGATAAAGTGAGCCTCTGTCTCTACAACAACAACAACAACAAAAAATTAAAATATTTGCTTATAAAACTTTATTGTCCAGGAAGGTTGGGGAGATGAGGACAGGGAGAGTAAAACCATCTTCACCAATATTTCAAAGGCTCTTGTGAGTAGAAAGCACCAATGTATTATACCTTAGGAATTAGTGCATGCAACTAACTCTAACATTAATCCAAAAGGAAGTGTCCTGAATTTCTATTAATGTTAGATTCAGAATTAAATTAACATAACAAAATGTTTCACATAAACAGTAATATTTAACTTACTCTGACAGAAAGATAAAAGATCATCAGAATATAAAGTCATAATATTCCTATTTATATCAACTATTTAAGTCCTGAAAAATTTTTACACATAAATGAACATTACAAGACATGAAAGCCTACCTCTGATGCAGAAAGCATTCAGATATTGATTTACTGACCTAATTTTATCTTTTATTGGCTATTCTTTATACAATTTTCCAGTTTACATGAGTAGTATGTAATTAATATTCATTTTTTTGAGGCCAGAAAAATCATTAACTACAAAACTATTCCATTTTAATCCTTACAGTGGGGGGTGACCAAAAACGTCTGCACAGATACACTGAGATTAGGTTTCACATACCATATTCAAGTCCAGTAAACAACTCTGTCTCTTCCAAGGACACCATACTTGGTACCCTGTGTAAAAACAAGAATGCTTGCATTTATTAATAAGACCAATACAAAAGCATTAAAGGGAAAAGTCTCATTGCTAGACTGTTTAAATCAAAATGAAGATAATACTCTTAAGAAAAACAGATTTCCCATCTTCAATTATTTATTCTTCTGAAGATTAATGCTATCTGTTTTGGTAAGAACCATATTACTTATCTTAAAGAAAATATTAATTTAGTGATTTCAGAAGAAAAATTCAACTCCCAAAGAAACATGATATCAAATATTTAACAGATTAAATCTGCTGATAAACATTCATATAAAGAAAAGTCAGCTTCCTAATGATGCAGTTATGGATAAAACTCACAGTCTAAATTTACTGAAGCATACATAGCAGACGAGCTTAGGTAATCATTACTTTTGTCTTTAAACCCAGTCAAATGGATCTCTCCTAATACCTGCAGTAGAATGCCACTCCTTTTGAAGAAATACTGATATAAAAACATTTCATTTCCTAATTAAAGATCTGCTGCAACAAATTATGTTACCACAACCAGACCTAAGTAGTTAAGTTCATTAAAAGGTTAAAAATCGCTTTTTAGGTACGCAAGAACAGATTTTACAGAATAAGAACCTATATATCTGAAATCTAAATTTTCTTCAATGAAAAATATACCTCAATTTTTGACATTTTATTTCAAAGTATGCAACTTGATTTATAACTTTTTTAAACAAAGAGATGAGTACCTTCTAAGAGGCACAAGTGCTAAGAAAACATGAGGTAAGCATATTTAATACAGGGATGATTAGTAAGTGGGAATTTTATTAATACTTATCACCGACAAACTGTTAATAATTATTTAATTTATTGCAAGTGCTAATTTTTAAATCAACATATTCCCAGCTCTATTGTATACCACCCAAAGTAGTTGAATTAAATGGGCTATCTGTTCCTTAATATTTGACAGTTACGAATTTAAGTATTTATCTAAGTAATAAGTAACCACATTATAATTTCTAAAATGACAGTTATTTATGCCCATCACCGTAATGTACTGCCTAGGAAAGCCAAAATACCCTATCAAGTTTTAAACTCAAGCCTACAGAGTATAACTAAGGAATGTCTTTTTCACCAACTGACTTCAAAGTTCACTAATATTTTACAATATAAAATGCTAACTTGCTTTTTCAGAGACTTTAAAGAATAAATTCTTCTTAAATTTTGGATTTCATTGTATAAAGCTTTGACCTTTGGCAACAGCTTTCAAACTTGAGCATCCCATATCTTTGTACATGATCAAAAAGGATACATGTATCAAAAGTCCAATTAGTAAAAAAATCAGATTCCTTCCTTTAAAATGAACTTCAAATCTCTATTGAAGGTAGATTTCACTACCAAAAAGAAAAGGCCTGTGTTCAGAGAGTAGCAAGAATAAAGCCAAGTGGGTTATCAATCTCCCACCCAGACTAGAGCATGGATGGGGCAGTGCTTGCCTCGGGCTGTTACGTGAGAATACTGTCTCGCCACTGCAGTTACAAACACAGGTCGCTTTTAAAATAGAAATACAATTTTCACCATAGCCAGTCCGTACCTGTGTCCTATTATATTGAATCAAGCATGAATTTTAATTATTTTCACATTGTACAAATAAGATTAAAAAAGCAACTTCTAAAGCAAACTATTCTCCATGATTTTTACTACATCAAAAACCCCTATCAGGTGGGAATTTGAAGCGGTTTTGTTGCATGCATTTCTAGCTGTGGTAACTATAATCACATATAAAAACAAATTTCACCTAGGAGTCCTTTTAATTACTTCTGCATCCGAAAATTCAAAGAAATGTTAATACTTATCCTGACTACTTAAAAAAACCCCATCCTGTACAAGATTTAAAAATATTGAGCAAAATATTTAAATTAAAATGTCTTATCCTCTTCCTCTACTTTTAAAACCTGAATTCAAACATATCTTCCGTATCTTTTGTATACGACCCTTGAACAACACAGGTTTGAGCTGCACGGGTCCACTTATATGTAGATTTTTTTCCCCACCCAAACACAGTTCACAAATACAGTATCTGCAGGATGAAAAGCCTGTGCATATGCTGGGCTGACTTTCTGTATAGATGGGTTCCACAGAGCTGGCTGTGGGCCTGAGCATACATGGATTTTGTTAGACACAGGTCTAACCCCCCCCGAGTGTATGGAGGGATGACTATCAATAGAAGCTACCTGGGTAGATACACATTTTAGCTTTATTTCTTTTTATCCACCACAAGTTCCTTCTGTGCTTATGCATCTAAGATTCAGCTTTGACTTTTTCTTATAAACCATTAATTAATTAAACTCCAATTGGATTGACACGCTTTACATTAAATGTTTTATTTCTCAGAAGTATAAGTATTTCTAGTAAGTATTTCTTTTGAACTTTAGGAGAATGATTTTCTAAATGAAATCTTGATCAATTACCTAAGTAAAACTACAATTTTCTTTGTGGCCACCTTATAGGTCTAGGAATGGCCAGACTACATTCTCATATTTAAGACTGCTTTGGTAACTTTTAGTTATGCACATAATCTTAACTGAACAGGCTTAATGTGCCATCAACATTTGTTCTGATTAAATGCTATAACAACATTACCTATTCAAATCCAACACTAAATCTCTTCCCCACTCCATATGAAATTCATCCTATTCATTCACTGGTTCTTTTTACAAATAGTAATTATCACCTGACCTCAGGAACTCTGAAAAATAATTGCAACACACATATTGTAAAATAATACCATATGCAATAAAGTTAAATCAACTTCACAGATCCTAGATAGTCCCACGCCACATTATTTATAACAAAATGTGTTCAAACACTCGTATCATTCATTGTGCCACTAAAAAAAGACACATGAATTTTCCACAACTATGTCATCTGTACCACTAGATGGCAGTCTCCTTTAAATTTGATTAGAGTCAAACTATGAAAATATCACTGGTGTGAAAGAGAGGATGGTAAAAAACAAAGAATTAATACCATAAAGACAAAATATATAATAAAATCATTTATATAAAAGGTAGCAAGATGAACTATCATGAAACAGCTGCAAGCAATAATATAAAATTCTTCCTGTGTTTAAGTGAAAGAATATCCTACTTATACCAATAATCCTCTTCTCAAAAACAAACATGAAAAGCGTAAAACCAAGCCACTAATAGGTTTTTTCTTTTCAAGGTGCAAGTGTTTCCCAAGAGACAATTAGGCCTGTTTTTGCGATCTATTATCCAATTCAATCCTAGGTATCAATAATAGCTATAAACACAATGGAAAAGCTGGCTCTTACTCCACCATGTGAGCAAAGGTTGCTTAAGTAAAGAGAACTCTCACAAACTGCTAAATTTAAAATTAACTCTGAGAACAGGAACTATTTCCATGTCTGACATACAAGCTTTTAAAAATCAACGAAAACAGTCAGAAGGTGAAATAAGGAGAAAACAGGGTTACTCACCGTGGAGTAGTAACTGTTTCCTTTTCTGTGTGCAGCTCCCCCAGCAGAGCTGGGTAGTTTCCTGGAGGTGCCAAGAGAGGTTAGCTAGCCCTGCCCCTCATTGCAGAAGCAATACATCCTTTCACATATCAATGAAACGGTCTCACTATTAGACCTTTAAGTATGAATTTTTTGACTAAAAAGTTAGTAAAAGCTGAGATCCTAAGAATGATTTAACTAAGAATGATTTAACAGATCTATCAGAGGAACGGGGGCAAAAAGTAAATTATTCGAGATGAAAATGATGACTCCTCTACCTTGAGTAACCCTGTTTTTTTTTTTTTTTTAGATGTTAGTTTTTTGCATCCTGTAATAATTGGTTAGAGCTAAAAGATTATATAGAGAGTGGGCTGCAAAGTGAGAAATTAATGGTGATTTCAGGATTAAAGCCAAGTGTCCAAAATTCCTGTTACCCTGGAAAGATATAATCCTACTTCCACATCTATGAAGGTAGAAAAGAACTATGAGTATAAGCTATACCACAAATAATTCTCTTAAAACATTAAAGTTTCCAACAGCAAAATAGGTTCTATTTTAAGATTAATTCAGCAACCTGTGGTACCTAACAAAGCTGTTAAAAATTCAAATTGTTTCAAATCCTAGTGAACTAGAAAAATTTACCCCTAGTTACCCTTACGGACCTAAGTATACGCATCCTTTAAAATGTGTAAGTACAAGATACTTAGGAACCTTAGACTGCTAAAGGTCTAAAAGTACAATGTGGGTACCATTGGGTAGATCATTTACTTTTATACTTGGGACTTAGCTTTTTATTTTTTGTCAGTCTCTAATCACATAGCATGGAAAGTAGGTTTTTCCCAGTCAGTAGCCATTTCCCTGAACAATGACATTTTAAGACCATCCCATATAGAAAACTAGGAACTTCGATTTTCTTACAGGAAAACTCAGAAGTACATTAAGCTTCTAGTTTTTCAACACCACAATTTTCCAGAAGACAAATACTAATACATGTACATGGCAAACTTAATATTGAGAAATCTGACCCCCCCAAAACATTATAGCAGCTATAGTATTTTACATAACTAAAATTCACATAAATTTAAATTTTAAAAAGTGATCTGAGTTGCTATGTGCTTTCAAAAACTGGTCTGGTAGTTCAGAAAACGCATACTGCCTCATAATACCGCAGCCAAATTGTTTGTCACTAACAAGAGAGACTTCCAGGGGCATTACACTACGGCATAATCACAATCACGAGTCTCCCTTACTCCCTAGTGCATGTCCCCCTTTTCCCTATAGAGTAACTAACGTCCTAAATTAGTTTCCTTTTCCTCTAGTAGTTTTAAATTGATCTGCTGATAATCTCTGTGAATTTGCTACAAATATCCTTTTTTCACACTAGGCAGTGTAATTTCTTATCATCGAACAATGGAATATCAACTGAAATTATTTTATTAGTTTTTTTCAAATCAATTTAGATTTTAAAAGATTTTAACAATTATTGATCTATTTTAGAATAAGCAATTTAGAAATTTTAAAGGCAATTTTATGTTACTTTGGTGAGAATTTATCATCTGTAAAAAGAGTCAAAATATTATACAGGAAATAAATGTAAAAAGTCATACTCTGCCAAAATAAATTACAATTGCAGATGAAGGTAAGTCCAGTTCTAAACTGAAATAGATTCTAGTAAAAACTTAAAAAGTCAAAAGAAGACTTAATCAACTACCTCTTTTGATAATTTGAACGCAAAGAGCTACTCATTTATTTTTTGTCTTTTCATTTTTTTTGAGATGGCTTTTCACGATATTGCCCAGATTGACCTTGAATTTCTGGGCTCAAGCAATCCTGTTGCCTCAGCCTCCCAAGAAGCAGAAATTATATATAGGCTTATACCATCATGCCCAGCTATTCTTAATTCCATTTTAATGTAATCATCTGCATAGCTATAAAGAACCATAAAAGTATGTTATGATTCAGTGTTTTTTTTTTGGAGACAGAGTCTCACTATGTCGCCCTCAGTAGAGTGCCATGGCATCACAGCTCACAGCAACCTTAACTCTTAGGCTTAAGCGATCCTCTTGCCTCAGCCTCCCAAGAAGCTGGGAGTACAGGCGCCCACCACAATGCCCAGCCATTTGTTTTTGGTTGTAGTTGTCACTGTTGTTTGGCAGGCCAGGGTTGGGTTTGAACCCGCCAGTTCTGGTGCATGTGGCAGAAGCCCTAGCCACTGAGCTACAGGCACCAAGCTTGATTCAATGATTTTTGAAAACTGAAATTTTAATGTTTTCTTTCATTGTTATATATTAAATGTATATTAAAACATTTTATATTTTCATTTTAAATACACATAAATATATAAAATTTTATATTTATATTTTTAAATATATTTTCTATTACTTCATTATGTTTTATTAATTTTTCACTCTAAATGTGAAAATTCTAATACACAAAGCATTTCAGTATAAATTTACCTTTCCTACTCAGTATTTCTAGGAAAAGCCTATAATGGATACTCAGGATTAACTGTATGACTTTAAGACATCATAATGTAGGCTAACAATTTGCCTATTTATATCCTATGGTATTCATAAAATTTTTGTAATATATTCTCTTCCTTACTAAAAATACATTTCATTATATAAAATTTACGACACTTATCATGATGTACGTTTATTTCAAAGAATAAAGACTTTGCTTCATGTTCACTATTATAGAGCACATTGCATAAAAAGAGCTACATGAAATGCAAGAGAAATTTCTAAGCCTACTTAGCAGCACTGCTAAATTTTTTGCACTCAGTACTAAAAATGTAATAACACAGAAGACACAAACTTTTGCTCAGATAAATTACTGGATTAAAGACCATGATTCTTTTTGTCAATACCTTCAGATGGAACTCAATTTACTGATGACTGATGTGCTACATTTTGGCAAGTACAAAATAGCTCTTTGCATGCCATAAAAGGGTCAAGTTCTTACTGTGTTTGTACACTGTTAAGATCACAGGGGGAAAATCCAAACAATTTCTGCAGGCCTCTCACTTTAAAATAGTCTTTAAAATCAATCTCTTTTGACAGAAATGAATTTTGGTACAAATACTGTATCAAACTATAAAACCGATGAAAAACAAAAGTTCTTTTAAAAAAACTGAGCAAATTCTAGGCAAACTTCAAGCAGATTAACTTACCTGACATGACCCTAATTCTCCTTTTTAAACCTAATAAACATCTAAAAAGTTCAATGGCTAAAAATGTCTATAAATGTGAATTATGTAAATAAATGGGAATTACAGAAAAATCTGACTCTAAATAATGATTACACAGAAAATACAAAATATGGGACTGACAAGTCATATTTTTAAACCAATCCTTGAAGGTTTTTAAGATTTTTATTATAAAATCAGCAAATAATTCTCCCTTTTGTGTTTTTTTGAAACGGGAAGCTCCTTATTCATTTTATATGATTTTCATTAACTTGCTCAAAAAATGCGCTGTTTATCTTTTTTAAAAAATGATCTAAGGAGTATACTGAAACTAGCATCTATAACTAGCATCTAACTTAAGCTAAAGTTATTACATGCTGTTCATTTTATTCTAACTCCATTTTTTCAGCTTAATTGGTAGAGCTGACAGTGGATTCAAACTGAGACGTTCATTCAAAATAACAACACTATGAGGTGGGATCTGACCTAATGTGCACACTGTGAGGGTGTATAACATGCTCCCTGGGTGAGGGGCTCTTCTACAAATGGAACTTTATCCTGGAAGTGAGAATAATGTAACCTAATGTACCCTCATACTAATTTGAATAAAGTTTAAAAAAAGACAATACTCTGAAAAGCACTTAAAAATCATTAAAGCAAATTGGTACAAAGTTCAGAATCATAATAAACACTGAAGAACTAGTTATTAAGAAACACCTTGGTTTTTGTTCTATAAAATCCTAAATCAGTATTTACTGAAGACAAAGGAAAGAACTATTTTTCTTTCTTATTTAAAGAAGAATAGTTACCTTAATTAATAATTTACTCAGTAAACTAACAGGATAATGGACTAACAGGGCGGTGCCTGAGGCTCAGTGAGTAGGGCACCGACCCCACATACCAAGGGTGGTGGGTTCAAACCTGGCCCCAGCCAAATTGCAACAAAAAAATAGCTGGGCATTCTGGCTGGCGCCTGCAGTCCCAGCTACTCAGGAGGCTGAGGCAAGAGAATCGCCTAAGCCCAGGAATTGGAGGTTGCTGTGAGCTGTCACACGACAGTAACTCTACCAAAAGCGATAAAGCTAGACTCTGTCTCTAAAAAAAATTAAAATAAAAAATAAAAACAGACTAACATCTAATGTTATTCTATCTTGGCATGATATGAAAATCTGAATAAAGCCTTCAGGAAGTTTAGAGACCTAAACTGTGCCTCCCATATTTCTGACCTCACAATGACAAATGAAAGGTTAAAGTGATAGAGAAATAACAGCAGTTAACAGAACAGTTAACTTATTACTTGACTAAGACTTATATGTCAAATGGCAAAATAGTTACTTTTACTTACAAGTTAGTAACAGGCTCTCCTTTCAATGGAGGCAGGAGGTTTCCTGAGCCAATTAAACAGTTGTGCACTATAGTCAGACTCTGCAGAATATCATCTCTGGAAAAGACCAAAAACGTTTCCATACTTTAGAGGACGCCTACTTCGTATTTAACAAGCCTTTTGGAGTCTAATGCAAACACATTACCAAGTGGAGATAAACAAAATTAAGACAAACAAATAGCAAACCTCGTTAGTTTACTAGTTTAATAGTGAAGTGTAATTAAACAGTTATTCACTGCTAACAATAGACCTGCTTATATTTAAACAGGCAATGAATAACACCCTGGGAAACAAGGAGCTGCCCCTCTGTGAAACAATTCTGAATTTAACCACCTCCTTGCCAATCACGGCCACTAACACAAAGGGAAGATAGTGCTACAGATTTTCCAGGGCTGGTGTGGTGGATTACACCCACAATCCTAGCACTCTGGCCGGCCAATGCAGAAGGATCCCTGGTGCTCAGGAGTTCGAGACCAGCTTGACTAGCCTGAATAAGAGTTTAAAATGGAAAGATTAGCCAGCCACTGTGGTGAGCACCTAGGTACTCCAGAGGCTGAGGCAGGAGCATCACTTCAAACCAGGAGTCTGAGGTTACTATGAGCTAGGCTGACACCATGTACTCTAACCTGGGCAACAGAGTGAGACTCTGTCACAGTGAAAAAAAAAAAAAGCACATAAACATACATACATACCTACAAACATAAAAACCATCCCAGCTTATTCTATCTTTTAAAAAATGGAACTAATTAAGCATTTACTTCCAGAAGGCAGTTCAGAATATTATACAGTGGCCATTAATCAGACTTTTTTCTCCAAGCCAATTCCTACTGAATATGCTTATTAAAGATTTCTAGTGTTTGACACACAGTAATTTTTTTGTTATTGTTTTAGAAATTTTCAAACTAGGAAAGTGCAATGGTTTCAAATAACTATTACTTGTTAAATACTTATGGGATGGAAGAAAAAAAAAGCTCAGAATTATTTCTTGAAGTAGTATAAATGTCAATAATGCAAATTTCTAAAAAGAAACAACCAATCTTAGTCTAGGAAAACAAGCATTTCCTTTCAAAGGGGGTATACCTACACAGATTTTTCCAAAATGTACACAAGGAAACTACATATCTAAGTAGATGGTACAAACAAACGGGAAAAAAGAACCCAGAATTTTTCTATTTAAAATGTTTAAATGTTGGCAAATTTTCTGTTACAGTATAATATTATATTAAATGGTTTTCTTTTTTTTTATTTATTTTTTATTTTTTTAAACACACACACACACACAGAGCCTTCACTTTTTATTTATTTATTTATTTATTTATTTATTTATTTATTTTTTGAGACAGAGCCTCAAGCTGTCCCCCTGGGCAGAGTGCTGTGGCATCACAGCTCATAGCAACCTCCAACTCCTGGGTTCAAGCGAGTCTCTTGCCTCTGCCTCCCAAGTAGCTGGGACCACAGACACTCGCTACAACACCTGGCTATTTTTTTGTTGTAGCCGTCATTGTTGTTTGGCAGGCCCGGGCTGTATTTGAACCCACCAACTCAGGTGTACATGGTTGGCACCTTAGCCTCTTGAGCCACAGGCGCCAAGCCTATTAAATGGTTTTCTAGGACCATTAATGGCAGATTTTCATGACACATATTCAAAATGAATACAGAAATATACTGCATATAAAAAGGGAAAGGCACAAAAGATTTGTTCAGTCTGCAAACAAATAATACTAATTGATTATAAAAGAAAACCAACCTAGACATTTCAAGTTCCCCATCCCCACAACGCTGAAGTTTGATGAGCTCAGGCTGAAGAAATGAGTCCAATAGATAGAAGGCAAAAGAAACTTCTTCAGAAGAAGGAACATGCCACTGAATTCCCAGATTCCACAAGTCCCCAGGTTTGCCCCAGTCCTAGGAAAGAAGAGCATCTATTCAGCAATTTGAGAAGTTACACACAATTGAAAGATTTAAAAGGAAATGCTCATATAAGCCAAATCTAAGCCAGCAAAAAATGGACACAAAGACATGATCTTGCCCCTTCATTATTAGTACTCCTAAAAACAAGTCTTCCTGCAAAGCACTTAAGAGTGACGACGGATTTATGATGAAGCTACTTAACTCAGCAATAAAACAATATGGAACTATGGAGGTCAGATATGGCATACCAGGTGGCTTCACATACCAACAGAAAAGAAAACTAGTTTTAGCTCCAAGCAAAGTGACAGAACAAGTTTCATACATTCCAATGACAGTTTTAATAACCTATTTTAAAAATAAAGAAGTGACATCTTTATACACAAGGAAAAAAAAAATCACACTTTCAATCCCTTAAAATAAGAAACCAATATATCCCTGAATCCTGTATTTTTGAAAATGCTTGCCTTGATAGGAAAGTATTCCGAGGGAGGCTTGTCAAAACCACCTGGCACACTGCAGTATTCTGTAGGGTACATGAGTGTAGTCGAACGAAGAAGATGATGCAAAAGGTTACAAGACAGAGTGTAACCCTGCTTACAAGTTAAATGCAGGGTTCTCTGGAGAATCTTTACAAGCTGCTCCTTATAAAGAAGCAACTTCTTTCCATCCACTCGAGTAATCTGAAATGAGGAGGGAATAAGTTGAAAATATTTTTGTTAAAAGACCAAGTATCAGTAATTAATGCAAAGTTCAATATTTGCCCACTAACGTACCCTAAAATAATGCTTCTTTAAATAACCTGAATTCATTTTAGGGCTGTCACTTTAACTTTATTCTAATAATTAATCTTTTTAAATCAAAACATATTTTCTTGCCAGAACCTATTCCCTATAAATTCATGGTGTAATAGACATGTCAAGCTTTGTCACATTACATGGAAGGGCCCCTGAGCTGCTGGAACCTTTTCCCTAAGAATTCATGGAATAGTAGGTATAAAAGGCCACTGTAAAAACAAAAACAAAAAACAGAATCAAACACACTTTCAGAGCTTAGGCCTTCAGGTACCATCTTAATATCCCTTTCAAAAGAGTCTATTTACTTAAAGAGACATTATTAATTAAATTTCCAAACTAATTTACAAAGTTATGTTTCATTTTTCTTTTTTTTTTGACTCAGAGTCTCACTTGGTCACCCAGATAAAGTGCCATGGCTAGAGTGCCGTGGTGTAATAGCTCACAGCAACCTCAAACTCGTGGGCTCAAGCACTCCTCTTGCCTCAGCCTCTGAGTAGCTGAGACTACAGGCACCTACAGGCGCCCATCACAACGCCTGACTAGTTTTTCTGTTTTAGTAGAGATGAAGTCTCACTCTTGCTCAGGCTGGTCGTGAACACCTGAGCTCAGGCAATTCAACCGCCTCAGCCTCCCAGAGTGCTGCCTTGCCTAGTTATGTTAGACTGATGGCCAAGTTTAAAAGGTAGAGGAAAAAAATTCTCAAATCTAATAAAACTTTTTAGTGAGTCACCTATATTAGAAGTAATCTATAAAAACTCAAATAGATTGTGGTAATCAATAATTCACTGTACTTCTCTGACAATGAGAGAATATACAATATTCTGACTTTCTCTGGATACATCAAGAAATTTCAAAAACTTCTTTCTGACTTTTCAGTACGTTTTAATGTCAATTTGTCAGAAAGGTCTAAATCCTAAATGCAAGCCAACATTTTCAGAGTAATATTTTCTTATTCCAAAGAGTACAATACCTCAGACAAGAGTTGAAGATTCCATAGTAATTCCTTGTCTAGCTCTTCTTCATTCAATACATCATCATCTAAAAACAGCAACACAGTAGCAAGGGAAAAAAATTACACATGCGACTAACCACATCATTTTTTAATATTTCTAATGCTGCAGAAAGTCTGTTTTAGGAAGATTCTTTATTTCTTCTTCATGAAGCTGAACTCCTTCCAAAAGCAAGTAAAAACTCAATTTTTAAGAAAATAAACATAGCAACCGAGATTTCTGTTCCTCTTTCACAAATAACTTTAAAATAACTTCTGAACAGTTATTGTATGAAAATATTAATTTATTAATAATAAAGTAAAATGTCTAAAATGCTTGCCAACCTGAATATTTTTTGCACAATGCCTGCCCAAACAGCAAAATTAAAATATTGTACAGCTGAAAGAATCTTGTCATTAACAGAGTTCTTTAGAAACCAGGAAAAGATTTTATCAAAAATTATAAAGACAGAATAATGACCTTATGACTTACTCATTGTAAGCTGAGTGATAACACCGCAGCAGTGGGGAACAAACAGCTTCAAAGATTCTTCTGGGCAACACTGAAACATATTTGCATAAACACGTTTTTTTGAAAGGCAAATATTAACGGTCACAAAATATACAGTAGCATTATTTACAGTGGCAAATAAAAGCTGTAGGTTACTGGGAGAATTATGTATTTCAAGGACAACAAGCAGTTCCGAAATATTTAACCACATAAACTTGTTGGTTGTAGACCATTAATATCATTATAAACTCACCTTTACAGCAGCACGGCACATGTCTGCAACCATGCGACCTGCTACTCTTGTTTCAAATATATGTGAAATAGAAAAATTAAAAACCTTCTGCAGGGCCACCTGTTAAGATATGGAAGAAATGAAAATGCCTAATAAGCATTATTTTTTAGAAAATTAAACATCTTATGGAACATAAAAGAAAATGATAAATACATTCAGACTATTCCAAAAAAAACCTAGTACAGCCAGTCCCAGAGTTATTTATATACAACTCATACTTATAAATGGAGGCTATTATAAAGTTGTTATGAATGCTGGCCTAGCAAATACTAAACCATTGTTACTGGGGCAAATACAGGTTAGGTTTCTATGAGTCTCTGGTCACAACATGTCATCAATGGGATCAATATACGCTCCTGTTCTAAACTGAACTCAAGTCAATACACTGTAACTCACATCTGACGAAGCTTACTTACTTAACACAAGTGTTTATTCCATCAGGCACAGCACAATCCTCTCATGCTTAGGAACTTCAGACCTCACTTATGCATTAAACTCTCACAAGCCATTTATGACATTTTTAACACCAACAGAAAACATAAAAATGCAAAACAAACTAATACACTAAATAGATCACAGAAAGAATGCTTGTTTAAGGATTGCTGATAAAAGAAAGCAGAATGCCTTATTCAACCTTGGCTGGAAACATGCATTAGGTAATTCATTTTCTTTGTCACTATGCACGAAAGCACTGATTTGGGGGTAACAAATTGGGACAAGTAGGTAAATTTGCAAATACTAAGGAACAACTGTACACACTTTTTAAAGCTTAACATACGGATGGAAAAGAATTTTCCAGCTAGTTTGTGGCTTCTACTGTCCTATTTCGTAGGGCACCTGTGCTTGGGAGGCTTGTGCTTGTTGCCTGCAGCTGCGTTGCTCTCTAATCAAAGTGCCTAGCTAGAGGCCGTGACCTTTGGCTGGGATGGTACATGCTCCTGGTGGAGGCACTTTTGGCTGGGATGATCCGTGCTCCTGGTGGAGGCACTTTTGGCTGGGATGATCCGTGCTCCTGGTGGAGGCACTTTTGGCTGGGATGATCTGTGCTCCTTGTGGAGGCAGGGGAGCTGAGCTGAAGCCATGGCCAGTATAGCGGTAGCAGCTGGACTAACCAATGCTGTTGCAGGATCTGCAGGCCATTATGTTTTGCAAGCCATGAAGCATATGTAGCCTCAAGTAAAACAAGTTTTTCAAAGCCTACCCAAATCTGCTGTTAGTGGTAGCTATTAACAGAGGGCTTTGAACCCCAAATGACAAAACAGGAAGCAGTAGTAATACTAGGTGTAAGCCCTACTGCCAATAAAGGAAAAATAAGATGCTTGTCAATGAGTTACACTCTTAAATCCCCAGACAAAGGAAGCTCTCCTTATACAACAGCCAAAATCAATGAAGCTACAGATATACTAGAAAGGTCAAGCTAAAAAAGGTAGTAAAAATTTATGATCAATTTTAAGTTCATATTAGTTTATGTATTTGAGTGCTGTTTTTTTTTTTTTTAGACATAGTCTCTCTTTTTGGAAGAGTGCTGTGGTGTCACAGCTCACAGCAACCTCAAACTCTTGGGCTTGAGCGATTCTCTTGTCTCAGCCTCCTGAGTAGCTCGGACTACAAACGTCTGCCACAACGCCCAGCTATATTTTAGAGACAGGGTCTCACTCTTGCTCAGGCTGGTCTGAGCACGATTCACCCACCTTGGCCGGCACCAACTTTTTAATAATAAAATACCTCAGAGTTTCAATTTTAAAATGATTTACCATAAGCTAAAAAAATATGGATAGAAAAGATAAACTGGCATGACATACACACATAAAGGAACTTGAAGTTCAATTTTAAGACATCAAATATAACTAAAAAACTAGAAGTTTACTTTTACAGCAATGCTCTTACCATAAATATTTCTTTGGAACACTGGGTGAGAATTGTACTAAATGTAGAAGATAGACCTAATTCGACCAAACTTTCCAAGTGAGTCATTTTCTCAGTTTCTGTCTCTTCCCTTGTTTGCTCCAATGTACTACTTTCTATAAGTCCAAAGCATCTAAATAAACCAAACAAAGCATAATTTTAGCAATTAAAAACTGGCTTAACATTTTTATTTTTTTTTTGGTGGTGGTGATTAGACTAAGTCTCTACTGTCTTGACCAGGGGTCCTCAAACTTTTTAAATAGGGGGCCAGTTCACTGTCTCTCAGACTGCTAGAGGGCTGGACTATGGTCCCCAGGATGAGTCAACTGCTAAGCAGGACCGGCAGTGGCGGCAAAAACACTTCGCAGGCTGGATAAATGTCCTAGGTGGGCCGCATGTGGCCTGTGGGCTGTAGTTTGAAGATGCCTGGTCTTGATAATTCAAGTGACAGCCACTCAATTTGTACATAGCTCACGAATCATTTATCCTTTTGTAACTTCAGAAGGAGCAGTAATAGCTGAATAAAGGTTACAATGCAGAGAGAAACGAAGGTTCTGGGATGCGACAGTCTTTTTATACAATATCAGCTAAGTCTGGGTCTGGGCTAGAAGCTCACCTGTCCATAAACTGTAAGACAAAATCCTCAAATTCAGCTGTAGCAGAACAAAGTTCTCGTTCTACCTGTAAAATCCCGATGTGGAGAAAAATTACAAATAACCCTTGGTTTTTCCTTTGAACTAACAAACTCAATTATTGCCTGCCAAATAGATCTAACAGTAAATTATTATGTTGGGTATTTGAGAAACAGTGCTATAATCATACATGTATTATCAATTTAGAACAACTCAATCTACTACTTTCTATGAATAAAAATAAGAAATAACTAACATATTTATAAGGGCCAAAAACATAAGTCAAGCAGCATCTTTATTCTAAGTTATAGTTTTCAAACTGCTGCTGTAAATGTACTGGATAGTCTCTGATTACGTGAAGATCTAAATAACAGTCAAGCAACAGCATGCTTGGTATAAAGAAAAGAGCTCTAAAAGAGTGAGATACTAACAAGGAGAGTATCTCCGCATTAGATGCCAATCTCCTAGAAAGATTTATTACTAACAGGAGGTGATAGAAAAATAAACTACCATGACTTTTGCTCAATAAAACACTGAAAAGTGACAGAAAATTTAAAAATACCTCCAGATGTTGGTGAGGTATAGAAAGGGCCTATTTTTGAGCCACCTCCTATGATGGGTGCTCTGAAGACTCTCTTGCCAATGATGGCCTGGCCCTTTATCATACTTTTCTAGCCATAAAACAGAAATTTTATTTCATAAAGCCTATCTAAAGTTGTTTGTAAACTATCAAATATTACTATGCATATGCAGTAAGAATCAGAAACTGGTTAAGCCAGGCAACTTCCTTACTTCTGTGAGGTCGTTTCTTTCTTGCAGCACAGATGAACAATCTACTAAAGGCACCAGAGTAGAAAATGTTGCTATAAACTGGAATGTGATCTGCGGGAAGATGCCAAGTATTTTCGACATTAGTTACAGAATTCCAATTTGAAAATACAAATATACCGTAAATGACAAGAAATTATCCACATAAATTATCATAAAGGGAGATCGCATTAACAATTTATCTGGACATTCTTCACTTAAAACTGAATATAGCTGCCTCATGATTAACTGGCTCTTGCTTTTGCAATGATGATACACTAAATTTGTTTTCGTATGGATATTTCTTAGGTTCAAGCAAAATTTGTGTCACTGAGAAATTATTTGCCTCCCACCTAAAAAGTCACATTAACTAAGCATAAATAAAAAATGCTAATGCAGAAGCTAGAGACCAGAGAAAAAGAAGATGAGCAGAGTGGTAAATCAGAGTGGTCAATCAATTATTCATAACTTTCATCACAGCTCCCTGTCATCAGCGTAGATAGAAGAAGTATAATGATCATAGACGCTATGATTTTTACTACCCCTCTTTAATAAAAATAATATGTCATAAGCTTTAAAACATCATGCAATCATTAAATGTATATAGATTACGGCAAATTACTTATAAAGAAAGGTGCATCAACTGTCTACAGATTTAAAACTTAGGCATCTTAGATATAATTGCTGTTACCATTAACAGATTTTACACTAAACTATTAATATTTTCTAAAAATCTAAACAGAAATTCTAAAACGTCCATTTACAAAATTACAACTTAAATTTTTTTTTTAGCTCAATATGCTTACCATGCATTTGCTGAAGTCATTTGGATCCACCCCAGGCAATGCTCTCATCAACAGAGGTAGCATGTGTGTTGGACCTTCCGGAAACCACCGGCCCCCTGACACCAAACTGCGGGCTACTCCAATTACACAACTGAGAGTGGCTGTGAGCTGGTGAGGTTCTGTTAATGTCTCTAGTGCAGGATACGTTCTACAATTGGAAAAACAGAATTTTAAGTTCTACAATTTGAAAAACAGGATTTTAAAAGTTTCTATCACAGATAAACATAATACAATAATACACTAAATATAATAAATTCATAAATTACATTTTGACTTAAAGGCTTACAGTCAGCAGAATACTTACAAGTGAAAATCTGCTAACAAAGTTAACAGAATTCTAGAAACCCTCCCTATCTGCAGTTTCACTTTCCATAGTTTCAGTTACTGGAAGTCAACCACAGACTGAAAATATTACAGTATTTTGAGAGAGAAAGAGAGACCACCCTTTACATAAGATTGCTGAAGTTGGGTGGCGCCTGTGGCTCAGTGGGTAGGATGCCAGCCCCATATATCGAGGGTGGCGGGTTCAAACCCAGCCCTGCCAAACTGCAACAAAAAATAATAGCAGGGCATTGTGGCAGGCGCCTGTAGTCCCTGATACTCGGGAGGCTGAGGCAAGAGAATTGCCCCTGCCCAGGAGTTGGAGGTTGCTGTGAGCTGTGTGACGCCATGGCACTCTCCGGAGGTGATTAAGTGAGACTCTGAATCTACAAAAACAAACAAACAAACAAAAAAAACAAAAAAAGACTGCTGAAGTTGCTGTGAGCTATGATGCCACAGCACTCTACCAGGGTGATAAAGTGAGACGCTCTCAAAAAAAAAAAGACATTTAGAGGTAGATCATAACGCTCAAATTCAGAAAGCAGAGGAAGGGGAGGCATCACAAAAGGCTCAAGTAATAAGCTCTTAAACACGCGAATAGTTAAGAGTAGTTCGCTCTCAGTAAACACACTATGCCCATATGCGTGCAGTGCATTGGTGAGTTTTCTATTTGCATAAAAAACAAAAATGAATACCAAAAAATTTACACTGTAAAAATATACCAAGATTATACATAAAAGTAATAATCAAATTTTCTTCTATATCACTGATTCTAAGAACCAATGGAAAACAGCATCATTTTAACTTCCATGTTCTCAATACTCTGTGACACTTACATTTTGATTTTTTAAAAAGCCCAGTCAATCTTAATTTATGAGCAACCAATTGGGCAACTAAAATATACGAATATTCTAAAATACTTATGCTATTCATTTCATTTCAATTTCCTTTTTCTCTCTTACAAATCTTTTTTATTTTTTTGGCCAGGGCTGGGTTACCACCTCTGGTATATGGGGCCGGCACCGTACTCCTTGAGCCACAGGCACCGCCCTCTCTTACAAATCTTTACCAAGTTACCAGTCATTACGTGAAAATGTCTTCCATGTCCTCTAGAACAGGAATAAGCACCAAGAAAGCACACCAGAAGCCAAAGTGAAGAAAAGAGAATCAAGTAGAACAGAAGAGAGGGAACAGATGACGTGAATAACTTAGCTATGGCTGAGGCTTCAACAGAATAAACATGCACTCACCTTTCAAGTACAGGGGGTATTACTAACTCAGGTCTCATGAGTGCAAGATTCTGCAGAGCCTGGGCTGCTTCTAGACTACCAGTTTTGCTAAACATAGCCAAGAGGACAGGCTGAATAATGCATTGTACAAAGTCTGTAACATCTTGATCAGTAAGCTTATGGCTATCAGGCACAGGAGTTAACCAAGAGGGTTTCTTGTATCTTTCACGATGCAATCTTCTAACAACACTGTTTGGCAACCGCTGAAGTAGTTTCATTAACTTGTTCTGGGGACAAAGAAGCAAAAACAAAAACAAAAACACAAGTTCTTAAGTAGGTTCTACTTTCCCACATAGATATTCATGGTTTCTCTCTACTGTCTCAAGACAATATTTTTAAAATAATAGGTTTTTAGGGATAAGTTGCTGTTAAAAATAATAATTTTATAAATTATTGTGTAATATAAATTATTATAAAATTAAAATAACAGCTTTTATTATCTAATTATAAAGACCTACATGGCATAACTAGATAGAATTCTTATCAATCAATTATTTATAATAATTAATGAGTTTCAAATTCTAGCTTTAAAAGAATTTCTAAATTTTACATTATGCTAAAAGCCATTTAAACTAGGCAATTTAATAACCACAAAAACCGA
>NW_003852419.1:11709512-11711580 GCF_000181295.1 Otolemur garnettii
ACACACACACACACTAAAAAGACAGTTCCGTGCTTTTTTTTTTTCCTGAGACAGAGTCTCACTTTGTCACCCTCAGTAGAGTGCTGTGGCTTCATAGCTCACAGCAACATCAAACTCTTGGGCTCAAGTGATCCCCTTGTCTTCAGCCTCCCAAGACGCTGAGACCACAGGCATCCACCACAATGCCCACCTATTTTTAGAGCCAGGTCTTACTCTTGCTCAGGTTGGTCTCCAACTCAAGAGCTTAGGTGATCCACCTGCCTTGGCCTCCCAGGGTGTTAGGATTACAGATGTGAGCCACGACACCTGGCCTAGTTCCATGCTTTTGTGGCATTTTTATTTACCATTTTGTCACCAGATTGTGACACTTTACCTCGAATTAGCACAACAGCCCTGTCATACTTTATTTCTGTATGTTACAGAACACAATAATTTAATTTGAACATACTCACCAGCCAGCGCCCATTGTTTGAAGGATGGTAAAAAGATGTGATGCTGTTAAACAAACCAGCTAGGTGTTTTTGCACTAGCTTACTTGGTCCACCCTGTCCAGATAAAAGAGTGAAAATGTCAATACTCACAACATACTATAAAAATGAAGGCATCAACAGGCCTAAACCATATTATATATAAATCTCTAATGTGGTTCATATTTATCCTGCTGACAAAAATCCAGTTCTAACTCTGAAGGACAGTCAAAGACAATTCCCTGAACAGCTTCATGAAAATCAATTCAAAATATTCTACTAAAAGGGCAACTTACTTAAACCAAATTAGAAAAGTGAAAAAATATCTTAGGATAACAGTATATTTTATCATTCTATAGTCAAGTAACATGATCTTAAAATAACCAAGAATGGTAATATCAGCCAAAAAAGTATTCTTTAAATGACCCTATAAGTGAATTTATTTCTCATTGTATGAAATGGACAGAGAAGCATAAATGCATTCAAATATTAATATTTTGGGATTACTTCTAAATGTTTCAAATGAGTAACACATTAAACATTTAAAATGTGTTACATATGACCATATTTTGACTCAAAAGAAAAATATTTTTTATTTCTTGATCTATTGCCAAAACAAACAAACAAAACAACCAACCAAACAACAACTACATAACCTGGGAGAAAAATGAGGAAAAAAGCTAGTTTTTCATCGTATCAAGTTTAATGGCCCTGGGATAAAGGACTACCACTTGGCCTTGAAACCTCCTATCTGTCTCATGATGATCTTCTTTCAAGAAACAGCAGATACCTAAGATAAAATGTCAAATCACATTAGGAACATGCCTTCCTGCTGAAATGAAATCACTTACATGTTTCCCAGTTGAGTAACTATCACTGAACAGGGTTAACGACTCTGAGATCATACTAATTCCATAACAAAATTTTCAGAATTCTAGCATAATAATTAGCACTATTTATTTTTATTGTATTTTCACATTTAACATAAAATGAAGCTGCCAATGAGAACTGTGTGGAAAAGCAGAACAAGGTTAACTCAAATAAGGCTGACACTAATCACTGTCCAATTCTACAACCCATAAAAAATCAGTTTTAACTCACTGTCTATGTAAGATAATTAATATCCAAATGTTTTTGCTCTTATTGGATATTAGTGGAAAATAGAATTTTCTCTCTGTTTAATGAGATGGGAAAAACTGGGGGAGCTTGAATTTCTTTTGTTTTACCTTTCGATGACATTTAAGAGATAAACTTCTAACAACCGCTCTGTCTTTTCCACATAAACATACCAATGTCAAACACAGTATAGTGTTTCGGGAAGGAGGAGATAGTGGTAGAAGTAATATATGAATGACAAGCCAGAAAGTCATAAAGTTGTTCTAATATTCCTTTCTGAGAGAGGGCATCAAAATCTAGGCTTTGGGGTTTATTTTAAATTTTCGTTCAATGATGTCAATAAAATAATCCTTCATATGTCTCCCTTCATCAAGATTAGCTAGTTAATAATCTTTGTGCTCACTATATTTGTGTAAACATTAACAGTAAATGAGAATAGATTGTCTGAGCATATTCAAAACCTTCACGATCTATAAACATATTAT
>NW_003852419.1:11711835-11712882 GCF_000181295.1 Otolemur garnettii
AAAAAAAAAAAAAGTTAGGCATTCTGAATCCTTTACAACTAAATTTTTTACTCTATGTTTCAGGTCCACTGGTTAGGGAGGTTTACAAATGTTACGACTATATTCCTGATCTGATAAACATGAGCTTACTAAATTAGATCATATCTAAGAACCATGTCGCCAACTAAGCCACTAATAAGGAACTATAATTAATCAGAATTTTTGTATGGTTAACACAAAATAGAGGTGACTCATATAAAACAAATATAATGTATTACAAACCATCATGGCAGTGATCCACACTACGGCATGTCCTATATCATAAGCATTTGTTAAAAATCTTGGAACTAACACTTGACTGCTTCCCACGGGCAGATTCAAGCTTCTCAGAATTCTTGTAAATATCTTTAAAAAGAAAAAAAGAATTAAGAATAAATATTTACAGGTATCAAAATAATTCTTTTTGTTTGATTTTTTTGGTTTGTTTTTCAAAATAATTCTTTAAATAACTTCCTAAATATTATATATTAGTGTTATAAACCACAGTAAAGAATATTTAAGCAAAATTACGTAGTATTTAGTAACTTGCTCTATTCTTTAAAAATCACATATAAATATCAATAGATGATACGTTGTCTTTGAGGTCACAAGCACATAGATATGTACCCCCCCCCCAAAAAAAATCAAGATCAATGAGACATTTACAGTTTAACATAAAAAGGCAAAATATAGATCCTGTGGTTAAATGTGAAATATTCTGACTTCTTTCTGCTCCTTAAATACACATAAATCCTTTATCCTATGCTCCTATTCCATGCCTAGGACACGTAATAGCACCAACCCAGATGCTATTATAACATATGATGTAATCTACAAAGTGGACAACACTGTAGTGTGGCACTGAAATATGATACACAGTATTTGCCAGAAGATATGAATATATGACACCCTTAATAATAATGGACTAAGTATTTTCCAAATTACTCACTCTGAAAATTATAGTTAATATCCTGCTTAGGTAAGACAAAACCCCGACACTTAGGATAGCTTGTTATGTTCCCATTACCT
>NW_003852419.1:11713432-11716899 GCF_000181295.1 Otolemur garnettii
GTCACCCTTGGTAGAGTGCTGTGGTGTCACAGCTCACAGCAACCTTCAACTCCTAGGCTTAGGTGATTCTCTTGCCTCAGCCTCCCAAGTAGCTGAGACTATAGGCACCCACCACAACGTCTGGCTATTTTTTGTTGCAGTTTGGCTGGGGCTGGGTTCGAATCTGCCACCCTTGGTATATGAAGCTTGCACCCTATCCACTAAGCCATAGGCGCCGCCCTGTAGTAGACAGATTAAGGGTCCCCGCAAAGATGCAAGATGTTCCTATGCTAAACCCAGAAACTTGTGAATGTTACTTTACATGACTATGGGGGTTTTGAAAATGGGAGTTAGTCAAAAATTGAGATGAGAAGATCATGCTGTTTTATCTGGGTGAGCCCAACGTAACCACCAGTTCCTTTACAGGGGGTAGAAGAACAAGAGAGAGTCAGAACAAGAGATGGGACTATAGAAGTAGAGCTCAGAGTGGTATGTATGTATGAGAGGGCTTCACAAATTCCTGGAAAATGTATATTATGAAAAAAAAAGTATGGATTTAAAATTTTTTATACCAGGCTCGGCACCTGTGGCTCAAGCGGCTAAGGCACCAGCCACATACACCTGAGGTGGTGGGTTCAAATCAGGCCTGGGCCCACCAAACAACAATAATGGCTGCAACCAAAAAATAGCCAGACATTGTCGCGGGGGCCTGTGGTCCCAGCTACTTGGGAGGTGGAGGCAGGAGACTCACTTAAGCCTAGGAGTTGGAGGTTGCTGTGAGCTGTGATGCCACAGCACTCTACCCAGAAGGACAGTGATATGTATATATGAGAGGGCTTCACAAATTCCTGGAAAATGTGTGTTATGAAAAAAATGCATGGATTTAAAATTTTTTACACCATAATAAACTCATACTAACTTGCTAAAAAAAAAAAAATCAAGTGCAGCTGAAATGCATCTATAAAGTAAAAGACAAAGCACCATCCCCAGTACAGATATAAAAGGAACTCTGAATCCAATAAATAGCCAGAAACATCCACTGTGGGTACAGCACCATGCAAGGGTAGCTACCCCAGAAAAACCAAATAAGGGCTAACATCTTCATGCATTTCACAATAACATGCTCATATTTCTAAATACTAACAAAATCAAAATAAATATCTGATTTCATTAAAATACAATGAAGAAAATAAAATAAAACAAACAGAAGAAATTGATCACAAAATTGCCAAAAGACAATCATTAGGAACTTAAGACTATTCATCTCCAAACTAAAAAGTAGAGGACAAAAAAACCAAAAAGGGATACTCACCCCCTCCCATTGTGGGAGATTTTGCACTGAAACCCAAAGGCCAATTAATTCATCAAACCAAAGTCTGAAGAAGAAAAATGTTGTTATGAATAGCAAGTGACTACAGAAAGTGGTTCAAAGCCAGGTATCCTTTGTATTTTTTAAAATCTATTCTTACTGATAACTACACAACCTAGAAAAAATAATACTGAAAGTTACAAACTTAATAGAACAAATGAGTATTTCTTGTTGAATATTCCCTTTCCAATTTATTTATGCTAAAAAAATGTGATTTCACCTATTAAACTTCTATTTTATTGTTAAATAATTATTGTCCACTCCTATTTGATAACTGTTCACAATTTTTCCTTGTGCCCTGCGTCCCCTGCCTTTATCCCTTTATCTGTGGTTGTTACTACCTCTCCTCCTTTTCTTTCTCTCCTAATTTCTTAAATTTAAACAACCTCAGCTGACATTTAACTGTTTTAGTCTTCACATTACTTCAGGCATAACAAACATCATTGAGTTTGCAAAAATTGTTTTACGCATTTCTTTACTAGTTTGTACATCTGGACTTCCTGCTGTAGTCTAGGATCTGTCAAATATGCATATACTTACTTAAAACCTTTATGATGAAGTTCTGGAGGAAGGGAGGTAGGAAGAAATATTTCAAAATAAGTGACGGCCTTTTGCATCGTTACATCAAAAGGGCACATTAACGGCCGCCATTCTTCTAGCATCTCAGCTGTGGCATCTGCTGGAAAATACCTAACAGAAAAGAAGGTTTTCATGTATCTGATAATTGGCTAAAAGCTCTACAAAGCAATATATGACTAACAAAAAAGAGGGAGGAGGGAAATGGATTCCAAAGACACACGCCAACACACACTACAAATTCCATATTAGCCCACAATAAACACATTTTCCTAACACTAAAATAAATATCCCCTTCATACTTAGGATAAGGTAAATTTTCCTCTTGTCTAAGGGATTTTTTTAAAATGCTAAGACACTGATAAAACTCAGATAAAATACAGTCACTCAAATCACCTTACAAGGTTAAATATGGTTGTTGTTTTACTTGCTTTGAGTTATGTAACAGAAATGGAAAAAAAATCCTGCCATATAGAATTCAGTTTACATAAGAAAAAGATAATTAGTAAGTAAAAAAGAGAAGCAGAAATCTCTAGCCACCTTTGCATAAACCATTTACCCTCTCACTGGATCACAAGGTCCTCCTATATAACAAGAGAGGACTGGACCAAATAATCCAGTCCTATGGGGACGTGAATATTTTGCATTTTATGAAATGGACAAGAGTGTCCCTGGGGTAGGGGAGAGTTATAAATTAAAAGTGTGCGCACACACCCACAAAATGAAGGTAAGTGGATAAAGAGGACACATGTGTAATTACTAAATACACGTCGGGCTCAGCACCTGTAGCTCAGTGGCCAAGGCACCACCACATACACTGGAGCTGGTGGGTTCAAAACCAACCCAGGCCCACCAAAACAATGACAACTATAACCAAAAAATAGCCGGGTGCTGTGGCAGGCGCCTGTAGTCCCAGCTACTTGGGAGGCTGAGGCAAGAGGATTACTTAAGCCCAAGAGTTTGAGGTTGCTGTGAGCTGTGACACCACAGCACTCTACCCAGGGCAACAGCTTGAAACTGTTTCAAAAAAAAAAAAAATTCACGTTTAAGAGGTTTATTTTAATGTTTTTTAAGAGGCAGAGTCTCCCTGTGTTGCCCAGACTAAACTCAAACTCCTAGGCCCAAGTGATCCCCCAACCTCAGCCCCCTGAGCTGCTGAGAGTACATACCCCTGTGCATAACTGTGCCTGGCCTTTAGAAGTTTAAAATGAGGAATAGCATATGAGAATGTTTGATTCTTCCCGAAGTTAGGCAATTCCTTCAAATACACTTATAGGGGCCAAGCACGGTGGCTCACACCTGTAATCCAAGCACTCTGTGAGGCTAAGGCGGGTAGATTGCCTGAGCTCACAGGTTGGAGACCAGCCTGAGCAAAAGTGAGATTTAGTCTCTAAAAAATAGCCAGGCGTTGTGGCAGGTTCCTATAATCCCAGCTACTTGGAAGGCTAAGACAAGAGAATTGCTTGAGCCTAGGAGTCTGAGGTTGCTGTGAGCTATGATGCCACAGCACTCTACCGAGGGTGACAAAGTGAGACTCTGTCTC
>NW_003852419.1:11717510-11724445 GCF_000181295.1 Otolemur garnettii
TAAGTTCCTCAGTGACAATCAAGTGTCCAGTGAAGAAACTGACTAAGAGGATAGCACAAAATGACACTGCTCGTTGGTGGCTTAAGACTCAGGTTAGATCTTAAGCCTCTTAAGAAGGAGATATCTTACATTCTGAAAATACATTTGCCCAAGGCTGAGTAGTACAGTAGGTCATTTACTGACTAACTTGTTTATTAAGACTCATAGTACAAGTGTATAATAAATATAGCAGGGCTTTTCATTTGCTGTATCCATAGCAAATTGTCCTAGAATAGCCCGATAACAAGAAAATAGTTCAATTACATAAAATTGAACTATTTCAATTCTATCCACATTCATCTTTAATCCTAAGAAAATGGACCATTTCAATATTCTAAAAGAAAACATAGTAGATGAAACAGCTGGAACAGAACTCAGCAGCAACTGAGGAAGGGCCCTAGAGCTGGCTGTGGTGGGTCCCTTTGATTAATCCTGGTACCTGGTTATCCACCGAGCGTCCCAACTACTTCCACTAGGTCCAGTTGTGATTCAAGCTGCCACTTCTTTCATCTCCCGCCTTGGCTAGTCTTTGCCTTATGCTGACTTAACAGGGTCTTTCCTGATGGTCTGGATCCAGGCCTTATTTTTCTAGATTCCCTGCATTCCTCCTTGTTGCCTTCCCACCATGGAAAGGCTAGGCCTAAGTCCTGCTCAGCCATTTACTACCTGAATAAAGCAAGCACGTGACCTGGCTGTAGCCCAGGCCTGCAAGTGAACCACCCTCCACCCCAAAGAAAACAAAAACATAGTAGGAAAAAATACATGGACCATCTTCATGACATTACTCATATTTCTGATCTGAATAACAAATAATAATAGAGGAAAATCTTTCAAATAAAGTAACTTTATGAAAATTATGGTATTCTTAATAATGAGTTACTTTAAGATTTTTAAACTTACAAATGAAATCTGAAAAATCTGCTGGGTGCAGTGGCTCATGCTTACAATCCTAGCATTTTAGGAGGCTGAGGCAGGAGGATCAACTTGAGCTCAAGAGTTCAAGGCTCCTGTGAGCAATGGCTGTGCCACGGCACTCCAGCCTGGGCCACAGAGAATGTCTATAAAAATTTAAAATTAAAGAAAAAACGATATCTGAAAAATTAAATTCAAAAGTTTGAAATGATATGCTATACTCAATGGCTAAGCAACACCACAATGTCAGAAAGTATTTATACCTTTAACTTCTTCAAAGCGTACTAAAGATGGGGGAAAGCCCACAGAAACAATAAGAGGCTTTATAAACTGAGAAGTTACTTACGGTCGGCAGCTTTTCACGAGTGTTTTGAGAACATTTTCTACAGAACTGGGGAGGGGGGAGAAAGCCATTTGATAAATTAGACAGGAATATTTTAAGAATATATCTAATTCAATTAATAAATAATTCTAACGCTCATATATTCAGATAATTATGTTTACATGCAACTAATCCTACCCCTTTCATACAGATAGACATGCAAGGATTAACTATATGCAAACTACTTAATCTACTTTGTCTTCATTTTGCTCTCTGTTATGAACTAAAGGGAAAGAAACATTACACTGTAAAAGGACAAATAATTTTCAATCTTTATAAAGGAGGCAGCAATAACCATACTTATCAACACATGAACAAGTATGCTCAGTAGCTTAATATCAACAAATAATTTTAACTGAATGCTTTTACATCAAAATACAGCAGTTGGCACACCAAACTCTGGTGTGTTTCTATTAGCAGCTGCCACAAATTAAGTTTCCATCATCGATGAGAGTTCTTTAACTCTCCAAGGTACTTTACTGTCAGTAACAATCACCAAAAAGAGCCAGCTCTTTGACCAGCTATTTAAAAAGTTAGTTAAATAAAACATTAAAAACTATAACTTATTTTCCAGCCTGTAGGTGCCTCAAGTGAATATAGGAGACCAACATGAACTGTTGTGTAGGAATTTATCATCACATCTGTATTCATGAAAAGGCCAATTTGTGCTGGTTTAAACACATGACCAGAATAGAATACATTACTAGCTAGACAACAGTCAAAAGAGGTCAAATGCAGATGAAATAAACAAAGGAGCATTAGGCAATTTTCAACTAGAATTTTAAAATACATGTGACTACTTACAGTATGATGTATACAAATGAAAATAAGACCCTAAATCTCAAAAAGGAAGGAAGGAAAGAAAGAAAAGAGAGAGAGATAGAGAGAGAGGGAGAGAAAGAAAGAAGATAAAATATGGGGGAAAGGGGTAATTTTCAGGCAGTGTTTCCACCTGACACTTCCTCCTTAAGCTTCTTGAAATTCTTAAGTCCAGAAGTCTATCCAACTTCTCTGAAAGCTTAAGAACTAATCTGCAAAGAAATTCCAAGGAATAACACAAAGCAATCTCAGCACAAGTAATCAATATATTATATAACCAAGAGAGAAAACTATAATCTCATTACTTGGAGCAGTAGGAATCCTCTTTATATTCAAAACTACTCAGAGAAAAATTAACTGAAGAGGAAACCAAACTACACTCATGAAATGAATTCTAAATAAAAAAGAAGGCCAGCAGGCCATCATAAAGTATTTTCTCTGATCATCAAAGGGAAGTTCTACCTTCTCTCACATTTCTAAGCTTGCTGGGTAAAAAACCCCACAAACTTCTGTCCAACTACAGTTAATGCCTCCTGAAGATCACAGCTAGGATTTTTACTTCTGGGGGCATTTCCAAAGTGCTTATAACAGCTATCTGTTCATACATTTTTCTGTCGCTGTCTATTTATTTATTAAATACTTACAATACCCAATAAACATTTTGTATCAGGGCAACAAAGAACACAGATCTTGGGTCTTCTTTCAGTTTGAACTGAAGAATCTTGTTTAACAGAATTAATAGCCAAAATTTAAAGATCCATCAGTCTCAAACTAATTATAGCTCAATTTAAACGCAGGTTATAAAAAAAAAAGTAATTCTAAAATGCTAACTTATATGGAAACAAACAGAAGATATATAATTCTACCAGTCCTTACAAAAGTTTATGTCCTCCTTAACTTTATATTTATTTTACTGGCAACTTCTTTGAGAGATAATGCTACATAGAAAACCCATTGTTTTAACTTAGTAACTTCCCCATATCAACAAACGTTCACATTATGGCAGAAATGATTCTAGAAAGCAAGTCATAAGAGGCTGCAAAGCTACTGGTGTTCTCTATTTCCCTGCACTCTTCAGAATAGGAAGTTAATTATAACACTCCACAGAGTTACTTCACTTATTGGAAGATTAGAGTATGTGGGAATGTGACTTAGTTCATCTAAAAGTCAATTTCAACCCCTTCTTAAATATAAGGCCTGTATCATTGGGTTTATGCTCTTTATTCAGAAAAGGGTACAATCTCTCTAACCTGTGATATCTGTATAGTGACCTTTTGTGATTCTTGTAATCTCTCAAGATGAAGGGAACAATGTTTCTGTTTAAAAATAAAATAAAAGGTTAAGGCTAGATGCTACTAGACCATATTCAATAATTTTTAGAGGGAGTGAATAATCACTACATATTTTCCAATTGTTGGGGGAATTTATCATATTAAAGTGATAACAATTCAAGACTTTTTTTTTAATCAAAAGGGATTAACAGAGTGACTAAGTTTGGGGCAGGTTTTCTCATACCCTATTTCCTCTTAGAAAAGGTACGTTGAAAAAGACAATCCACAGTAGAGCATGTAATGTTCACAGTTGGGGCTTCCAATAAGACAGACCTGAATTTGAATACCAGTTCTACTACTTCTTACTAGTGTAATAACACAGCTCAGTTTTTCATCCATATGAGTAATAATACCTACCTCTCCCAGAGCTGTTAACAAAAAGTAAATAAGATAATGTATAGAATGCAGTTGAGTGGCCCCAAATCAAGGATAATAGTTAATTATTATTTCATACTTAGGCAAAATAAACTGTATTTACAATTTCCCTAACTGAAACTTTGTGTTCATCTTGCTTTCACATTCATTTTACTACCCCTGAGTTGCTTTAACTTATGATCTAGGAAATCACACCAAAATAGAATAATCCTCCCAAACCACACCCTATTATTAAGGGCAGAAAGTGAGTTCTTGTGCCAGTTCTTAGGCTCTTGTTCCAGTTTCAACCAATGACTCTGAATTTTCTTCTCTGGGCCTCAAATTCCTTATGATGACATTTCTTATGATGACATTAGTAATGTAAATTCCAAATACGTAGACAAGCCTGAGGAAAGCCTTAGCCTCTAGTTTCTCCAGTTACTGAGAAAGTGAACTTATATAATCTTGGGAAGGTTATGCCTCCTGCCTCCTTGGTCTTATGTAACTATCAGCGCAGTATCCACTCCTAACCCACAGAAATGTACAGCCAATGGTATATTCGAGATGAGAGTAAATTGGACCACTCTTAGCTAGAAGTGCTTACCTACAGCTTTGCTTCACCTAACAATTCTTGGGCTAAAATTTAACTTCAGAACACTCCTATTTGCTTTTTCATAAATCAGCAGGGAAACTGTAACAATGCCATATTCTGTATACACCTGCTTTACTCCCCTTAGAATTTCATGGTAACTACTTATACAGTCTTTATTTTCTTACATATATGTTAAACATTTCACCTAAAAGAAATCAGTTTTTACCTGCTTTCCCTAAATCTAAACAGTTCCACCATAAATCAGTAAAGCATTATCTATCTAATCTTCAAGACCTAATATTGCTCAGTTACATTAGCAAGTACTCATTTTTCATAGCTACTATACTCAAAATTAGAGTCAAGATGATTTCATCATTAAGGAAGGTGTAAACAGAGTACATTCTTACCACGCACCATGGCATTTCCATGGGGTGATACAGCATTACGTTGCCTTTTCATTAAAATTACTTAAAGAAAAATAGTATACTTTTATGGTAAGTGCCAAGAAATTGTTAACAATCTTACTACTCATGTAAAAAGATGACACGTGCTTGCTGTAAATGGTGACAAGCCTGATCAACCTAAGTATTCTTTACTTTAAAAAGATTACATTTTAAAGAAAGAGACAACTTTTTAAGGAAACATCATCAAAATCGTTAATAAACATCAACCACATATTCTCTCATTTCCAAGTAAAGGCAGAATACTTTATTTTATTTTTGAGACAAGAGTCTCACTATGTTGCCCTTGGTAGAGTGCCATGGTGTCACTGCTCACAGCAACCTCAAACTCTTGGGCTTAAGTGATTCTCTTGCCTCAGCCTCCCAAGTAGTTGGGACTACAGGCGCCCACCACAGTGCCCAGCTGTTTTTTTGTTGCACTTGTCATTGCTTAGCCAACCCCAGGCTGGGTTCAAACCGCCAGCCTGGACGCATGTGGCTGGTGCCATAACCATTATGCTATGAGCGCCAAGGCAAAAGTAGAATATTTTAAAAAGCAAATAGAAGCCAAGCACAGTGGCTTATGCCTATAATCCTAGCACTCTGGGAGGCTGAGGCAGGTGGACTGTCTGAGCTCATGGGTTTGAGATCAGCCTGAGCAGGAGTGAAACCTCGTCTCTAAAAATAGCTGGGTACTGTGGCAGCTGCCTATAGTCCCAGCTACTCAGGAAGCTGAGGCAAGAGAATCGTTTGAGTCCAAAAGTTTGAGATTGCTGGGAGCTATGACACCACAGCACCCTACCAAGGACTACAAAATGAGACTCTGCCTCAAAAAAGAAAAATAAATAAAGATAAAATAAAATAAAATGTAAATAAAATGTTCCTCAAATATTACAAAATCATGGCAGGGTGGCGCTTGTGGTTCAGTGAGTTGGGTGCCAGCCCCATATACCAAGGGTGGTGGGTTCAAACCCAGCCCCGGACAAATTGCAACCAAAAAATAGCTGGGCGTTGTGGCAGGTGCCTGTAGTCCCAGCTACTCGGGAGGCTGAGGCAGGAGAATTGCTTGAGTCCAAGAGTCTGAGGTTGTTGTTAGCTGTGTGATGCCACAGCACTCTACCCAGGATGATAAAGTTTGAGACTCTGTCTCTACAAAAAAAATTTAAAAACAAAAAGTCATGGCAAATGCTACATTGATAATCATTATTTATTAAGAAAATTAATTGTAAAATTTTTAAATTTCAATAGGTTCTCAAGAGAAATTAACTCTCATCATTTCATTACCATATTAAATTCCGCAGTGAGAGATCATTCGTGACCCACCAGTAGTATCTTAAGCTCAGTACTATGGCCACATGTGCCAACAAACTCCAAACAGAGGTCTAGAACATGGCATTTCCATGGGGTGAATCGGAGGAGAGGAGGACAAACATTTAACTGTATCTTAAAGATGCGAGTACCAATTCAAACAGCCCTTTGACAGATCAGCAGAGATACAAATGTCATGAAGAAAAAATACCAAAAAAAGAAAGTATCAAATTTCTCCAGAGGCAGATTAATATGAAAAGCAAAATTTTAATACTAATATGATAACCCTTAGAATAATACATATAAAAGGATACCCCCCAAATTTTTTTAAATAAATTTTGAAAAATTTAAGCAAGTTACCTAAATTTAAACAAGATACCTAAAAAATAAATTAAAAAAAATTTAAGCAAGTTATGTAGGTCAAACTACTCCTGATAAAAATACATAAACCAGGTGGTGCCCGTGGCTCAGTGAGTAGGGCGCCAGCCCCATATACTGAGGGTGGCAGGTTCAAAGCCAGCCCCCGCCAAAATGCAACAAAAACAGCCGGGTGTTGGCAGGCTCCTGTAGTCCCAGCTACTCAGGAGGCTGAGCCAAGAGAATCACCTAAGCCCAAGAACTGTAGGTTGCTGTGAGCTGTGATGCCATGGCACTCTACTGAGGGCGACAAAGTGAGACTCTGTCTCTTAAAAAGAAAAACAAGGGTGGCACCTGTGGCTCAGTGGGTAGGGCACCAGCCCCATATACTAAGGGTGACT
>NW_003852419.1:11724594-11735159 GCF_000181295.1 Otolemur garnettii
AAAAAAAAAAAAAAAATTAAAAACAACAACAAAAAAAACATAAACTTTCACCACCACCCACAAAAATTAAATTGATGGTAATAAAACTAAACAAATTTACACACACAGCAATTCAAACATTAACTGTTTATGCCCATTTAGCACCAAAACTCTTAATTAGTATAGTGCCTATATTTGTAATTTGCAATATGCTACTCAGAGTAAGGGGTAGGACACTGCTTTACTAAATAAAACCATGTCCATAATATTCACAAGCTTCTTTTATGAAGTAAACAATAGACAATTCTTACATTGCTAGTATCAAGTTCACAATTACTTATTTCCTTTCCAATTTCGCTTTTTTGATTACATAAAAAGCACTTAAATTATTTCTCCAGTGGAAAGTAGAGACAGATGAGCGTGAAAAGGGTCTTCTGGCCTGAGGCAAAAAGGTGGACAGAAAGAAGAAAAAAGGGAAGGAAAGAAAAACAGAAGAAATAGAAGGATAGACAGAAGATGGAAAGAAAGGAAAGGAAGGAAAAAGAAGGGAAGAGAGATGAAAGTTGATCACCGTTGCTCCAAACAACAGAATTAGCTTGTAAAATCATGTCGAAATGCATAGTACTCTAAGCAGAGATTTGATTAAGGACAAATATGTAAGACACGTGAGTTTTAAGATTTGAAAGACAAAGCCGGGAGTTATGGCAGGCGTCTGTGGTCCCAGCTACAGGAGGCTGAGGTCAGAGAATCGCCTAAGCCCAAGAGCTGGAGGTTACTGTGAGCTGTGATGCCACAGCACTCTACCAAGGGCAACAAAGTCAGACTCTGTCTCTAAAAAAAAGACAGTTAACAAATGAAGCAACCTTTTGATTATAAAATGGTATTCTAGGCTGCACTTGGTGGCTCATGCCTGTATTCCTTGTACTGTGGGAGACCAAGGCAAACAGACTGCTTCAGATCAGGAGTTCCACACCAGTCCGAGCAAAAGCAAGACCCTGTCTCTACTAAAAATAGAAAAACTAGCCAGGCAGGGCAGCGCCTGTGGGTCTCCGGCCCTGGCAAAACTGCAACAAAAAAATAGCTGGTCATTCTGGTGAGCACCTGTAGTCCCAGATACTTGGGAGGCTGAGGTAAAAGAATAGCCCAAGCCCAGGAGTTGGAAGTTGCTATGAGTTGTGACGCCACGGCAGTCTACTGAGGGGCATAAAGTAAAACTGTGACTCTAAACAAAAAAAAAGAAAAAAAGAAAAGAAAAACTAGCCAAGCATTGTGGCGGATGCCTGTAGTCTTAGCTACTCAGGAGGCTGAGGCAGGAGGATGGCTTGAGCTCACGAGTTTGAGGTTGCTGTGAGCTGTGATACCACATCACTCTACCCAGGGTGACTGAGTGAGACTCTGTCTCCAAAAAACCAAAAAAAAAAAAAAACCAAAAAAAACCCCCAAGTATTCTAAAAATAGTATAAACGTATGTAGTCAACAAACACCTAACACAACTATTTCAAAATGTGTCACAATATATTTAAAATGAAAATACTCAAAATAATTTTGCCATGAGTATGATAGTGAGTACAGATAGGTAATATCAGCTATGACTTTCATTTTACAATAAATACAAACGCAAAATGGAGTGCTGAGTCTGTTAAGAGTTAACTCACTGCTTTAAACCAAGGAACTATTTCAGCAGAGTCATTCTGTCTCTTTAAAATACTAAGAATTAAAAAAAAAAAAAGGCCAAGAACAGCCATGGTGAAACTTTTAAGAGCAAGGATGATGTGCCACTTCAGGAAGACACATGGTCAGCATGATATCAAGATGCAGGGCTGAAACTTAGTAAGAACCGACAGACAGTGGCACTAAAAACAAATTTCCAGACAAACAGCTGGTACCAATGACCAGGTAAGCCATAGATATTTATGAATGACCACACAGGATTTTGAAAGCAGCAGCTGCCTTAGCAAAGATATACCTACAAGGCAAGAATTATGAAATAGCAAGTAAAGGACATACCGAAGAACAAGGAATTATTGAAGAAGTCGCCTTCCTTTCCTCTTTAAGTGCCAGTAACTTTCAGATGAAACCAAAACAAAATTAGCCACAAAAATCTCAGAAAGAAACAGATCTGAACAAAGTTCAGGTCCCTGAAATCTATGAAATCATGATGCCAGTCAGAATTCCCCAAGTTCATATTTGAAGAAGACCCAGTCAATCTAGTAACAAGCCAAGTTCCCAGGAGCAGAAACAACACTCAAAAGGAATCTTTACAACAAGATTCTAAATCTCTCCTAAATTTTGAGATTTCATAACAAAGAACTGTGAAAGCATATTGCACAGTGTACCATTCGGTTTCTGGATAAAATTTGCTATTTTTAAGGCTGAAATGAGTTTCCTTGTTTTAACACATGAAACTTTCAGGAAATAAATGAATTCTGACCATTGTACTCATCCAAAATTGCCTCAAACCAATTAGGACCTAAGTTTAGGATCATTTTTTCACCTTTTCCTTTTAAGTAATTTCACATTTGCTATCTATAGTCATTTTCAAAAAATTGTATGGTGAGGGAAAGACTGCTGACCTAAGAAGTCAGAAAGTTAATCATGGGTTATGAACCGAATTGGGGAGGCTATAAGAAATAATGAAATCAAGAGAGAAACCTCAGAAATGAGACCTTAAAGACTTAATTTATAAAAGAGAACAAGGAAATTAATATAAGTATACAGAATGGTGTTCTTTAGGAAATGAGCACGTAAGTCTATGTCAAATAACTCTAGACAATGAAACAGCTAAATTAAAGAAAAATTTCCTAAAAAATAAACCTCAAACACAAATTTACAAACATTTTTTTAAACCAAACATGATAAAACTGAGAAAATTAGGAGCTAGATCACAACTGGACAGAAATGATATTTGGCAGTCAAGTCTAAAATCACCATTAACCAAAAAAGGCACATGATTCTACTTACTCTGTAAATTCAGAACACAATACACAACAAAGAAAAATTAGAGGTTTCGAAGAGGCAGGATGTATGTACAAGAAGCCAATAATCACCTAATAATCAGTTTAAACATGACCCGGAAATAACATAAACCAACAAGCATGCAGCTGAATAGTCTGTGCTCTCATCACTGAAACTGAGGCTTCTTTAACTGGGATTGTGTGTTCTCTGGAATATAGATATCCTTTGTAAAGCTTCTTTTCTTGAAGCATTCATTTTATTTGAAGAATTAAATATATGGGGTGGGGGAATGAACAGGTGGGGAGAGGGGAAGAGGAAGGGGGATGGGGGTCATGGTATATGGCGTATCTCTTCAGGGCAGGACATGATTATAAGAGGGACTTTATCTGACAAATGCAATTAGTGTAACCTAATTCTTTGTACCCTCAATGAATCCCAAACAACAAAAATAAAAATAAATAAAAATTTTAAAAAAGACCAAAGACCATCAAAAAGAAAATAACTCAAGGCTTACAAGTATCCTATTAAACAAGGTTCTGCTTGGAAAAAAAAAATTAAATACATGTAGATATGCTACAAAGAATATCAAATATGCATGACTTTTAACAAAAATTCAATTTGAAACAAAAAAATCTCTTGCTTTTTTTGGCCAGTATGGTAGAATAATTCAGAAATAATTTAAAGAGGGCAGTGGATTGTTTTAAGAGTCAAGTTTCATAGAAATGAGCACATTAAAATGTATAGTTGTTCATTTATTTCAAACAACCCAATATTTTTCAATCATGATCAAGCCCTTAAAAACTGCCAAGTGCCCCCTAAGAGGTATTTTAAATGGTAACACTTACTTAGGAAACCAATTTAATCCCAGGTGCTCTGTCTTGGAATATAATATTCTTTCCACCATGTCATAAAGTGGTCTCCAGGGTAACTCCAAATCATCTCTTGAAAGAAGTTCCTTTTTCCTAAAAAAAAAAAAAAGAGAAATACGTATGTATGTACAGATGTGTGCACAGATGAGTGTGTATCATACCATAAGTACTACACAGACAAGACAGTTAAATATTGCTGCTCATACTTTTCCTCATCCATAGCCAATCACTGGCAGAACACAATATTAGGAAGACCAATGGCAGCAGATTCTTGCTACGGCTCAAACCTCAAAGAGCACCAGGTAAAAGAGGCATTTACGTTTGTGTCATCTTACAAGGCCAGGCACAGTGGCTCATATCTGTAATCTCAACACTCTGGGAGGGTGAAGTGGATCACTTGAGCTCACAAGAGTTTGAGACCAACCTGAGTGACTGGTCAGGAGTGAGACCCCATCTCTAAAAAAATAGCCAGGTGTTGTGGTGGGTGCCTGTAGTCCCAGCTATTTGGGATGCTGAGGCAAGAGGATAGCTTGAGCCTAGGACTTTGAGGCTGCTGTGAGCTATGACACTATGGTAATCTACCGGGGACAAGAAAGTGAGACTCTGCCTCAAAAAAAAATAAATAAATAAATTTGTGTCATCTTACTAAAGATGAATTTCATATTTTCCCACACTATCTATGGAACACTTAATCCTTCCATAATGTAGCTTCTACTTAAGCAAAAGAATCTATGATCCCCATCTTCTCAAGGGACTTATAATCTATATATAATAAGAAATATGAATAAAACAATCAGACAACATAGTTAACGTGTGTTAGAGGATTCATACAGGAGATGAAATTTTATTTATTCATTGTTTTTTTGAGATAGAGTCTCACTTTGTTGCCCTAGGTAGAGTGATGTGGCATCACAGCTCACAGCAACCTCCAGCTCTTGGGCTAGGGTGATTCTCTTGCTTCAGCCTCGCAAGTTGCTGAGACTACAGGCGCCCGCCACAACACCCGGCTATTTTTGTTGCAGTTTCCACTGCTGTTTAGCTGGCCAGGGCCGGGTTTGAACCCATCACCCTCAGTATATGGGGCTGGTACCCTACCCACTGAGCCACAGGTGCTACCCTATTTTTTTTTTTTAAGATAGTGTCTCAAGCTGTCACCCTGGGTAGAGTGCATGGTGTCATAGCTCACAGCGACCTTCAACTCTTGGGCTCAAACGATCCTCTTGCCTCAGTTTTGCAATTTTTAGTAGAGATGGGGTCTTGTTCTTGCTCAGGCTAGTCTCAAACTCTGTGAGCTCAAGCGATCTACCTCAGCCTCCCAGAGTGCTAGGATTACAGGCATGAGCCACTGCACCCGGCCTGGAGATGAAATTTTAATTAAGAGGTTAATACATATGATTAAGCTTATGATAATGTTTTCTGCACTCTTTTTTCCCAATTGGCAATTTAAGATTTGGACTTCTTACCGAAAGTACTTAGTTCTCATTCCTTAAAACCCTGAAGAAACAAACAAGCTGTAGAAGTCACGGGAAATGGACTTACTTTAACAAGTTGATCAGGAGGCGGGCAAATCCCTGCATCATGCTGATTTCCAATTTTGGAATTGATACCAACTCATATAATAACTTAATAAAAAGAACATGATCTTCTTTGCTAAATTTTCTCCCATAAAGTCTAATATATCTGCAAGAGAAAAATAGAGATAGCCTTTAAAATTAAGTATGGTGTCACATCCATGTTAATATAGCATTATACATACAAGTCAAGGCACAGAAGCAACCTGAATGTCCAAGGAGGGATAAATGGATAAAGAAAATGTATATACAGTATGATGGATTGTTTGACCTTCTTAAAAAAAAGAAGGAAATCCTGTCCTATGATACAACATAGAAAGGTACCTAAAATAATCAAATTCATAGAAACAGAAAGTAGAATAGTGGTTACCAAGAGTTGGGAATACTAATACTCTCTCTTTTTTTTTCTTTTTGCAGTTTTTGGCTGGGGCTGGGTTTGAACCAGCCACCTCCGGCATATGGGGCCAGTTACTCTCTCCCTTGAGCCACAGGCCCTCTCTCTCTTTTTTTTTTTAGACACAGTCACACTTTGTCACCCTGAGTAGAATGCCCTGGCATCAAAGCTCACAGCAATCTTAAACTTTCAGGCTCAGCCTCCTGAGTGTGTACAGGTGCCCACCACAACGCCTGGCTAGTTTTTCTATTTTTTAGTTGAGATGGAATCTCGCTCTTGCTCAGGCTGATGTTGAACTCCTGAGGTCAAGCAATCCACCCACCTGGGCCTCCCAGAATGTTAGGATTACAGGCATGAGCCACCACGCCCAGCTAACGTTCTCTCTTCTGTTATATGATCTTTAGTATTCTTTCAAAAGCTAAAAATTAAATTAAATTTAACTTCTAAAGCAGGGTATCTAATTGTTTTTCTACTTCCCTGAAATTCCTCAAAATTCTTGGTCCATTAAAGAGTATTCCTTTTTTGTTTTCTAAGGTTATTTTATTTTCTGAATTTATTCAGCTCTTTTCTGTCATTTCCAAGTTTAATCCCATCATCCCACTTTGACGGGATAAGAGAAGGAACAATGAGACCTGAGGGCTTGTTTTGGCTTGGCCAGTACAGGTTGAGTATCCCTATTCAGAAAATCCAGTATCTGAAATGCTCCAAAATCTGAACTTTCTGATTACCAACACGACACTCAAATTAGAATTCTGAGATTTGGAATGCTCAACCAGTAAGGACGTAACGCAAATATCCCAAAATCTAAAAAAAATTAAACTACAAAACACTTCCTGTGCAAAGCAGTTCAGATCAGGGAAGCTCAACCAGCAATTAATTACTATAAAAGTTTCTTAACCACCAAAAAACGGTAAAGCACACGGACTAGTGAAGACAGTACATGTGTATGGATACCCCACCCCAAGGCTGCCAAAGATCCTTCAAGCTGCTGAATAAACATGGTACAGTCTCCCAAAGCATCCCTCAATTTCACTCTAAATTTAGAAGTAAACGCTGGAATCATTAAAATGCTATTTTACCTATTTACTTTAAAAAAAAAAAAAAAGACCCACATGAGAAAAATGCTATCTCCCTAAAACTGGTATACATAGCTCAGTGGCTACAGTGCCAGCCACACACACCGAGGCTGGTGGGTTCAAACCCAATTCGGGCCAGCTAAACAACAATGACAACTGCAACTACAACAACAAAAAATAGCCGGAGGTTGTGGCGGGCACCTGTAGTCCTAGCTTCTTGGGAGACTAAGGCAAGAAAATCACTTGAGCCCACGAGTTTGAGGCTGTTGTGAGCTGTGACGCCACAGCACTCTACCGAGAGCAACATAAAGAGACTTGTCTCAAAAAAAAAAAAAAAAGAGTACAAAGAAATATTCATTCCTGGGCAGCACCTATGGCTCTGTGAGTAGGGCACTGGCCCCATATACCGAGGGTGGCAGGTTCAAACCCGGCCTGGGGCCAAACTGCAACAAAAAAATAGCCAGGCGTTGTGACAGGCGCCTGTAGTCCCAGCTACTCAGGAGGCTGAGGCAAGAGAATCATCTAAGCCCAAGAGCTGGAGGTTGCTGTGAGCTGTGATGTCACAGCACTCTACCGAGGGTGATACAATGAAACTCTGTCTCAAAAAAAAAAAAAGAAATATTCATTCCCTCTACCCCATGGCTCCTTGAGGTCCCATTAAGATTCCAGAGAGCCTCAGAGTTACAGACTTGCTCTCCTATGGTTAGGATACTTCCATGGAAAAAATGGAGAATTGCTGCTTCAGGCCACTGAAGTAACTTGGCTACTGATACTGCTTTTACGGCAGCACACAGACAACTGTTTAATACTCACAAAGCCCAAATTTTAATAACTAAAAGGAGACAAAATAGAGAGATTCCGAGAAGGTCTACAACTGCTGAAAAAGCTACAGACTATAAAGGGACTCCTATTTCCCTCTTTGGCAAGTCCCTTGCCAGCCAGCAAGCAGACCAAGCCTCAGCATTTCTCAAAATGTAGTCCAAGGGCACAAAATATACTAACCATAAAAAGAAAATAAATTAACCTTCATTAAAATAGCTTCTATACACAAGATACCATTAAAAATAAAAAGCCCAGTCAGACATGTGAAATACATGTATCTGACAAAATTGGTATCCAATTACATAAAGAATGCCTACAAATCAATAAGAAAAGAACAAAATTCAATAAAAAATGGGCAAGAAGACAGGCACTTTTCAAAAGACTATTTCCAGATGATAAGCAGATACCTGACAGCATTACTAATCTGAAAAGATACTCAAATCATTATTAATCAGTGAAAGCAAAGTAAAACCACAATAAGGCATCACTTGATACCCACCAGACTGGCTAAAATATTAAAGCCTAACAACACTCTAGGTAAGACCTACAGCAACCTAATCTTTTGTAAGACGCTGGTAGGAGTGTACAGTGGGGGAACAGCCATTCTGGAATAACTGCTTGACATTGTCTAGTAAACCTAAACACAGGCCTGTTTTATGACCCAGCAATCCCACCACTAGGTGTACGTATAACACTGCATATGTCAACCAAAGACATATACAAAAATGTGTATGGATCCCACAATCAGCATGTTGAACAAAGAATTCAAACAAAAGAATGCATACCGTATCGTTATGATTCCATTTTAAATGGCAATACTCATCAACAGTGTTGAGTGAGCTGTGGTTATCTCTGGGAAGGGAGTATTGAGTGGGAAAAGGAACCTTACAGGTGTTGAAAATATCTTACATTGTAACCTGGATGGTGGTTCCATGAGTATACACACATGTAAAAATTTATCAAGACAGACATTTCAGACTAGCGTATTCAGCACATTTTACTGAATGAATGTTATACATCAATTTTCAAGCTTTCGGCCAGAGACGTCATCTTCCAGTAATTCACCAAAATGACAAATACAAAGGGAAAAAGGAGAGGCACCTGATACATGTTCTCTAGGCCTTTCAGAAAACATGGAGTTGTTCCTTTGGCCACATACATAAGAATTTACAAGAAAGGTGATATTGTAGACATCAAGGGAATGAATGGGTACTGTTCAAAAAGGCATGCCACACAGATGTTACCATGGCAAAACTGGAAGAGTCTACAGTGTTACCCAGCATGCTGTTGGCATTGTTGTAAACAAACAAGTTAAGGGCAAGATTCTTGCCAAGAGGATTAATGTTGGTATTGAGCATATTAAGCACTCTAAGAGCCGAGACAGCTTCCTGAAACGTGTGAAGGAAAATGATCAGAAAAACAAGGAAGCCAAAGAGAGAGGTACCTGGGTTCAACTGAAGGCCCGCTACTCCACCCAAAGAAGCTCACTTTGTGAGAACCAACGGAAAGGAGCCTGAGCTCCTGGAATCCATTCCCTATGAATTTATGGCATAATAAGTATATACAGGAGTACCAGTGGACCCATGTTTTTAGGTGCAAGAACCTATTTATTCCCCATGAGTTCATGGAATAATAGGTGTAGCATAGCACATAGGATTACCAATAGAACCCATGTAACTCAAAAGTCAATCAACACTGTCACATTCAATGGCAAGGTGCCTCCCTGAGCTACTGAAACCTCTTCCCTATGAATTCATGGCATGGTAGATAAAAATAATTGCCTATTGCTACTGTAAAAATGTCTTTTGTTCATTCACTAAAAGTGTGATTTTTTTTTCCCCAAAGAAGTATTAAAGCAAATTTTAATGTGTCCTAAAAAAAAAAAAATTTTTTTTTTTTTTTTCCAAAAAGACCAGCCTGAGCCAGAGTGAGACCTTGCCTCTAAAAACAGTGGGGTGTTGTGGCAGGCTCCTGTAGTCCCATCTAAGCTACTTGGGAGGCTGAGACGAGAGAATCACTTGAGTCCATGAGTTTGAGGTTGCTGTGAGCTATGATGCCAGAGTACTCTACTGAAGGCAACAAAGTGAAGAGACTGTTTCCAAAAAAAAAAAAAAAAAAAAATTGTTTTTCAAAAAGAGAAATACAGATAAAATGAGACTAGAAACATGGAGTATAGATTTATCTTTACGGAGGAAAATGTGGTCAAAGGATCACTGTATCAGAATGATATACAGTGACTATTTAAAATGTGTATTCTTTGGGCTCGGAGTCTGTAGCTTGAGAGGCTAAGGCACCAGCCACATTATTCCAGAGCTGGTGGGTTTGAATCCAGCCTGGGCCCGTCAAACAACAATGACAACTACAACTAAAAAAACAGCCGGGCATTATGGTGGGCACCTGTAGCCCCAGCTACTTGGAAGGCTGAGGCAAGAGAATTGCTTAAGCCCAAGAGTTGGAGGTTGCTGTGAACTATGATGCCATAGCACTCTACCCAGGGCGACAGCTTGAGGCTCTGTCTCAAAAAATAATAATAAATAAATAAAATAAGCCCATTCCATTACTAAAAAAAAAAAATGCATATTCTTTGGATCCAACTGAGACCTCATTTATTAAAAATATGGACTGTGGGGATGTGGTGGTTCCTATCTGTAATCCTGCACTTTGGAAGCCCAAGGCAAGAAGATTGCTTGAAGCCAGGAGTTCAACACCAACCTGAGAAACAGGTTATGGTAGTTCTATAAAAAGTAGAAAAATCTGCTGAGTGTAGTGGCACACGCCTGTAGTCCCAGCTATCTAGGAGGCTGAGGCAAGAGGATCACCTGCCCACATACAGGAGTTTTGAGGTTGCAGTGAGCTATGATGACACCACTGCACTGCAGCCTGGGTGACAGAGCAAGAC
>NW_003852419.1:11735419-11736706 GCF_000181295.1 Otolemur garnettii
TAAGCCGAGGAGTTAGAGGTTGCTATGAGCTGTGACGCCACAGCACTCTACCAAGGGCAATAAAGTTGAGACTCTGTCTCTACAAAACAAACAAACAAAGAAACCTCACAGATCATGCCTTTGTGGAATGCTAGAAGGAACCACCAAATCATTATCTAAAACTAATAAATGAGGGGAAACAATTAAGCTTCACCCTGCCACTCCTACAGAAACTGTACCTCAGATAAAACAATAGTTAATAAGGAAAAGTTCTTCAGAGAATTCCAGCAAATAAAGAGTGAAATCCCTAACAATGTAGGATGGGTACTAATATCACAAAAAGAGCCAGACGTTAATTATCTCCTGATTCAAGTATAACCAATTACCTAGTACATAGTCTTGATAAAGAATAGGAAACTTTATGTGCTAAAGAACAGCAACAAATCTGTTTCTCTGTGAGTTTCTACGTTAAAGATAATTCAAATTATATAATTTACAAAGCTGATTTAAAGACATGAAAATGCTGAGCTTATAGAAACTGTTCCCTTCTCAATCTTCTGTGAACATCTACAAAAACTGGTCAGCCAGACACGGTGGCTCATCCCTATAATCCTAGCACTCTGGGAGGCCGAGGCAGGTGGATAGCGAGACCCGTCTCTAATGAAAATAGAAAAACTGAGGCAAGAGGATCACTTCAGCCTGAGTTGGAAATTGTTGTGAGCTATGATGATGCAGCACTCTACCAGGGCAACAGCTTGAGACTCTGTCTCAAAAAAAAAAAAAAAAACAAAAAGGCTCAGTGCCTGTAGCTCAGCAGCTAGGGTGCCAGCCACATACACCAGAGCTGGTGGGTTCGAATTCAGCCCGGGTCTGCCAAAAGCAACAATGACAACTACAACAAAAAAACAGCCCAGCGCAGGCACCTATAGTCCCAGCTCCTTGGGAGGCTGAGGCAAGAGAATCGCTTAAGCCTAAGAGTTTGAGGTTGCTATGAGCTGTGATGCCACAGCACTCTATCAAGGGCACAAAGTAAGACTGTCTCAAAACAAAAAAAAAATTGGTCATAAATTAGGCCACAAAGAAAATCTCACTTTAACATGTAGAAATCATTTTGACCTAATAATTTAATTATCATACAATGCAAATTGAAAAAAAATACATATATATATATATTTTGAAGTCAGAGTCTCAATATGTCACCCTCAATAGAGTGCTGTAGCATCACAGCTCACAGCAACCTCAAACTCTTGGGCTTAAACAATTCTCTTGCCTCAGCCTCCCAAGTAGCTGGGACCACAGGCACCCGCC
>NW_003852419.1:11738812-11780622 GCF_000181295.1 Otolemur garnettii
AGGAGACTCGCTTGAGCCCAGGAGTTGGAGGTTGCTGTGAGCGTGATGCCATGGCACTCTACCCAGGGGGATAGCTTGAGGCTCCGTCTCAGAAAGAAAAAAAAAAAAAAAGATCCTGTCTCTACTAAAAATAGAGAGTGCTGGTGTTGCTGCCAGCACTTATTGTCCCAGCTACTCGGGAGGCTAAGACAAGAGAATCAATCGCTTGAGCCCAAGAGTTTGAGGTAGCTGTGAGCTATACAACACGCACTCTATCTACAACATCCTCACCACTGGAAACAGTAGCCAACAAATACAGTAAACTCCCTGTTATCCAGAACTTCTGCAACAGGCACTCTCAAGCGACTGACATGTGATCCAACCACTAAATAAATAAATTTTAAAAATCAACGTTTAAACTTGGCGCGGCAAGCCAAGGCTTGATGCATCACACACACGGCTCCCGTGAGTTCTCAGTGCCCCATGTTTATGATTGCTACCCAGTTTCCTGGCTAGTTACAATTGGGTGTGGACTGACTTTCTATTGCTGACATTTTATGTCTTGTGCTTTTTGTGGGGCATTTTGATTGTACAGTACAGGTGTATGTATCTGACTATAAAGTGGATTTCTTACTGGTCATCTTGTGTATATACAGCACTGCTTTACTATTGTGCCTCTACACTACTGATACGGGGTTAAATATGGAGTATGTTACTGAACTGCATATACAGCACTATGATATGGTTTTACAGGGACTCAGAGTCCCACATGCTCGGTATCCTTAACCCAGTTATGTAAATTATACCTGCTTAATGCTGTGAGATTGCCTAATGCTGTGAGACTTTATTTCTATATACACACTGGTACCTACATTTTATAAACACTGGTGTAATATAGTAAAACTGTATTACAGTAAGGGAAGTTTGTCTTTGTCTTAATTTGCTTTTAATTAGTGTACTTCAATATTACTATTAAGTCAACACAGAGTGTATGGTATGGTGTGGTATGGGATGGGATGGTATGGGATATAGAATTAGGCCTATTTGGGGTGCAGGTAGACAAAAGTTCACTCTGTTGCCCCCAGCTAAAGTGCTGTGGCTTCAGCCTAGCTCACAGCAATCTCAAACTCCTGGGCTTAAGAGATTCTCCTGCCTCAGATTCCCAAGTAGCTGGGACTACAGACCAGGACTAATTTTTCTACTGTTAGTAGAGATAAAGGTATCGCTCTTGCTCAGGCTGGTCTCAAACTCCTGAACTCAAGCAATTCTCCCAACTCAGTGTCCTAAGAGTACTAGGATTATAGGTACTGGCCACTATGCCTGGCCAGTTAGGCTACTTTTAATAGCAACCAGACACTACGTTTGTCCATAATCTATTTGTCCTCATGGGTGCAGAATAACAGGGAGATTACTGTAAAAGGGTTTTCTCAGAAACCCACCTCTTCTCTTTTCTTCCAATTACCTGTTTATTCAAAAAGCATTGTTAGAGCAAATTACATGTCCAGGACAATAATACAACTCAAATAGTTCCTTCAGACAAAGAACTCACAATCAAGCATAAGGAGAGTGCCAGATACGAGACAGAAGATCTAAGCACCTGGAGAGCTAAAACTGAGATAAATGAAGTAATGAGTTTTATGGCTTTTTTTTTTTTAACCAAAGTTTCATCATATATTAAGTGATCATTAAGCTTGAATAGGCAATCCAAGGTCAAGATAATCTTGAACATCTGTGGACAGAAGTAGAGACAGCTCTGGGTAGAACAGATCAAGAACGTCATATTTCTGTGGCAAGAAGACACAACCAATAGAATGTTCCTTTGCTCTCACTTCATCTCCAAAGAGGACAAACTGAGCAGCGAGAAGGGGAGAAGCTCACTCTCTCTTATACTTACACACACAGGCAGGTGGACTCACACACACACTACACATGCAAAAGATACTATTAATACCAAGTGACTGCTGGTATGGAACAAAGGTGAACTCAGTGTATCTCAAGTGGAGAACGTCTTAAATTTCCATTCTAGCTTGCTCTGCAATTTGCAACATTATGATCAACTCTGGACAGAAAATTTAATGATTTCATCTCATAACCTAGCAAGCAGGAACAGCAGGGTTCTACAAGTTTGCTGAGAACTTAAACTCCTCTGTGTCAGTCCTTTGGGCTACTGTGTCTCCTCACAAGGCCACCAAGATAGACAACTGATTAACATACACGAAAGGTACTTTAACTGTTCTGTAGTGGGGGTCCAGATACCAATTTTTTAAATCCCCCAGGTATCTCACCATGTTTGAAAACCAGTAAACTTTAGCAGACTGATTAGAACACATCTTTTGTCTCTGGGTATCCATGGAGATTGGTTCCAGGACCTTCCACAAGGGCCAAGATCTAAGGACAATGAACCCCCTTATTTGCACATAACCTATACACACCCTCCATATACTTTAAATAACCTGTAGATTTCTTGTAATACCTAATATAGTGTCTACACATCACTTTATTCATGTGCATTCAAGGTAGTACTTGGCATATGGCAAATTCAAGTTTTGCTTTTCGGAATTTGACAAATTTTTTCTATTTTCAATCCTCAGTTTGTTGAAGCCATAGATGTGGAATCCACAGATGGAGAGGGGGCCTACTGTACATGCTTTTAAAAATCTATTTAAATCATGAAAAATGTAATACTAATGTAATACATTTCAGTTTGTATTTATTGAATTATGGCACTAATTTTTTTTTTTTGGGAGACAGAGGCTCAAGCTGTTGCCCTTGGTAGAGTGCCGTGGCATCAACAGCTCACAGCAACCTCCAATTCCTGGGCTCAAGCGATTCTCTTGTGTCAACCTCCCAAGTCAATGCCCAGCCATTTTTTGGCTATAGCTGTCACTGTTTGGCAGGCCTGTGCTGGATTCAAACCCACCAGTTCTGGTGTATGTGGCTGGTGCCTTAGCTGCTTCAGCTACAGGTGCCGAGCCGGTGCTAAATATTTTTTTAATAAGGCTGCTCGCTATATACACCATCTCCATGTGAATTATCTGTTCCTATCCTTGGAAACCTAACTCTTGAGACTTTCCAACACATCCTACTGAAGGAGGCACTCTACCGAAGGTGACAAAGTAAGATTCTGCCTCAAAAAAAAAAAGACAAAGCAAGACCTCTGGCCAGGTGTCGTGGCTCACACCTATAAGAGCAAGACCTCTGTGGTCATCAAGAAAATTGGATGAAACATAGACTCTGCAACAGACTAAATGTTTTACATCCCCTCAAAATTCCTAACAATAATCCTCAAAGCCATGGTGGATGGAGACAAGGTTTTAGGGAGTTAATTAGTCTTGAGGGGGAGCCTTCATGATGGGATTAGTGCCCAAGAAGAAGAGTCAGGAAGCACTTGCCTCCATTCCTTCTCTCACCTCCACACAGCAAGAGGATGACAGCCAGAAAGAGGCCCCTCTCCAGAACCAGTTCATGGGAAGGAACATCCCGATCTCAGGCCTGCAGCCTCTGTAACTGGCAGAAACAAATGTTTGCTGTTTAAACCACCTGTTACAGCAGCCCAAACAGACTAACGACAACATCACTAAGCCTCATGTCTTCGATGGTAAAACTGGATGAATAAATACACCTATAGGCTCTCAGGTGTCTCACAAGGCAGCTGGGGCTATTGACCATCCCCTTCTGCCAGCATCATTAAAAAATAGGCTCGGTGCCTGTGACTCAAGCAGTTAAGGCACCAGCCACATACCCCTCAGCTGGCGGGTTTGAATCCAGCCCAGGCCCACCAAACAATGAGGGCTGCAACCAAAAAATAGCCAGGTGTTGTGGCGGGCACCTGTAGTCCCAGCTACTTGGGAGGCGGAGGCAGGAGAATCGTTTGAGCCCAGGAGTTGGAGGCTGCTGTGAGCTGTGATGCCAGGGTGGCAGATTGAGGCTCTGTCTCAATAAATAAATAAATAAATAAATAAATCACCTAGTGTCCTCAAGTCTGTGATCCCAGCACTCCGGGAGGCCAAGGCAAGAGGATCCCCTGAGCTCAGGAGTTCTAGACCGAAAAATCGTATTTCTAAATTGCCCTGAATTTGTTAAATGGTAGCTTTTCTCCTGCCATACACAGAATAGGGAACTCCTTTTGTTACATGTTTATAGAAATCTGACATTTTATTTATTAGGATCTCTGGAAGTAATCTTCCCTCAGAACACAAACTATACCAACCAAACTCCTCAGTAATCTGACAAAATTGGCAACTTCATTCAAAGCCATTTGAGTACAGATTAAAGAATTGTCTGCCTGAAAATATATTCACTCACATGTAAAAGATTGCACTCATAAAATTGCTTATACTTCTCCTTCATCACTGGCTTAAGAAAGAAAATCATCAGTAAAAGAAATGAAATATCCACAAATTGCCCACAGGTTGCTAACACATTCTATTAGACTGCCTCCTCTTCAATCTCCAACCTGCACTACAATACTATTCTCATACCCATGTCACAGCTGCAGTGATGTTAGTTTTATTCTTGGAAAGGAAAAAGTATTGCATTTTTAATGTCAAAAATTTAGGATCTAGGAATTTTTTTTTAAAGGCCAAATTAGAATAAACAGTTGATGACCACTAGTAAAATTTTGTGGTTCACTTATTAAAAAACTGCATGACTATAATCTAAATTATAGTAACTATAATACAATTATATAATACTAAATATTTCAGCATAACAATTACAGATTTTTTTTTTTTTTTTTTTTTTTTAGAGACAAGAGTTCTACTTCATCACCCTCGCAGAGTGCCATGGCCCAACTCTTGGGCTTAGGCGATTCTCTTGCCTCAGCTTCCCAAGTAGCTGGGATTATAGGTGCCCACCACAATACCTGGCTATTTTTGGTTGCAGTTTGGCCAGGGCCAGGCTCAAACCCACTATCCTCAGTATAGTGGGCCAGGGCCCCACCCACTGAGCCACAGGCGCTGCCCTATAGATTTATTTTTAAATGTAAGTCAAATTCTCTGGTGTAACCAATATAATTTATTTCTTCTCTAATTCACTTTTCTAAACTTCACTCCCCCAAATTCTTTTTGGGTTATGAAGTGTACAATTCTCTTTTTTAACCAAAATGCTCAAGTAGAGTGGTGTGTGATCCTAGCTCACTGCAACTTTTACTGTACTTGCACATCTTTGTGTAAATATGCACTTTCTTTAGAACCCAGTATTAAACTGGATCTCATCCCAGATTCATTTTATGCATTCTGACTATATAAGTAACAATTCCTGGGCCAGGCACTGGTGCCTCATGCCCATAATCCTAGCTTTTTGGGAGGCTGAGTTGGGAGAAATCACTGACGCCGGTTCAAGATTGGCCTGAGTAATAGCAAGACCTTATCTCTACAATAAATAGAAAAATCAGCCAGCTGTGGCCTCTACCAAGGGTGACAAAGTAAGACTCCGTCTCAAAAAAAAAACCCCACATATTTCCAAAATGTTTTCTATTACAAAGAACATAAAAGTTCATTCTAATATTAAAGAGCACCTATGAATGTATACACCACTATACTAAATGCTGGGGGCTGGAGAGTTAAGTATGGGAGAGCTGACTTCAAAAAAAGCTCATAGTAAAGGGAAGATAAGTAGATAAAGTATACAAAAGCATGAACAAGGGATCAAGATAGAGGACACTGAAAGGGAAGAAAGACTAAGTGTGAACCAAATACAGAAGTAGGAATCTCAAGATTCCAATACAGGTAATATTCACAGTACGCAAAGCCTTCGGGCATGGTGGCTCACATATGTAATCCTAGCACGCTGGGAGGCTAAGGTGGGAACTACTTGAGCTTAGGAGTTTCACCAGCCTGAGCAAGAGTGAGACCCTATCTCTCTCTCTCTCTCTCTCTCTCTCTCCAGCCTGAGCAAGAGTGAGACCCTATCTCTCTCTCTCTCTCTTTTTTTTTTTTGGTAGAGACAGAGCCTCACTTTATCACCCTAGGTAGAGCGCCCTGGTGTCACAGCTCATGGCAACCTCTAGCTCCTGGGCTTAGGTGATTCTCTTGCCTTAGACTCCTGAGTAGCTGGGACTACAGGTGCCCGCCACAATGCCCAGCTATTTTTTTTTTTTTTAAAGAGACGGGGGAATCTCGCTCTTGCTCAGGCTGGTCTCAAACTTGCTCTTGCTCAGGCTGGCCTCAAACTCATTAGCTCAGGCAATCTGCCTGCCCCGGCCTCACAGAGTGCAGGAATTAGAGGCATGAGCTACCACACTGGCCCGGTCTCTTAAAAAACTAAAATAGTCAGGCATTGTGGCGGGTGCCTGTAGTTCCAGCTACTCTGGAGGCTGAAGCAAAGGGATCACTTGAGCCCAAGAGTTTGAGATTGCTGTAAGCTATGACACCATACCACTCTACCTAGGGCGACAGAGTGAGACTCCGTCTCAAAAAATGTATGTATTTATATTATGTGCAGCCTTTAACATTTCAGTGGAGATCTCAACGAATGTAGAGATTTTTTTATGTTGTTGTTGTTGTTTGCTTTTTACCATGCTCTGCTATTCATGCAGAATGCAATTTTGATCTAATTTTCTACAAAGGTTACAGGGAAACACAAATTTGGATTTTTGCATTTAAAAGGGGAGCAAGGGAATTCTCTAAAAATGAGTGTCATTTAATAAAAAACAAAACAAAACTTAATTGCCAGGTTCCACAATGAGAAAGCCAGTTTTAGAAGTTATATGCTTATTGACTTAGCTTTCCCCTCACCCAAATTTGCCTCCTCTTCAGCTAATATCTACGTCAAATACGGTTTTATTTTACAATATGGTTTTATTTTACAACACTTCAGCAAGAACCTCTGGGAAAACTGTTTTTAAATGCCATTCAGATCTCAAAAGTACATCAAATGGTACTGGGTTAGTTGTTTTTTTTCCCAACTGGCTCAACTTAGCACACTGGGTCAGGCTGGGCACAGTGGCTCGTGCCTGTAATTCTAGCACTCAGGGAGGCAGAGGACAGAAGACTGCTTGAGGCCAAGAGTTTGAGACCAGTCTGGGCATTCATTATGCAAATCCCTTCTCTACAAACAAAACGTTAAATAAAAATAAAGCACTGTCACCTAGTGGAGTCTCAGGGTACTTTCACCTATTTCATCTATCCTTAAATAAAAAAGTATGTCACTTTTTAAAATTTTATTCAGGTTTGCTTGTACAGCCTACCAAAAATCATACCTAGATATATTTCATAACTTCATAGCTTACGTAGACATAGCAAAAAAAAAATTCTAATTAGCTAATACAATTAGCAAGGTATGGTGATGTGTTCCTATAATTCCAGCTACTTGGGAGGCTGAGGTGGGAGGATCACTTGAACCCAGGAATTGGAAGCTGCAGTGAGCTATGATCATGCCAATGTAATTTGGGACCCTGTCTCAAAACAAAATAAAACATACTAGTCAGACTGAAATTTTCTTTTTAAAGTAATACATTTATGTTTTCTTCCACCAAATTTCTTAATGGAACTACCATCTTCCTGGTCTGTCCTAAATGAACAAAAATGTGCACTCACAGAGTACACTGGAACTGCCAAAGGCAGAAATCTTTCTCTGATATATCCCAAATGCCAAAACAGTGCCCAACACATAGTAGGCACTCAAAAAAATATGCTGAAAGAAGACTGCTTTCTGTCTCAGTACTCAGTATTAACCTGTAAGGTTCAATGTCTTCATGTTTAAAATGGAGATAACTTAAGAAAATACTTTGCTAGCCCAGGACTGAGTCTAAGTCTCCAAAGTTAAGAGTTAGAAAAACTCTGTCCACGAGGACTGACTGTAGTAAACCTTAAGACAAAACAAAGTGGCTGGGCGCCTGTGGCTCAAGTGGCTAAGGTGCCAGCCACATACACCTAAGGTGGAGGGTTTGAATCCAGCCCGGGCCGCCAAACAACAATGATGGCTGCAACAACAACAACAAAAAAATAGCCAGGCATTGTGGTAGGCACCTGTGGTCCCAGCTACCTGGGAGGCTGAGGCAGGAGACTCACTTGAGCCCAGGAGTTGGAGGTTGCTGTGAGCTGTGATGCCACAGCACTCTACCCAGGGGGACAGCTTGAGGCTGTCTAAAAAAAAAACAAAGTAAACTGAGTAGAAAATCAGAAGTAAACTCACTCATTTTGCAAAGAAACAGAACCTCATGAGGCTGATCAAAGGGATAAGAGATTGTTAATATTTTTTAAGTTTTATACTGGTATTGGTATTGCTTGCTTTTTAAAAACAATTCCCTTCCGGGCGGCGCCTGTGGCTCAAGGAGTAGGGCGTGGGCCCCATATACCGGGGATGGCAGGTTTGAGCCTGGCCCCGGCCAAAACTGCAAAAAAAAATTCTTTTCCCTTTAGAGCTACATACTGGAAACATAAGAAATAATATGCTTCAAAAATAATGGGGAAGGGAGATGATGGAAGGAACATGATTGGCTGTGAACTGATTGAAGATGGGTGATGAGATTCACTATATTATTCCATCTTCTTTTGTATCTTTGAAATTTTCGTAATACAAAAAGTTTAAAGAAAAAAATTAGAGGTTTCTGGAAAATAGTAAGTCCCTCAAATATTTTTGGAAAAAAAAGTATGTTTGGCAGTGTCATGAAAAATCAAGTATGTCATCATATGTGGAGACAGAGGGCATATGGGAACTCTTTGTACTTTTTATTCAAATTTTGTTGTAAACCTAAAACTGCTCTAAGAAATACAGGTTATTAACTTTTTAAAAAGTCAAATATAAAAGATATGTTACTGTGCTATTATATTATACAACTTTAGCAAAAAATACTCATATTCCCCCAAATCACTTTTTACTATTAGAAAATCACCTCTCTAATTACCAAGAAATTTTGGTTCCCATTTGAAGTGTAATCACTAAATAACAATGATAAACCTTTTTTACCGCTTAGTCTAACTGGTTCTCACTGATGGAAGGTGGTAAGGTGGCGGCACCTACAGCTCATTTGGCAGGGTGCCAGCCACATACGCCTAGGGTTTGAACCTGGCCGGGACCTGCTAAACCACAATGACAACTACAACCAAAAAACAGCTGAGCGTTGTGGCAGGCGCCTATAGTCCCAGCTACTTGGGAAGCTGAGGCAAGAGAATCGCTTAAGCCCCCCAAGTGTCTGAGGATGTTGTAAGCTGTGATGTCATAGCACTCTACCCAGGGCGACAGCTTAAGACTCTGTCTCAAAAAAAAAAGAAAGGTGGTAATTGTCAGGACTTGGGAGATTCTTTTACAAATAAATAACACAATTTAAGAGGGTCTTTATCTGACAAATACAATCAATGTAACCCAGTTCTTTTCTTTGTACCCTGAATGAATCCCAACAATAAAAACAAAAAACAAAAAACCAGGTGGTGCCTGTGGCTCAGTGGATAGAGAACCGGCCCCATATACCGAGGGTGGTAGATTCAAACCCAGCCCCGGTCAAACTGCAACAACAACAACAAAAATAAGCGGGTGTTGTGGTGGGTGCTTGTAGTCCCAGCTACAAGGGAGGCTGAAGCAAGGGAATCGCCTAAGCCCAAGAGGTAGAAGTTGCTGTGAGCTGTGATGGCACAGCACTCTACCAAAGACTGCAAAGTGAGATTCTGTCCCTGTAGGAAACAAACAAACAAACAAACAAACACCTGTGTTTATCATGTACTTCAATTTCAATACTCAAACAATAGATACTCTTAAGCACTTCATATTAATAGACAACTGAGATTCAACAGTTAGCACTTCCCACTTTCTTTCCCAACACACAGAGGTATGAATTTGGGTGGGCCTGTGGTCATTTATTACTTTCTTTTTTTTTAAGAGAGTCTAACTTTATCACCCTTGGTAGAGTACCATAGGTCATAGCTCACAGCAACCTCCAACTCCTGGGCTTAGGCGATTCTCTTGCCTCAGCCTCCCAAGTAGCTGGCTGGTGCCCTGCCAGATCAGCTACGGATGCCGCCTACCACATTACCACCTACCAGATTACAGGCACCCGCCACAACGCCTGGCTATTTTTTGTCACAATTTAGCCCGGGTGAGGTTCGAACCTGCACCCTTGGTATATGGAGCCGGCACCCTGCCCACTGAGCCCCAGGTGGCACCCAATCATTTATTACTTTCCACAAGAAGAGGTCAGTGTATTTGATAACTCATAATACCATGACTGAACTTAAGTTTCTGGTGGTTATATAATCTAATTTAAATACATTATGTGATTTCAACTGGGATAATCTATCCAGGAAGGATATATAATGTTCTTAACAATAATTAAACAGCTGCACTTTCATTCTAAAGGGAGCCACCATTTAATTAGCAAATGAAATGAATCCTCAGCATTATGTAGTCATTTAATCATAAAGCAATACTAAATAACATGTCACTATAACAAGAGATCTAAATTTGCTTCACTACACCAAACCCACATAATTTACTAAAATCAAAATTCTGTTTTTAAAGAAGAGACATGAGCATGGATGGGATAAGCTCCTAGGAAATAGTAGCCTTATTCTCTATCCTTTTCCCCTCCCTTCCTCCAGACAGTTCAAAGGAACAGAGATAAAAAGACCCTTAAGAACCATCCCGCCCAGTGATTCTTCAAATAGCTTCTTTTAGAACTGTGAGCAGGCTTCAGGGTTCTATTATCAATGTATTAAAAAAAGAAAAAAAATCAGTAGGGTTTTAATCTGCCTGAGGAATCCAACCTTGTATTTAAAATTTTGTTTTTATACAACACTCTACTACTAAATTTTGAGTTTGAAAAACCACAAACAGTCAACTCTTGCCTTCCCCAGGCTGATTCTAAAGGTTAGAGGGGGCTCGGTGCCTGTAGGTTATGACACCAGCCACCGAGGGTGGCAGTTGAATCCAGCCCGGGCCAGCTGAGCAACAAAGACAAAGACACTACAAAGGCGGGTGCTTGTAGTCCCAGCTGCTTGGGAGGCTGAGGCAAAAGAATCAGTTAAGCCCAAGAATTTGAGGTTGCTGTGAGCTGTGACGTCATGGCATTCTACCGAGGCTGACATAGTGAGACTCTGTCTCAAAAAAAAAGGTAAGAGGGGGTAAATAAAATCAAGATAGCAATGCTGCTGGGCACAGTGGCTTATGCCTGCAATTCCAGCACTTGGGAGGCCATAGCAGGTGGATTGCCTGAACTCACAGGTTTGAGACCAGCCTTAGCCAGAATGAGATCCCATCTCTAAAAATCAGCCAGGTGCTATGGTGGGCACCTATAGTCCCAGATACCTGGGAGGCCGAGGCAAGAGGATCACTTGAAGCCAAGAGTTTGAGGTTGCTGTGAGCTAAGACAACAGAGCACTCGACCAAGGGTAAACAAGTGAGACGCTATATACAAAAAAAAAAAAGATGATAATGTTGGTGGCAAAGTCAGGTATAAAGGAGGCATTCTACCTAGCCCTCCTGTCTCTTTATGAAAGGTCCAAAAGGACAAGAGGACAAAAGCAAGTTTTAAATTACCTTTCTTCAACTCCTTTCATTCTCTACATGGGCCACACAAATTATCTCCCATATTTCACTCACAGTGTCCATGAGATAGATGTCTTGACTGCCATGTCTTTACTGTCTTTTTAAAGACCACTAATTTGTTCCTTTCTCTAATTTGTTTCCTCTCTTCTTAAAAATGTTCCCTGTAATGTATCACATCACACAATCTCTCTTCATCAGGCAGTTCTGATATTTTAAACTGTACAAGAGCCTGTATCATTATCATGGCTAATTTTAAAAATAAACAGAAACCAGCTTTCTTCAGAGATGCTAAACAAACCTGCAAGTATCAAAATGGATGAAACTACTAAAAAGAAGTAAAGATAGTACCTCCCAAACCAAGAACTTGGTCTCAAATACACCCCAGGTTAGGGGTGCACATTTCTGGTCAGGGATATGGTCCCAGAGTCTCTTGTAAAATATTCACATGCTGGTATTCTTAAGAATGTACCTTATCTATGCAATTATTTCTAGTACTTTACAAACTACTCAAACAGTCCTTAAAGAGAACACACATTTGGCTATGTCAAGCTGTACAAAGGATTAAAAAAAAAAAAAAATCATAGATTACCAGAGCAGGAATGGTCCTCAGGGATTATTCAGTTCAACCCCATTATTTCACTCACAAGAATGCTGAAACACATGATTAAGTAACTTTCCCACAGCCACGGAGCTAGTAAGAGAAACTAGATTTTATTTTCATTACCGCTTTCCATTCTACGAAATACTAAATATGATCGCTACTCAGCTATCGTCACCCATGTTGGCATTATTTAGATGTTCACTTATGCAACACATAAGGCTTAAAAAACAAGCACAACTATAAACAGGTCACCTTAACATGACTTAGGAGAAAAAACATAACCACCATCACATGTCCCACCAAGTCAAAATGTCTCACAATACAATTCCAAGAGTAGTTTCCAGCATTTAACCACCATCCCAAAATAAAATTCTCTCTGATAGTGCTTCTTGCTAGTTATTTAGATATAAATGGTTACAGGTTCATAGGTATTAAGCCGTTTAACAGCAATCCTATCCTAAACACTAAGCACTACCTCCACTGCATTTTTAGACCTTTCCAAGTAGAAACTACTTTTACCTAATAAGCCAAACAATAACAAAACTCTGGGTGCTAATTTACCAAACCTGATAATAAGTATTCCAGAAAACAATGCTTAACTATGCCTGTGTAGATTCTAGGTTCTAAGTCCAAACCAGATATGCCTACATACCATGCAATATTTATATACCGTGCATCTAAAAGAAGCCATTTGTGTCCCCCAAAATGGTATTCTCTGGCAAGTCTAAACCTAGTGATTAAAATGGGGAATTACTGGAACAAAGTATTTTTATCCTGCCCAAGTAACACAAAAACCTAGAAGGCTTGCTTTAAAAAGCACTTGAACTTTAATTGTTTATAAAATATTCTGTTCAGCTTCTCACTGTTGCATTCCTCCTCCCACCCCCAATTCTTTAAGGACTGTAACACCACAAACTTCTTACCCTAGTCAAGAGAAGGGCTATTAACCTTGACATTTTATGTCACTCTTTGAAGAGGGCAAATTAAGTGCTTTCGTTTTGCTTCTTTTTAACTAAAAAGGTAATTACTCCTACCCACCTACCCCCAAGAGGGGATGAGAAATTTGTCAGAGGCTCCTAATAATTGGCAGATAAGAATCATTCTGTGAGGAAATATAGACAAGACTATTACATTACAAAACCCTGAGTCATCACCCAGTTCACTCAGCAGATTTGGGTAAACAGTGAATAAAGACTTAAGTCTTGTGTGTTCATCCACCCATACCCACATGCATGAACATACAATGTTACCAGACTTTACGGTACAGTTAACCAAACAAGATACAACAAAATTCTTTCATAAAAAGTTCTGGCACAAGGAAGATGCCCATTTAAAAAATAAAGTGGCTAGCCTTTTCTCCCCCTCACTAGATTTTCACTCGCGGGTTTCCCCCCCAACACCATAGTTTGCAGCTAGTTTATAGACAAGCGAACTCCTGAAACTGATTTAGGCAATCTACAGACATCTGAGCCACTCCAAAGTTAACACAGTCTGATACTAACACCGCCCAGACAGACAGCGCTCTTTCCCATTTTCCCTAGTATCGTAAACGTCTCTCCCAAAGAAATGTCATAACAGGAACATCTACTTTCTTCAGGTTCTAAAACATTCTCAACAAGAACGACTAATCTACAGCCCAACAGTACGCGGAAGGCGGGCTTTAAACCAACCTTTTTCAAACAAATTCACAAAGACCAAGCCCAGCTTCCCCTTACCCAAAGAAAGGAACCCAGAATTACGACCTCCTTTCCCATTCAGAAAGTTACTAAACGCCAACCGAGATATGAAGGGGCGGGGATCGTAGGGGACCAAGAAACCAGAGGAAGCACGGAAGAAGTAGAGAAGTCAAGACTTCCTTGTCCCAAAAAGAATCCTCTCTCCCCAGCCTGCCCCGCATGCAAAGATCCACAGAGGACCCGCGGGGACCGCTCATCTCTCTCCTTTGGGGCCCGGATCCCCCCCTCCCCCCGTCAGGAGACAACAACCCGAACGCTTAGGGAGAAGCAGCTGGGAGGACGGAGGTGGCTGGGAAGGACCCAGAAGGTCCCACAGGAAAGTGGCAGGGAGGAGGACGAAGCGCTTCGCGGGCTTCTGTCACGACTCTGGGACCACTGCACGGGGACAGCCCCAAGCCAGGACGGAGCTGAGGGTCCAGCAGTACGGACAAAGAAGTCCCCCGCCCCGATGCCCTACCACTGAGTCCTTGCCCCTGAGCCGGCACGCAGGCCCAGGCACACTTACGTGGAGAGTTTCCTCGTCCAAAAAAGGCCCCCGGGCCACAGCTCTTGGAGCTGCACGGCTCGGCCGAGGTTGCTTTTGATCTGGGCCAGCTGTAAATCGGACTCGGCGTCCAGGCGCTCCGCGTAGGGTAGCAGCTTGTTGTAGACGATCTCCTTCTGCGGGACGAAGCCCCGCGGGCCCAGTCCGGGACGCCCGCCCGGCTCCGGGGGCTCCCAGCCTCCAGCCAGCTCGGCCGGCTCCATGAGCCCAGGGACTCCCCCCGACCCCCTCCCAGGCTCCGCCTCCTCCGCGTCGTCGTCGCCCCGCGGCCGCCGGCGGCCCCTCGCCTTCGGCCCGACCGCTGGGTCCCCTCCCCTAGCCGGCGCGCTGCTGGGCCCCGCGCGACCCCCGGTTCGTTGGTGGCGGCAGCGGCCGCTCTGCCCGCCCCGCACCGGCTCCGCTGGTGACGCTGCAGCCGCCGGGCCCAGAGGTTCCGGACCGGCCTAAGTCACTTCCGGGGCGGGGCGGCGACGTCGGAGGAGGTGGCGGCGGCAGCGGCGGGAGTCCAGGGGGCTGCGCCTTCCTAGCCGAGGGCCCGGCTCCGCGCCCCCACCCCCGGGCCTCTCCGGCCCAGCGCGAGCTGCTACGCCGGAAACGCAAGGCCGAATTCCAAGCTATTGTCTTGCCTTTGCCCGAGGCACGCGCTCCCGGCGCTGCCCTCCAGAGCCCGCGCGTCCTCGCCGCGGCCTCCACGGGAGAGTCGGCCTGGACCCCGCGCCGAGTCGGCCCTCCTCGGATGCCAGAGTTTATAAAGAAGCCTAAAGCCCGGTATCCATCCCAGGTGTTCCACACTGATTTTTTTGCTCTGTCCCCTTTAAGCCCCCATCTTTCTTATATTCTAAGCCTCATCATTCCAAAGAAAGGAATAATTACACATTCAGTGAATATTAATTGATCAACTGTTTTGTGTGGCAGACAGCTACTTCTAGGCTCTAGAGATGGACGCTGTGAGCCCCTAGTTTCTCTAGGCACTTAACTGTCAAGCAGATAGGAGAAAGACTAGAGAATTACAAGACAAAACTTAATTTGGTAGGTAAGTGCAGGAAACTTTAGGCGCTCTAAAGAGGAGTTGAAACTGGAGGGTTGTCCGGTAGTTTCCTAGAAGTAGTACTTAAATTAAGCTGTAAAGATTGAGTGCAAAGTTGATTAGAAAAAGGGGGAGAACATAAATTTCAGCTGCAGGAATGGCTCTGAGGCTGCAAGCAGGTGTTCTATCCAGGAATCCAAAAGTCCAAAATGGCTTAAGATTGCTCACAAGACTGGGAAGTGGAGAAATGAGACTGAGAAGGAAATGCTAGCCAATTTAGAGCTTTATCCTAAAAATAAGAAACTTTTTTTTTTTTGAGACAGTCTGACTTTGTTGCCTTGGTAGAGTGCTATGGTGTCAGCACAGTTCACAGCAACCTCTAACTTGGGTTCAAGCAATCCTCTTGCCTTTGTAGCTGGGACTACAGGCTTCCGCCACAAAACCGGCTAGTTTTCTTCTATTTTTAGTAGAGATGGGGTTCTCTCTTGCTCAGGCTGGTCTCCCACGCTTGAGCTCAAGCCATCTACCTCCGTTGGCCTCCCAGAGTGCTAGATTTAGAGGCATGAGCTATTGCGTCGCACCGAGAAACTTATGAAAGATTTTAAGCATAGGAGTGGCATGCTGACTTGCATTTTTTAAGAATTATTCTGGCCTTGTGTAGAAAATAGGTTTGAACAGACAAGATTGGGAACAAGAGGACGCCTTAAGATGTGACAGAAGGATGACCTGGATGTCAGTTGAAATTTAGTTAGAGAGCTATATCAGCAGAATGGAGTAGGCTTGGTAGTTGATTGAATGTAAAAAGAGAGAGAGGAAACAGGTGGTGCCAGCTTTTTGGCTTTGGAAGCTGGGTAAAGAAGAAGGGAACACAGTGGGAACAGTTTGGCAAGGAGAATGCCTATGAAATGGGTCAGTGTGTTGACATGTGGATCAGAAGGGAGATGCACACTGGAATGCAAATTAGCCTAGAGGTGGACAGGAGAGAATAAGATACACAGTTCCTCCAGGAACCCCCCCGTTTAAGGATGGACAGAGAGACTAGATTCAGGCTCCTGATCATATTATGCCATTTTAAACTTTTCTGTGTCTTTCAAATGATAGTTCTTAAATTTCCACTTGGGCCTATGAACAAAACATCACATATCCTTGGTTATAGAGCATATTAGTTTTTTTAATGGCCAAAGCTAAGACAATAAAGGGCATGTTTTTTAAGTGTAATTATCATCTTTAAAACAAAATATTATAAAGTGATGATATCAAATTTATTATTAGGGATATTAGTAAATGCACATTTCTCTATTGTCTCCCCCCAAAAAAACTCCTATTTAGTTATAAATAATAAACTATAAACTATAATTTAGCCATTGGTTATTTAGTGATAGTTCATGCCAGGAAATGTGTTACCTCCTTTTATGTTCTTTTCCATTTAATCTTCACAATGACCATATGAAATAGATAATGATTCTTTTCCTTTTATAAAGGAAGAAACAACCTTGGAATCATTATTTTCTCTGGGCCTACAGCTAGTAGGCGGTTCCCAGCAATGAGAACCTAGATAGCTATTCTTGTCCTAAAGAACAATATTGTATTACTGTTGTAAAAGTTCTATCAAATGTGCCTAATTTTACATTCAACCTGATATATAATGTGTAGGTGATACAATAAATATTTAGTAATTTGTGTCTGAATAACCATTGTTTTAATCTTAATTTTTAAATTTTACAGAGTTTAATCTTTTAATGATTATGCATACTTCTGTGAATTGTCTGTTCAAATCTTACTGATCTCATAATTGATATATAGTATATACATGAGTGAGCCTTTGCTTTTAATGCTGTATGCCCCTTTTATAGAAAGCAAAGATGTTTTAATACTAGTAACATCTATCTACATTTCGGTTTATGAATTTTTTCGATAACTTATACTTCTGGATGTTCTTAACTTATCCTATGATTTTCTTATATTTTATGTTAATTTATATTTTCTTATGATTTGATATGGCTTGAATTTTTCCAATTAGTTCTTTATTAATACATATGGAATTTATGTAGAAATTAAATGAAAAGAGCTAACACACATATAAAAAAAATGGGCATTATCAAAACCAAAGTGTTTAAAATGAGAGAATTGAGCAATCCCACCAAAGGATGAGGTAGGCTGATGAGTCAAATGAGGTAAAGTATTTATTGGAAAGGGTAATAAACTCTTTTTTTTTTTTTTTTTGAGTCAAAGTCTCACTATGTCACCATTGGTAGAGTACTGTGGCGTCACAGCTCACAGCAACCTCAAACTCTTGGGCTGAAGTGATTCTCTTGCCTCAGCCTCCCAAGTAGCTGGGACTACAGGTGCCCGCCACAAGACCTGACTATTTTTTTGGTTGTAGTTATCATTGTTGTTTGGTAGGCCCAGGCAGGATTCGAAACTTCAAGCTCTAATGTATGTGGCTGGTGCCCTAGCCGCTGAGCTATAGGGATCAAGCCAAAGATAAAAGTAATAAACTCTTAATAAAATAAAAGAGATAAGAACAGTTTGAGTGGGGCATAGGAATAAAAATGTAATTATACCGACAACAAATGAGAAGCCTGGTGTGGTGGCTAACGCCTGTAATCCCAGCGCTTGAGAGGCTAAGGTGGGTGGATTGTCTGAGCTCACAGGATCCAGACCAGTCTGAGAACAGCACAGACCTTGTCTCTAAAAATAGCTGGTCATATACTCTGCTGAGTCTGCTGCCAGCAGAAGCCAAGTGGCCCACTTGCTTGGACTTCAGAGATGCCTTTTTCAGTATAAGGCTAGCTCCTGGAAGACAGAGGCTGTTTGTTTGCTTACCAGTGGGAGAGACCAAACATGGAAACTGCAATCCTGTACACAAGGACCAGGTTGCCACAGGGGTTCAAAACACCCACAAGTTTTGGAGAAACACCGGCTCGTGACCTCCAGAAATTCCCAGCTAAGGAATTAGAATGTGTGCTGCTCCAATATGTTGATGACCTCCTTTTAGGGCACCTTACCCAGGAGGGCTGCGCCCGAGGCATGCATGGACTGTCTTTTATGACATCTAGAGTTATGTGGTTGTAAAGTGTCCAAATGAAAGGCCCAGATTTGCCAGTAGCAAGTACGTTATCTAGGATTTACTATCCAGTAGGGGTAGAGGTATCTAGATGTGAAATGGAGGCAGGTCATTAATTGCCTCCCTACCCCCACAAGCAGAAAGCAGGTTCCAGAATTCTTAGGCGTGGTCAGCTTTCGTCATCTTTGGATCCCCAACTTTGCCATCTTGAATAAGCCCTTGTATGAGACAACTAAAGGAGGGGAAGGAGAGCCCTTAGAATGGGGAGGAGAACAGGAACATGTCTTCTCCCAGCTAAAGATGAGGCTGATACGTGCACCTGCATTGGGGCTGCCAGACTTGGCCAAGCTCTTCATTCTGTAGATCTCAGAGAGAGGAAAGATGTCTGTAGGTGTGTTAACCCAGCTGGTTGGGTCCTGGCCAAGACCTGTAGCTTATCTAAGCAGGTGGATAGAGTGGCAAAAGGATGGCCCCCATCCACCATGCTGACAGACTCTAGCCGCTAAGGCTCTCTCTGTGCAAGAAGCTGATAAGCTGAATCCAGGGGAGAATCTCAGAGTGAAAGCACCCCACTCTGTGGTCATTTTAATGGACACTAAAGGACAATTTTTGCTCTCTAATGTAAGAACACCCTGAACCCGGTCACACTCCTTCCAGTCAGTGGAAGAGACTGAGCATGACTGTACAGAAGTTATAGATAATGTGTATTCTAGCAGACCTGACTTGCATGACCAGCCCTGGACATTTGCAAACCGAGACTTGTATGTAGACTGAAGCAGTTACATGATGGTGCAAAGTGAGTGGCGGGCTAGGTATGCAGTGGTTACCTTAACAGAGACTGTAGAGGCTAAACCCCTACCCCAAGGAACATTGGCTGAGAAGGCTGAGTTAATTGCCTTGACTCGAGCCTTAGAACTAAGTCAAGGGAAAAATGTGAGAATGCTTTTCTGACTCTCCAAGTACAGGGGGCATTGTATAAGGAGAAGGGACTATTAAACTCTGGGGGAAGGACATTAAGTATCAGCAGGAGAAGTATGGAGAGGCAGTATGGAAACCCCAGAAGGTGACAATGATGCACTGTCATGGACATCAAGGAGATGCTTCCACCATCACTGAAGGGAACACTAGGGTCGGCACTCAGGCAAAAAGGGCTGCATCCAAACCATACCAGGTTTCACGAGCAGCTCCCCTCATCCTGTGGGTTCTGGAGCTCTCACCTATCTATTCCTGGGAGGAGAAGAAACAGTTGGCAATGGAGAGGAGCCAGGAAATGGACGGAGATTGGAAAAAGATGCCAGATGGACAAGTAGCAATCCCCCAGCTTCTAGTAGCCACCATGGTGACAGTATTTGATGAAGTTGCTGGGCGAGTACTTCTACATCTCCCACCTGGCAGCCCTGGCCGAAACTGTCAGTCTACAGTGTGTGACCTGCAGCCATTTCAACACGTGCCAAGGGCTGATAGTACCCCTAGGAACACAGTCATATGGAGCAACGCCCTTCCAGGACTTCCAGGTAGACTTTACTGTAATGCTCGGGTTTAGAGGGAACAAGTACTTGCTAGTGATGATCTATCAGACTTGGAATAGGTAAAAGCCTTCCCCGCCAGGATGAAAAGGACTCCTGAAATAGTAAAAGTATTGCCCAGAGAAATCGTCCTATGATTTAGGTTGCCACTCTGGTTTAAATTTGACAATTCTTGTGCCATTAGGGTCTCACGGAGAAGCAGTGTCATGGAGTATAAGACCCACAATTGAAATTGTATATGTAATTAAAGAGGACCACCCCTCTCTCATGGAAAAACAAATAAAAATAAAAATAGCCAGTCGTTGTGGTGGATACCCTATAGTCCCAGCTACTAGGGAGGCTAAAGCAAGAGAATCACTTAAGCCCAAGAGATTGAGGTTGCTGTGAGCTGTGACACCATGGCACTCTACCAAGGGTGAAAAAGTGAGACTCTATCTCCAAAAAAAAAAAAGGGAAGTAAATAAATAGAGGCATCACATCTAGACAACCTTTTTTTAAAAATCGGGTGTCGAGAACAGAAGAGCAATCAGGAGGCACTTGAAATAAAAAGAACTTTATGAGGCCGGACTCATACCTGTAATACCCGCACTTCGGGAGGCTGAGGTGAATGTATTGCCTGAGCTCACAAGTTCAAGACCAGCCTGAGCTAGAGTGAGGCCCCTGTCTCTAAAAATAGCCAGGCACTGTGGCAGGTGTCTATAGTCCCAGTTACTTGGGAGGGTGAGGCAAAAGTATCACATGAACCCAGGAGTTAGAGGTTGCTGTGAGCTATGTCACCAGGGCACTCTACCAAGCGTGACAAAGTGAGACTCTGTCTCAAAAAAAGACTTCAGGAAGTTAGAATATATTTAAATATATTTAAATATTGGTGAGAAGAAGCCAGTGGAGAGAGAGGTTAAAGATACGTGGATGAGGATGACAAAGAGTAAGAGAATGTGGAGTCCTTGCTTGGCCTTCAGTGGTAAGCCAGACTGTGCTTCTCTTGTCAGAGGAAGAAAGCAGGGAAGGCTAGGCGCAGATGCAGGAAGATTTGCAGATTTGGTGCTAGAAGTAGAAGTTTTTTCTAATGGTTTCTATTTTTACCTGTAAAACAAGAGAACAAGAATTATGGGGGAAGTGGTGGGTAGAGTTAAGGGATTTGGAGACAGCTTAGAGTAGTCTCAAAATTCAGAAAATTGATTAGAGAAACATTAGAATGGCTTGGCAGCTAAGATGGAAGCATGAATTTACTATCATCTGTCTACACAACTTAGTGGTTTTCTCCAATAATGTTTAGCAGCCCAGGATTGTGTGACATATAGACTAGTGTAGGAGAATGACAAAGGAGCAAAAGAATGTTATTTATGTCAGAGGTGGTGACAGTAGTGGTGTTAACTACCATTCATTGATCATGTCACTTTGCTGTTTCTTTACCTGCATTAACTCACTGAGTTCTCTAAACAGGGATAATTGAGTTCAGAATAACTGAAAAAGAGTGAGTAAAGTTGTAAGTTGGTCGAAGCTAAATGAAGGACGTAGAGCAGTGGTTCTCAACCTTCCTAATGCCACGACCCTTTAATACAGTTCCTGTGGGTTGCAACCCACAGGTTGAGAACCACTGATGTAGAGGATTGGTAGGAAAAAAGTAGAGAGGTCAAGGGACTTAGATCTTAATGAGATACAAGGACAATATGAATCATTGGCCTGAACAAGGGATCTGGAAGAACAGAAATGCTTGGATTTACGATTTCAAAGAAGCAGTTCCAGGTGATATCAAGCTACATGGAAGCAGACATATGAACTGAAAAAATCAAAAAAATTATTGGAGCAAAAGAAATGAAGTCTCTTCCTGTTATTCTACCTGAATTTAATCTTAATAGAAAACACTATTAGGCCAGGGGTTGAGGGTGGTTCATGCCTATAATCCTAGTACTCTGGGGGGCCAAGGCAGGAGGATCACTTGAGCTCAAGAGTTTGAGACCAGCCTGAGCAACAGTGAGACCTCATCTCTACTAAAAGTAGAAAAACCTAGCCTGGTCATTGTAGTGGGCACCTGTAGTCCCAGCTACAAGGGAGGCTGAGGCAAGAGGATCACTTGAGCCAAAAAGTTTGAAGTTGCTGTGAGCTATGATGCTATAGCACTGTGCCTACGGTGTCAGAGTGAGACTCTATCTCAAAAAACAAAAAAAACAAAAAAAACCCAGAAAATACCATTGAAATGCTCCCGGTGAGAAAATTGGAAGACTTTCAGTTTCTTTGGGGAACCTAGCCTGCTCATTAGTGGGAACAGTAACCTAAAGTCTGCAGTCAAGTTTCTCATCTCAGCCCAACTCCCACACATTTTTATCTCTTGAAGGTCTGGAGACTCTGCCAAAGGATAACAGTACATTATCTTTTTACCCAGACCCTTAAGGAGATATTTAAGTCTTATCAGCCCCCTTAAGGAAATAAACTATCATCCCTCTTCTTGGAAGACTCAGAAAATTAGTGGGCCTTTGAGGAAAATCTTCTGAACAGAAGATTTTTCTCCTTCCACAAATTGGAGGAATTGGCAAAGATAATTATCAATCAAATATTCATGTCTTTGATGTACTTATTCTCCCACTACTTGATAATCCGCTTATTAGCAATGAACAAAAATAACAAGTTGTTAATGTCATGTCTTCCCCACCTAATTTGCCCTGCATATGATGTACACACCATCATACTGTGTATCGGCACGGGGGATATATTGGCAAGTAGATGTACCTCTGTTGCCAGAAACATAATCTTTAGGAGTATTTGAATTTTATTAGAGTGACTCATTCTAATATAATCAAATATCAAAACTTCTGCTGGAAAAAAAAAGCTCTGCTGAGTTGCAGATTAAAGGCACAAGAATATTGGATCAAAGAAACCTTGAGGAGTTTTTTTCTAATTCCTTTATGATTTTTTATTTTTGTATTCAATTTTTATTTTTTTTGAGACAGAGTCTCAAGCTGTCACTTGGGTAGAGTGCTGTGGTGTCACAGCTCACAGCAACCTCAAAGTCTTGGGCTTACACGATCCTCCTGCCTCAGTTTTTCTGTCTGTAGTAGAGACAAGGTCTTGCTTTTTGCTCAGGGTAGTCTCAAACTCTTGAGCTCAAGCAATCCACCCATCTCAGCCTCCCAGAATGCCCAGAGTGCTAGGATTACAGGTGTGAGCTGTTGTACCCAGACAAGTTTGATTTTCTAGCCTAAGCAAGTTTCAAGCCTGGCAATTCAATGCTTTGGAGAATTCTGTTTTTATGGAATATTTTATTTCCAATTCCATTAGGTTCCTGGGTAGGTATTAAAACCCAAGTCATTTGCTGTTTCCTGATCTAGTAACACTACCCCAAAGTTGATCCAGAGTCAGGTCACACACGTCACTCTGGCCTGCCTTTCCGCTTTGCTTCTGGCTTCTGGGTATTTTACTTTGTTGTGTGTGAGCTCGTCCATGGTTTTTGGTGTTGTTATGTTTAATATTGTCATTCCTATAAAAGAAGATTTCTTTTCTGCATTTGCTTAGGATTCCATGTCTGAAACTGGAAGACCCTTAAGGAATGAATTTTTTATTTTAATTTTTTGAGGGTGGTGCCTGTGGCTCAAGGGCAGGGTGCCAGCTCCATATGCCAGAGGTGGTGGGTTCAAGCCCAGCCTGGGACAAAAACTGCAAAAAAAAGAAAGTAAAATTTTTTGAGACAGAATCTTGCTCTGTTACCCTGGGCAGAATGCAGTGGCTTCTTCCTAGCTCACTGTAACCTCAAACTCCTGGGCTCAAACAATCCTCCTCCGCTTCAGTCTCCCAAGTGGCTAGGACTACACGTAAGAGCCATGATGCCCAGCTAATTTTTCTATTTTTAGTAGAGAGAGGGGTCTCCCTCTTACTTATGCTGGTCTCAAATTCCTGGCTCAAGCCATCCTCCTGCCTTGGCTTCCCAGAGTAATCCTAGGATTACAGGTGTGAGCCACCTCTCCTGGTCAGCATCATTAAAGGGAAAAGGGAGTAATTGTGGGCAACTAAGAGCCTTCTTAGAGGGCTGGGGGCAGTGACTCACACCTATAATCCTACCACTCTGGGAGGCTGAGGCACGTGGATTGTCTGAGCTCACAAGTTCAAGACCAGCCTGAGCTAGAGCAAGACCTCATCTCTAAAAATACCTGGGCATTGTGTAAGGCACCTGTAGTCTCAGCGATTAGGGAGGCTGAGGCAAGAGAATCGCTTGAGCCCAAGAGTTTGAGCCAATCTGCTGAGGGGGACAAAGTGAGACTCTGTCTCAAAATACAAAACAAAAAAATAGCACTTAGGAGGCCAAGTCGGGTGGATTGCTTGAGCTCACAGGTTCTAAGCCAGAGCGAGACCTCATCTCTAAAAATAGCCAGGCGTTGTGGAGGGCGGCTCTAGTCCCAGCTACTTGGGAGGCTGAGGCAAGGGAATTGCTTAATGCCCAGGAGTCTGAGGTTGCTGTGAGCTATGATGCGAAGGCACTCTACCAAGGGTGACAAAGTGAGACTCCTATCTCAAAAAACAAACAAAAAGGGCCGTGCCCGTGGCTCAGCGAATAGGGCACTGGCCCCAAATACCGAGGGTGGTGAGTTTGAACCCAACCCTGGTGTTGTGTCGGGCGCCTGTAGTCCCAGCTACCTGGGAGACTGAGGCAAGAGAATCACCTAAGCCCAAGAGCTGGAGGTTGCTGTGAGCTGTGATGCCATGGCACTCTACTGAGGCTGACAAAGTGAGACTCTGTCTCAAAAAAAAAAAAAAAAAGAGCCTTCTTAGACTCCTCATCAAATCACATAGATGATTAGTGACACATATCCACCGGGCTCTCTACAGTCATAAAGAGCATGACAATGTTTTGATCAACAACGGATCAAATGTGGAACAGTATTCCCAAAAGATTATAATGAAAACTTCCTGTTGCATAGTGATGTGCTAGCCATCCAAACATCCTGGCACACACATCACCCATGTGTTGTGGTGATGCTAGTGTAAATAAACCAACTGCTCTGCAAGTCATATAAAGTATTGCACACATAATCATGCATAGTATATAATAATAATAGTCAAATATGTCACTGGCTTACATATTTACTATACTATGCTTTTTATATTTATTTATTTTATTATTATTATTATTGAGACAGAGTTTCACTATGTCACCTTCAATAGAGTGCTGTGGCATCACAGCTTACAGCAATCTCAAACTCTTGGGCTTAAGGGAGTCTCTTGCCTCGGCCTCCCAAGCAGCTGGGACTATAAGCACCTGCCACAATGCCTGGCTATTTTTTGGTTGCAGTTGTTAGTGGCCCAGGCTGGGTTGGAACCCGCCACCCTGGGTGTATGTGGCTGGCACCATAACCACTGTGCTATGGGCACTGAGCCTTTATATTTATTTTAGAGCATATTCTTACTTATAAAAAGAAAAGTTAAGCATAAAACAGCCTCAGGCAGGTCCCTTAGGGGATATTCCAGAAGAGGGAATTGTTATCATAGGAGGTGACAGTTCCTTGAATGTTATTGCCCCTGAAGACATTCCAGTGGGACAGGATTTGGAGGCAGAAGACAGTGATATTGACAATCCTGACCCTGTGTAGGCCAAGGCTACTGTGTGGGTTCATGTCTTAGGTTTTAACAAAAAGTTTAAAAAGTCAACAAAAAATTTTGACCAGGCTCAGTGGCTCATATCTGTCAATACAGCACTTAGAGACACCAAGACAGGAGGATTATTTGAGGCCAGAAGTTCAAGACCAGCTTGGGTAGCATAGTGAGACACTGTCTCTAAAAAAAATTTTTTTTAATTAGCTAAGCCTGGTGGCCCATGCCTGTAGTCCCAGCTACTTAGGAGACTGAGGTAGGAGGATCACAGCCCAGGATTTGAGGCTACAGTGAGCTATGATCCCACCATTGCATTCCAGCCTGGGTGACAGAGCAAGACCCTGTCTGAAAAGAAAAAAGTAAAATTAAATATAGAGAAAATCTTATAGCATAACCATATAAAGAAAGAAATTTTTTTTTTTTTTTTTTTTAGAGATAGAGTCTCACTATGTCCCCCTCGGTAGAGTGCTGTAGCATCACAGCTCACAGCAACCTCCAGTTCTTGTGCTTAAGTGATTATCTTGCCTAAGCCTCCTGAGTAGCTGGGACCATAGCGCCCACCACAATGCCCAGTTATTTTTTTGTTGCAGTTTGGCAGGGGCTGGGTTCAAACCCTCCAACCTTGGTATATGGGGCCGGCACCCTGCTTACTGACCCATAGGCGCTGCCCGAAAGAAAATATTTTTGTATAGCTGTACAATATTTGAAGCTAGGTATTATTGGGTTGGCACCTGTAGCTCAGTGGCTAGGGTGCCAGCCACATACACCAGAGTTGGTGGGTTTGAATCCAGCCCAGGCCTGCCAAACAATGACAACTACAACAAAAAAATCGCTGGGCATTGTAGCAGGCACCTGTAGTCCCAGGTACTCAGGAGGCTGAGGCAAGAGACTTGCTTAAGCCGTAGAGTTTGAGGTTGCTATGAGCTGTGACACCACGGCACTCTACCCAGGGCAACAGCTTGAGTCTCTGTCTCAAAAAAAAATAAAACATAAAAAAAGAAATAAGCTAGGTATTATTACAAAAGAGTTAAATTTAAAGTTTATAAAGTTAAAAAATAAGCTAGGTATTATTGCAGAAAATTAAATTTAAAGTTTATAAAGTTAAAAAGCTACAGTAAACTAAAGGTTAATTTATAGTGAAGAAATAAAATATTTTGTTGCAAATGTAGTGTAGCCTAAGTGTACAGTGTTTATACAGTCTGCAGTAGAGCACAGTAATGTCCTGGGCCTTCCCATTCAGTACCACTCACTCACTGACTCATCCAGAGCAACTCCATTCATGGTTTGTGTCCTACACAGGAGTGCCATTTTTAAATCTTTGATACTATATTTTTACCATGCTTCTTTTACGTTTAGACATATTTAGATACACAAATACCATTGTGGTATTTGCCTACAGTATTCAGTACAGTAACATGCTGTAGAGGTTTGTAGCCTAGGAGCAGTAGACTCCACCATATAGCCAAGAATCAAGGTGTGTAGTAGGCCATACCATCTAGATTTGTGTGTGTACACTCCATGATGTTCACACAACATGAAATCACCTAACAACACATTTCTCAAGAAATCTTGACTGGGCACATGTTTCACACTTGTAATCCTGGCACTCTGGGAGGTGGAGGCAGGAGGATCCTTTGAGCTCAGAAGTTCAAGACTAGCCTGAACAAAACTGAGACTCTGTCTCTACTAAAAATAGAAAAATTAGCCAGGCATTGTGGCAGGCATCTGTAGTCCCTGATATTCAGGGGGCTGAGAGAGACGGATGGCTTGAACTCAGGAGTTTGAGGTTGCTGTGAGCTAGCCTGGGTAACATAGTGAGCCTCTGTCTCAAAAAAAAAAAAAAAAAAGAGAGAGAGAGAGAGAGATCTTATCTCCATTATTAAGCAACCCAAGAGTGTATTTATTTAATAATAAAAAATAATTTATTATTTTAAAAATATCTATTTGATATTTAAATGCTAAAAGAGTTTTTTAGCACTACTAAAGTTCTTTGTGTTTCTTCTTTTTGACAAGCTGTGAATAATGTGGGAGGTTACAGCTTCCCTCATAATCAAATATAGTAAAGAGATGTATTGTATTTTTTAATGGTAGTTGAATAAATTCACAATAGAGTCAGTGAAGAGATAATAATTAATGCACAAAGATGATGTACTTTCTTTCCACCTACCCTTGGTTTTTATGTCTATAAATAGAACAGGTTTTGCTTATTGGCAGAAAATGGAATTGTCTTTATGAATAATTTTAATAGCCTGCAAGACATTTACACTTGATCACATCTGATGCTTGAAATGCCACCATTTGCAATCTGTTTCTTTATACTAAGCAGAATGTCTTTCGAAATTTACAGACTCATAAGAGGGGTAATATATCAAATCTCTACCTCTCCAGAGTGACTTACACATTTATCAATTCAATACTCATTTATTGGGTGTCTCCAGAGGGCCAAGTTCGAGATCATAAGATGAATGGCACAGTACTTGTTCTCAAGGAGGTCACTTTTTTTTTTTTTGAGATAGAATTTTACTTTGTCACCCTTGGAAGGGTGCCATGGCATCCTAGTTCACAGCAATCTCAAACTCTTGGGCTTAAGAGATTCTCTTGCCTCAGCCTCCCAAGTAGCTGGGACTACAGGCACCTGCCACAGTGCTCAGCTTTTTTGGTTATAGTTGTCATTGTTGCTTGCCAGGCCCTGGCTGGGCTCAAACCCACCAGCTTTGGTGTATGTGGCCAGTGCCCTACTCACTAAGCTATGGATGCCAACCTGTTAAACGTTTTCTGGTTTTGTTTTTTTGAGACAGAATCTCATGGGCTAGAGTGCCATGGCGTCAGCCTCGCTCACAGCAGCCTCAAACTCCTGGCCTCAAGCAATTCGCCTGCCTTGGCCTCCTAAGTAGCTGGGATTGGTGGTGCCCTTTGCTCAGTGGGTAGCATGCCAGCCACAGACACCTAGGCTGGTGGGTTCAAACCCAGCCCTGGCCAGCTAAACAGCAATGACAACTACAACAGAAAAACAACTGGTCATTGTGGCAGGCTCCTGTAGTCCCAGCTACTTGGGAGGCTGAGGCAAGAGGATCCCTTAAGCTGAAGAGTTTGAGGTTGCTATGAGCTGTGATGCTACTGCATTCTACCAAGGGCGACATAGTGAGACTCTGTCTCAAAAAAAAAAAAAAACCAAAAGTAAGTAGCTGGGATTACAGGCACCCACCACAACTCCTTCCTAGTTTTTCTATTTTCGGTAGAGACTGGGTTTCACTTTGCTCAGGCTAGTCTTAAACTCCTGACCCCAAGTGATCCTCCTATCCTGGCCTCCCAGAGTACAGCTGCTTTTTCACTTTTTCTTTTTTCTTTCTTTCTTTTTTTTTCCAGGCAGGGTCTCATTCTGTGACCAAAGTTAGAAGTTGGAATGTGGTTCTACAATCATAGCTCACTGCAGCCTCAAACTCCTGAGCTCATATGATCCTCCTACCTCAGCCTCCTGAGTAGCTGGGACTACAGGTGAGCACCACCATGCTTGGCTGTGTTAGATAATTTTATGTTTTATTTTATTATTATTATTATTTTAAGACAGAGCCTCAAGCTATTGCCCTGGGTAGGATGCTGTGACATCACAACTCACAGCAACCTCCAATTCTTGGGCTCAAGCAATTCTCTTACCTCCACCTCCCAAGTAGCTGGGACTACAGGTGCCCTCCACAATGCCTGGCTATTTTTTGGTTGCAGCCCTCATTGTTTGGTGGGCCTGGGCTGAATTCAAACCCACCAGCTCTCGTGTATGTGGCTGGCACCTTAGCTGCTTGAGCCATAGATGCTGAGCCAGTGTTAGATATTTTAATAGGTTAAGGGGTACTCTGACTGTGGAGGCTTCAAAAGACTTCTTTGAAGAAATAGCATTTGATGAATGAAGACTTTGGCAGAGAGATGATCAAAAGTGATCCACCTACAAACACAGTGTGAATGGAGGCTTTAGTTAGAGCAGTGGTTCTCAACCTTCCTAATGCCAAGACCCTTTAATACAGTTCCCGTGGGTCGCGACCTACAGGTTGAGAACTGCTGAGTTAGAGGAAGAATTTGACTTATATGAGAAGCTCAGAAAAGACCAAAGTGCTCAGGGAGAGAGATTAAGGATAGTAGATAAGGCTGAGGAGGTAAAAAGAGTTAGATCATGTAGGACCTTGTAAATTGGGTTAAAATTTTTAGATTTTATTCTAAAAGCTGTTTCAAATATGAATACAGTGCTCTATACAGTAACCAAATCCCTGGGAGAAGCTGAAGTAATGTGGATTGGTATATCCCTGGCAGTGGCATATGGTATGCAGAAAGGCCTAGAAAGTTTCTAGTGGATCCAGTTAGGCCAGGGAACAATGAGTACCATGTGGTAGGAGTGTAAAAAATGTGGATCATGGCAAGAGAAGAACAAGAAGGTAAGATGAGGCCAGATTATGACTAGTCAACATATGCCCTGCTAAGCTGCTGGAGGTTTGCCCTGTAAGTGTGGAGGTGGGGACGTGACATGAGGAGCCTTGTAGTTTGGAAAGATAACTGTGGGCATCATCATGGTCATCATAATCATCATAATAACAAAAATATCAAGTACCTTGAAAGGGCAACCAGTGATGAACAGTGAGGTGATTTAGAGATAAATAAGGAAGACCAAAAAGAAAAAAAAAAGCCTTAGTAATTCACGATTAGGAACAAGAGCCAATTTAAACTTGACATCACAACTGGGTAAGGAAATTATAGACTGATCCTATCTGAACCTATGTGGAAAAATTCTTTTTTTTTTTTTTGAGACAGAGTCTCACTTTGTCACCCTTGGTAGAGTGCCCTGGCATCATAGCTCATAGCAGCCTCTAGCTCTTGGGCTCAAGCAGTCCTCTTGCGTCAGTTTTTTTGTATTTTTAGTCAAGACAGGCTCTTGCTCTGGCTCAGGCTGGTTTCAAACCTGTGAACTCAGGCAATCCACCAGCCTTGGCCTCCCAGAGTGCCAGAATTACAGGTGTGAGCCACCAAACCCAACTATAGGCTGTTTTTCTGAACTCAGGGTCTGAGTACAGTAATTCAGTTTTTGAGTTGTTATTGCTTTGTCTTTTTTTAAAAAATTAATCTTTGTACTTTGAGATAATTATGCAGATACATGTAGTTGTAAGAAATAACACAGAGACATCTTTGTACCTTTTACCCAATTTCCCAAACTTGGCACTATCTTAGAAAACTATAGCCCGATACTCACAATATAAATTCACATGCTTATATTGATACAGTCAATCACCACAAGAATCCCTCTATTGCCCTATGGCCACATCTGCTTCCCCCACTTCTTCCTCCTTTACTTCTGAAAATCAGCGATCTGTTGTCTATTTTTATAACTTGACCATTTCAAGACTTTTACATAAATGGAATCATATAGGTTGTAACCTTTTATGAATGGCTCTTTTCACTCAGTGTAATTTCCTAGTGATTCATTCAAGTCATGTGTACCAAAGTTCCTTTCTCTTGCGGAATAGCATTCCCTGGCATGGATGTACCATAGTTTGTTTAACCAGTTGCCTATTAAAAAAACAACTGGGGGCAGTGCCTGTAGCTCAGTGGGTAGGGCGCTGGCCACATACACCCAGGCTGGTAGGTTCAAACCCAGCCCAGGTCAACTAAACAACAAGGACAACTGCAACAAAAAAATAGAGTGTTGTGGTGGGCTCCTGTAGTCTCAGCTACTTGGGTGGCTGAGGCAAGAGAATCACTTAAGCCCAAGAGTTTGAGGTTGCTGTGAACTGTGACACCACAGCACTCTACCCAGGGTTACTTCTTGAGACTCTGTCTCAAAAAAAAAAAAAAAAAAAAACCCCAAAAACAAAAAAACTGGGTTGTTTATTCCAAATGAACAGTTGCCTATAGATTTTTGTATGAACACAAATTTTAGTTCCTCTGGGATAAATGCCCAGGAGTGCAAGTACTGGTCAAATGGTAGTTGCATATTTCATTTTGTAAGTAAAAAATTGCCAAACTGTTTTCTAGTTGGCTGTATCATTTTGGGTTCTCACTAGCAATGTATGAGTGATCCAGTTTCTCTGCCAAATTTGGTATTGTCACTACTTTTTATTTTAACCATTCTAAGTGTGTGGTGATCTCATTGTGGATTTAATTTGCATTTCCCTAACATGTTTTCATGTGCCTATTTGCTACTTTTGCATCCTTCTTGGTGAAATATCTGCTCATGAATTTGGCCTGTTTTCTAACTGGATTCCTCTTTTTTTACTATTGACGTTAGTTTTAAGAGTTCTTTATATTGTCCAGATCTTATTATTTTGCCAGATAGGTGGTTTACAAACATGTTTTCCTGTTTGCATTTAATCTTTTTGTTGTTGTTGTTATTGTTTGGGATTCATTGAAGGTACAAAGAATTAGGTTACACTGATTGTATTTGTTAGGTTAAGTTCCCTCTTATAATTGTGTCCTACCCCTAAGAGGCGTGTCCAATCCCTACTCTCCTCCCCCTCCCATTCCCCTACACACTACCATGTATTAGGTCATCTGCTGCCTTCATATTAGAATTGAGTACATTGGATTCTTGCTTCTGCATTCCTTTTTTTTTTTTGAGACAGTGTCTCACTATGTCACCATGGTAGAGTGCCATGGCATCACAGCTCACAGCAACCTCGAACCCTTGGGCTCTTGCCTCAGCCTCCTGAGTAGCTGGGACTACAGGTACCCACCACAATACCCAGCTATTTTTCTTTTGTGGCAGTTGTCATTGTTGTTTAGCTGGCCCGGGCTGGGTTTGAACTCATCAGCCTCCGTGTATCTGGCTGGCGCTGTAACCACTGTGTTATGGGCACTGAGTCAAAGGATGGATTTTTTTTTTTTTGAGACAGAGTCTCACTAGGTTGCCCTCAGTAGAGTGCTGTGGTGTCACAGCTCATAGCAACCTCAAACTCTTGAGCTTAAGCGATTCTCTTGCCTCAGCTTCCCCAGTAGCTGGACAACAGGTGGAGCCACAATGTCCAGCTATTTTTTGTTTGCAGTTGTCATTGTTGTTTAGTAGACCGGGTTGGGCTAGAACCCACCAGCCTTGGTGTATGTGGCTGGCGTCCTACTCCCTGAGCTACAGGCGCTGAGCCAAAAAAGACATTTCTGTCAAGACCAGAAAGTAAGCTTGTAGATAGGTTTTTTTTTTTTTTGATACAGAGTCTTATTATGTCGCCCCTTGGTAGAGTGCTGTGGCGTTACAGCTCACATCAGCCTCAAAGTCTTGGGTTCAAACAATTCTCTTGCCTCAGCCTCCTAGGTAGCTGGTCCTACAGGAGCCCGCCACAATGTCCAGCAATTTTTTTGTTGTAGTTGTCATTGTTGTTTGCCAGGCCCGCCAGCCCCTGGTGTATGTGGCCAGTGCCCTAGCTGCTGAGCTACAGGCACTGAGCCTGTCTTTTTAAATTTTAAACATTCTAGAGGGAGTATAGTAGTATCTTGTTATGATTTTAATTTGCATTTTCCTAATGATTAATAATGATGAGCATCTTTTTGAGTGTTTATTTAGCATTTATATATCTTATTGTTGTTGTCGTTAATGGAATCTTGCTATGTTGCCCAGACTAAATTCAAACTCCTGGGCTCAAGCAGTCCTCCTGCCTCAGCCTCCTAAGAACTGGGACTACAGGCACATGCTACTACACCCAGCTAGTATATCTACTAAAGCCTTTGTGTTCTTTCTGGGGGATTATTTGTTTTGATATTATTGAGTTTGGTGGTTCTATGTATATTTGGGGGATAAATTCTGTGCCATATATGTGATTTATAGATTATTTTCTCCCAGTCTGTGACTTTTTCCCTCATTCTCTTAATAGACAGAGAATCATTTCTATAAAAACTATCAAGAGTCTCATCAGTTTTTCTCATAGCCTCTTTTAATTGCTTGATATTCAAATTAGTCTTTTTTGAAGCACTTTCCTTTTCTATTTTCTCTGCTTCTATTGTTAACTGGTATAATTGCAGAGCCTCACTTGCCAACAACATTGTGTATAAATCGAAGAGGTTTCTTTTCCACGGCATTATCATCATATTTATATTCCATGGAAGAAGAGTTTTTTATATCACTTTCATCAGCTTCATGAATTCTTGTGCTTATTGCAAAATATGCAGTTTCATTTTTTTTTGCATTTGATTGATATTTTTGGATATTCATCACAATCTCAAAATTCAGGCCAATGATAATGTTAGCTGAGAGATACCTGGGTGATATAGGATATGGAAAATAAGTGCTAGTGGGTTTTTTTGTTTGTTTGTTTTTTAAGACAGAGTCTTACTATGTAGCCCTTGGTAGAGTGCTGGGACATCATAACTCACAGCAACCTCAAACTCTTAGGCTTAAGCAGTTCTTTTGCCTCAGCCTCCCAAGTAGCTGGGACTACAGGCACTTGCTATAATACCTGGCTATTTTTTTTTTTTTGTCGTTGTCATTGTTGTCTAGCAGGCCCAGGCTGGGTTCAAACCCGCCAGCCCTGGTGTATATGGCTGGCTCCCTAACCACTGAGCACAGGCGCAGAGCCAGTGCTAGTGGTTTTTTTTTTTTTTTTTTTTTTTTTTTGTGGCAGTGTTTGGCCGGGGCTGGGTTTGAGCCTGCCACCTTCAGCATATGGGGTCGGCACCCTACTCCTTGAGCCACAGGCGCCACCCCAGTGCTAGTGTTTTATGTAGTAAAAAAAAATTGAGTAGATACTTGTTTTATAGATTATAAGTTCATTAGAGACCATTGTTTTGTTATTTTTGTTATTACACAAGCAGACTTGTGTCATAAATACTCAAAAATAAGGCCCTCAAGAGCCTAACAAGATAGCTCTTTCCTCTCTTAATATCTTATGTCTTGATTCTACCTCTCTTACCCTACTCCAGTTACTCTGACCTTCTCTTAATTTTTTAATTCTCAAATGTTTGTTATTTTATTTTTGGAGATAGGCGGCACTGTGTTGCCCAGACTGAAGTGCATTAGCTATTCACAGGCATGATCATGGAGCATGACAGCCTCCAACTCCTGGCCTCAAGCAATCCTCTCACCTCAGCCTCCTGAGTACACCTGGCTTTTCTTAATTTCTTGATCAAACCAAGCTTTGTCATATTGCAAGAGCACTTACTCTTTGTTGTTGTTTTTGAGACAGAGTCTGACTCTGACACCCTCAGTAAAGTGCCATGGCAACAAAGCTCACAGCAACCTCCATCTCTTAGGCTTAAGCAATTTCTGGCCTTAGTCTCCCAAGTAGCTAGGTCTACAGGTGCCCACCACAAGGCCCAGATATTTTTTTTTTGTTGCAGTTGTCATTGTTGTTTAGCTGGTCCAGGCCAGGTTCAACCCCACCAGCCTCGGTGTCTGTGGCTAGAGCTATAATCACTGTGCTATGGGTGCTGAGCTAAAAATGATATAATTTGATTTAAACTTTCAAAAGATCTCCCCTGACTGAGTGACACCCGAAGCTCAGTGGGTATGGCGCTGGCTACGTACACCGAGACTGCTGGTTCGAACCTAGCCCAGGCCAGCTAAAACAACAATGATAACTGCAACAACAAAAATTGTCTGGGCATTGTGATGAATGTTTGTAGTCCCAGCTACTTGGGAGGCTGAGACAGGGAATTGCTTAAGCTCAAGAGAGTTTGAGGTTGTTGTGAGCTGTGATGCCATGGCACTCTACCCAGGGGAACAAAGTGAGGCTGCCTAAATAAATAAATAAATAAATAAAAAGAAGATCTCTCCTGACTGAATGGAGCAGTGATTTTCAACCAGTGTGCTATGAGAGGATCTTAGGTATGCCATGAAAAATTTTAAAGACCATTGGTTATTTTTGAGAGAAGTTTGAAGTACAATAAGCATATGTATACATATATGTTTTTACTTTTTTTGAGGCAGAGTCTTACTCTGTCTCTCTGGGTAGAGTGCTGTAGTGTCATAGCTCAACAGCAACCTCAAAGTCCTGGGTTCAACTGATTCTCTTGTGCCAGCCTTCCAAGTAGCTGGGACTACAGGTGCCTGTCATGATGCCTGGCTAATTTTTTCTATTTAGAGACAAGGTCTCACTCTTGCTCAGGCTAGTCTTGAACTCCTGAGCTGTAGGGATCCTCCTCTGCCTCAGCTTCCCAGAGTGCTAGGATTGCAGGTGTGAGCCACTGCACCCAGCCCAGATATGAGAAATATTTTGAAGGTAGAAGTAACAGGATTTGATTATAGAATGTAGGGTGAGAGAAAGGGATTTCTGCCTTTGGTAACAGTGTAGGTAGTAGAGTCAATTCACTGACATGGGGAAAATAGTGGGTAGAACTAGGTTTTGAGCAATCAGTTATGAATTCTGTATTGGTCACATCAAGTTTGCCTACAAGATCCCAAGGAAATTCTAGTAGGTTTTTGGATATCAGTTTCTAGAGTTAATAGTAGGAACTAGACTGGAGATATATTATAAATTTGGAAGTTTGCAATATATAGATAATATTATATTTAATTTTAAGGGAACAAATAAGATCACCCAGAAAACACTATACCATGTTTCCCCCCAAAATAAGACACTGTCTTATATTTATTTTTTCTCAAGAAGATACACTAGGACTTATTTTCAGGGGATGTCTTATTTTTATTAAGTATAATACAACAATCTACATTTATTCAAATACAATTAAGTCATCTTCTTCTGGAACCCGACAGAGGGAGCCGACCTTGTTGGTGGGGCTGGCGCTAGTGATGTGTGAACTCCTTTCCCCTAGCTGTTCATACGTGCGCAATAGGATGCCAGCAACTGTGGTTACCACACGTGCACCTGTGCAAGTGTGAATGGCTTGAATGGCTCAGAAAAAGGAGCTGTGGCAGATAAAAGGTATTCTAGTCTTCCTTACCGCTCAGTGATGGAATGCATGGTCTAGGTCTTATTATCAGGGTAGGGCTTATATTTAACAAATGCATAGAAATCCTGCTAGGTCTTATTTTTGGGGTAGGTCTTATTTTCAGGGAAACACAGTAGATGAAGAAGAGACAGTAAAATCTTGAGGTTACAAGTAGGACAGGGCAGGAGAAGCCAATAAGATGGTCTGAGAAAAGGAAAATCAGGGCAGAATGGTGTTGGGGTCAAGACTGGCTCCATGTTCAGATATTCACTAGAAGAACTCCCTGGAATTAGCATATTTAGGTAGTTGTACTCACAGCTAATTTACCACAGTGATGTAGAAAGTATACTGCCCCGAATCATAAGAGAAAAAGATAAAGGTGGAGTCAAGTGGACTCCATGGGCCTTCCTCCTCCAATGAGGAGTCACCCAGAGTACATTCCTTCCCTAACAACAAAAATACAGCAATGAGTATGTGATGTTTCTGCCCACAGAAGCCTATTAGAAACTCAGTTTCCAAGATTTTTACTAGAGACTAGTCAATAGGCACAATTTGCCTACAACATTTAGGACTTCTAGAAGGAAAGCAGGTATTCAGCATAAACCACATCATTCACACAAGCAGTCTAGGCATAGTGTCACATTGTTATCAGTTCGGGAAACAGTGGGAACACTCCTAAAATCCAAGTTCCCATTTGTGAGCCAAGGAACCCTTCTAAAAATAGCAATGTCAGGACTTTTATGTTAACTCTTTTCTGCACAGAGTGGAATTATAGAAACTAAGAGAGAAGAATCTTTCTAGAGACAGCGATGTTGCTGATGAATCAATGAATGAAGTAAGATATGGATCAAAGTCTCCAATGCATTTGGCAATATAGAGGTCATTCATTAGTCACCTTGAGATACACACTATCAGAGGCCTGATGGCATAGAAAAGATTGATTGGAGAGGATTCAAGAGTGACTCATTGATGAGAGAGTGGAGATGCATGTAGAGACAGGATAGCTACGTGGGTAGGGCACCAGCCGCATACACTGAGGCTGGAGGGTTCACACCTGGCCTGAGCCAGCTGAAACAGCAATGACAACTGCAACAACAACAACAACAAAAAATAGCCAGACATTGTGGTGGGGACCTGTAGTCCCAGCTAGTTGGGAGGCTGAGGCAAGAGAATCGCTTAAGCCCAAGAGTTGGAGGTTGCTGTGAGCTGCGATGCCATAGCATTCGACTGAGGGTGACAGCTTGAAAGTCTGTCTCAAAAGGAAAAAAAAAAAAAGAAAGAAAGAAAGAAAAGTTTCCTGTCAGGGGAAACAAGAAGAGGTAACTTAAAAAGGATATAAGTCAAGAAATGTTCGATATTTCTTTTCTTTTCTTTTTTAAATACATGTTTGGAACCAGACTAAGTCATTACAGAGGGAGAGATGATGATGTGGAAAGAAAGGGATTAGATCCAAAGAACAGGAGAAAATGATGGCAAGAGGGACACTTCTTCCATTGAAATTGGGAGAAAGAACAAAAAAAGGTGGAATTATAGGTAGAATTGTGGATTTAGGAACCAAAAGATGAACAGATGCCTTCTGTTTTCTCAGAGAAACAGGCAATATCCTTTGTTTAGAGCATAGGATTGTGGAAAAGATGTAGAAGGTGTGAGGAAAAGGTAGAAAATTGTCATCCTAGCACTCTGGGAGGCAGAGACGGTGGATCCCTTAAGCTCAGGAGTTTGAGACCAGCCTGAGCAAGAGTAAGACCTCATCTCTACTAAAAACAGAAAAACTAACGGGGCATGGTGGCCCATACCTGTAGTCCCAGCTACTTGAGAGGCTGAGGCAAGAGAATTGCTGTAGCCCAAGACTTTGAGGTTTCTGAGAGCTATGATATCAGAGCAGTCTACCCATGGACTGAGTTAGACTGTCTTAAAAAAAGAAAAAAAAAGTAGAAAGTTGGGAATTTGTAGACTGAGGAAGAAAACAATTTGGGCAAGAGGCTGTGTAAGATGGCAAGCTTAAAAACTTTTTTAAAAAAAATAGGGCTGAGTGAGGTGGCTCATGCCTATAATCCTAGCACTCTGGGAGGCCAAAGTGGGTGGATTGCTTGAGCTCATGAGTTTGAGAACAGCCTGAGCAAGAGTGAGACCAGTTTCTAAAAATAGCTGGATGTTGTGGTGGGCACCTGCAGTCCTAGCTACTCGATAGGCTGAGGCAAAAGAATTATGACACCACGGCACTCTACCAAGGGTGACAAAGTGAGACTCTGTCTTAAAAAAAAAGAAAAGAAAAGAAAAGAAATAAAAAAACGAAAAAAATTAAAATTTAAAACATAATAAATTTTTTAAAAAATGTTTTAATAAAGAAAAAGGATGGCAAGCTGGCAGGAGGAGAGAGGTCATACCAGGGTGGACTATGGGATTATAATATTTTACTAATGAGAGGCAAAAATTTAAATTTATATTATTGAAATGTTTTACCTCTACCAACTTCTGCTTTCAAAAGGAAAATAACCATATTGAGTAGCAGTTAAAAATGGAATGAAATAATCAGGCCTCCAACCAAATAGTTCTTTATTATCACAAAGCTACTTTAGCATAACAACTTCATTCCCAAATTACTCTAGTACTAAACAACTGAAACGCAACCGAAAGCCAATCAACCAGTCTGCCCCTGACTAACACACACAAAACAGACCTCTAACATCATTCTACAACTTCCTCCACCAAACAAAACAGGAAGAGTGGTTATGTTTTGCTGATAGTGTTAGATGGTCTGTCACAGAGTTTCCGTTACATTCTGGGTATCAAGTTGGAATTCTATGTGACAGTTACTTATATATATGTGTGTGTGTATATATATATTTTCTACACTGTCATGAGAAGAGTGTATTTCCATTTTTTTAGATGTGTCATTTACACAAGGCATAAAGTATATTTAATAGATGTTTTAAGAAGCTTTGCTATCTGAGGGATATATTGTTAGTGCATTTTCTGCCTCTGATGTTTACTAAATGCCAGCTGCAGCTCTCATCTCAGAGAACTGCTCTGCCCCACCCACTTATCCCATTATTACTTTCAGTTGGGAGATGAAGATGTTCTCTTAAAAAAACAAATTCTTATAAATGAACAAATGTCCAAATAGCTACTTTCTCTCCTACTTAATCTCAAGCTAAATCAGAGAAAAGATTTCAGTACATAAAAAAGTATTCAAACCTGCAGTGACCTTGGTGTTTTTCTCAATGCATAAGTCATTATCACATTTCTTAGTTTCCTAACACATGACATGATTAAACTTAAAATATGCACTTTCTTGTCTTTTTAGAGACAGAGTCTTGCTTTGTTGCCTCTGCTAGAAGCCTAGGTTCCATAGCTTTTATCTGATTTTTGAAAGGGTCTTTAATCACAAAAGGATTTAAAACCACTTGACCAGAGTTTTGGACCATATTAAAAGAGTCGTTGAGCAATACTGAGTGTGATTTGGCAACTAGTAGGTCACTGATAATCTTAAAGAAAATAGATTCTGAGGCCAGGTGCAGTAGCTCACTCCTATAATCCTACACTCTGGGAGGCAGAGGCAGGAGGATTGCTTGAACTCAGGAGTTTGAAATCAGCCTGCTCGAGAGTGAGACCCCATCTATACTAAAAATAGAAAGAAAAAAAAAAACCTAGCCAGGTATGGTGGTGGGCAGCTGTAGTTCTAGCACTCAAGAGACTAAGGCAAGAGGATTTCTCAAGCCCAAGAGTTTGAGGTTGCTGTGAATTATGATGACACCACAGCACTTTACTCAGGGTGGCAGAGTGAGACTCTGTCTCAAACAAACCTAGTAGATTCTTTTATTTTGTTTGAGACAGTCACACTTGGTCACCCTCAGTAAAGTGTGGTAGCGTCATAGCTCACAGCAACCTCAAACTCTTTTTATATATACACACACACATATATATATATTTAATATTTTTTTCGTTTTTTTCAACCTCAAACTCTTGGGTTCAAGCAATCCTCTTGCTTCAGCCTCCCGAGTAGCTGGGACTACAGGCACCCACCACAATGCCCAGCCATTTTTAGAGACAGGGTCTTGCTCTGGCTCAGGCTGATCTCAAACCTGTGAGCTCAGACAATCTACCCCCATCAGCCTCCCAAGTCCTGGGATAATAGGCGTGGGCTACCTTGCCTGGCCCAAACCCAATAGATTCTAATGAATGAAGAAAGCAGGAACCACATCCCCAAGAATTCAGGAGAGAGTGTGTGGTAAGGACGTAGAGGTAGCTAATGTAGACTTTTCCTTCCAGAAATGTATCAGTGAATGAAGGAGATATAAAGTAGTTTTATATCAGTGAAGGAAGGAGATATAAAATAGTTTTAGGAACAGTAAGATCAAGGGCTGAGTTTTGCTTTTGTTTTTGAATAGGAAACACTTGAGCAAATTTCAGAAAAAGAGGTGAAAAGGGAATGATTAATAGAGAAAGTAGGTGGGGGGATGTCTGGATAGTCTGGGTTTATGCTATGGCCCCAACTCCAAAATATTAGTGACTTTTCTGCTTTGCAAATTCTAGGGTAGACTGCTGTTCTCAGCATTGAGACTCATTAATCCAGGCTGCTTCAATCTCTGGGCTCTCTGATCATGACTAAAGGGGAGGGGGAGGACTAGAGAGTGACACAGAGGGATCATACTGCCACCACTTTGAAGTGACACCTGTTACTTCCACTCATGTTTCAATAGTCAGAACTAGTCACATGGCCATGCTTAACTGGGGGGATGGGCAGGCAAGTGTAGAAGAAATATGAAAAGGGATTTGATGATGTATCTCTGCTACATAAAAAGATCAAGAAAAAAGCAAAATAAATTCTGGGAAGTTGTAAGCATCATAGTTCTTGAATATCTACAAATCTTGCCACAAAAACAGGTAGAATAACTTTGATGGCAAAATCTTAAACCCACAAACAAGTTTAGATAGCAAGATGTGAGCCCTCAAGCATATACTTATTACGGGGACACATCATGATAGCAACAAGATTCACATGTGGGAGGAGGCAGAGGGACCCCAAAGAAAACAAACCAAGAAACCAAATTACCAGAAGGGAATTTGTTTTAGTCCACAAAGCAGTTCTAGTTGTGTGTGGAAGCTGACAGGCCTCATCTGAGAGTGGCAGTCAAAACAGGGGAGAAGCTTTGGGCTCCATTTTACAGGTGAACATGAGGCAACTATGAGAAAATAAGATGGTGCTAGAATGTTCGACCCCTTTGAGATGGTGCTACAGTGATCCTTTCTTTTCTCTCTCTCTCTCTTTTTTTTTTTTTTTTTTGTTGTTGTTTAAGATAGAGTCTCAGTTTTGTCACTCTACTAGCTCACAGCAACCTCAAACTCAGGGGCTCAAGTGATCCTCTTGCCTCAGCCTCCCAAGTAGCTGGGACTACAGGTACCTGTCACAGCTCC
>NW_003852419.1:11780756-11794007 GCF_000181295.1 Otolemur garnettii
TTTTTTTTTCAGAGATGGAGTCTTGCTTTGACTCAGGGTGGTCTTGAACTCGTGAGCTCAAGCAATCCACCTACCTCAGCCTCCCAGAGTGCAAGGATTAGAAGTGTGAGCCACTGCGCCTGTCCTAAACCAGTGTTTTTCAATCTTTTTGTCTCACAGCACACTTAAAACTATAGTTAAACTTCTGTGGCACACTTAAATTATGTTGATCCAAAAAAAGAGTAAAAAAAATATATTTGGGCTCCTATAGCTCAGTGGTTAGGGCACTGGCCATATGTTCCAGGGGTTCGAATCTGGCCTGGGACTGCTAAATAAAAAAAAAATAGCCGGGCATTGTGTCAGACACCTATAATCCCAGCTACTAGGGAGGCTGAGGCAAGACAATCACTTGAGCCTAGGAGTTGGAGGTTCTGTGAGCTATGATGTCACAGCACTACCAAGGGTGACAAAGTGAGACTCTTATCTCAATAAAAAAAAAATGCATATATATATTTACTATGCTTTGAATTTCTTTCAACAATAATTCCATTAATGATCTTTAAAATTTTTCAAGGCAGCCAGGTGTGGTGGCTAACACCTGTAATCCTAGCACTATGGGAGGCCGAAGCAGGTGGATTGCCCGAGCTCACAAGTTCATGACCAGCCTGAGCCAGAGCAAGACCCTGTCTCTAAAAAAATAGCCAGGCATTGTGGGGGGTGCCTGTAGTTCCAGATACTTGGGAGGCTGAGGCAAGAGAATCGCTTCAGCCCAGAAGTTTGGGGTTGCTGTGAACTGTGACGCCACAGCACTCTACCAAGGACAACAAAGTGAGACTCTGTCTCAAAAAAAATTTTTTTCTTTCCAAGGCATACCTAAAATCCTCTCACGGAACACTGGTTGAAAATCATGCATCTAAACAGTTTATATTCTCAAAACCCACCTCAGTCCCCTTCCAGGATCAAGCCCTGCATAGGAGAGAAGCTGCCAAGACAAGGCATTAAAAAATCTCCGTGTTGTTATGAGCATGCGTGGGGGTCGGGCACCTCTTTACCTTCGGCGCGGTCGGAGTGGCTGCGAGCTTGCCACTGAAGACCCTGGTGTCGCCATGGGCCGCCGCCCTGCCCGGCGTTACCGGTATTGTAAGAACAAGCCATACCCCAAGTCTCCTTTCTGCCGAGGTGTTCCTGATGCTAAGATTCGCATCTTTGACCTGGGGCGGAAGAAGGCAAAAGTGGATGAGTTCCCGCTGTGGCCACGTGGTGTCAGATGCGTACGAGTAGCTCCTCTGAAGCCCTGGAAGCTGCTTGTGTTTGTGCCGACAAGTACATAGTGAAAAGTTGTGAAAAGATGGCTTTCATATCTGAGTGCAGCTTCACCCCTTCTGCGTTATCCGCATCAGTAAGATGTTGTCCTGTGCTGGAGCTGACAGGCTCCAGACAGGTATGCGTGGTGCCTTTGGAAAGCCCCAGGGCACTGTGCCCAGGGTTCACATTGGCCAAGTCATCATGTCCATCTGCACCAAACTACAGAACAAGGAGCCTTTGCAGGGCCAAGTTCAAGTTCCCTGGTCGTCAGAAGATTCACATCTCCAAGAAATGGGGTTTTACCAAGTTTAACTCATGAATTTGAAGACATGGTGGCTGAGAAGCGGCTCATCCCAGATGGCTGTGGGGTCAAATACATCCCCAGTCGTGGCCCCCTGGGCAAGTGGCCGGCCCTGCGCTTGTGAGGACTTAACACTGTTGCCTATCAATTGTGCCTACCAATAATAAATCCTACTTTCTGTCAAAACACAAAAAAACTCCATGTTATAACTGTTATAAATAGTAAGTTAATTAAATAAACTCCAAATCTGAAAATTCATCCCTTACTCTATTTTCCATAACAATTATATTCAGCAACATTGTCCAATCTCATTGTCTAATGAGACTACTTGGCACCATTAAGATACTTTAACAGACTGAGCACAGTGGCTCAAGGCTGTAATCCTAGCACTCTAGGAGGCCGAGGCTGAGTTCAGGAGTTAGAGACCAGCCTGAGTAAGAATGAAACCAGCTCTCTAAAAATAGCCAGCCATTGTGGCAGGCACCTATAGGCTCAGTTACTTGAGAAGCAGAGGCAAGAGGATCACTGGAGCCTATGAGTTTGAGGTTACTGTGAGCGATGATGCCATGGCACTCTATGAAAGGTGACAAAGTGAGACTCTGTCTCAAAAAAAAAAAAAAAAACACTTCAACAATAAAATGTAGTCAACACAGAGACCCTCTCTCCCATTATCAAATTTTCAGGAAAAATCCTGAAAACGAAAACTTCATATAAATTATGCCCAAAGGAATTAAATTCACTTGGCTTTGCAATTTAAACTTCAAAGAAATCAATGTTCATAATTCATCTTCTCCATGGCTGGGTGTGGGGGCTCACATCTGTAATCCCAGCACTTTGGGAAACCAGGCAGATGGATTGCCTGAGCTGATGAGTTCAAGACCAGCCAGAGCCAGAGCAAGACTTCATCTCTAAAAAAATAGCCGGCGTTGTGGCAGATGCCTGTAGTCCCAGCTACTTGGGAGGCTGAGGCAAGAGAATCACTTGAGCCCAAGAGTTTGAGGTTGCTGTGAGATAGGGCACTCTACCTAGGATGACAAAGTGAGACTTTGTCTCAAAAAAGAATTTATCCTCTCCATATTTTACTCAATTTTTAATTAAAGAGGTTTTAAAGCAGTTACATCTTGGACAGAAATTTTGTTAGTTTAATTTCAAGTTTCTCCTTGAGCTTCTTAAGAGTCAAAAAGTAAATAAGACAAAATTATTATAGCTCCACCCCACAGCATCAAATTTAGAAAAAGCTATTCCCCAGGTTCTTACATAGTTAGTCTAAGAAAAATTATGTTCCCAGAGTCCATTAATTGGTGTTGTCAAATACCATCTCAGAGACTGTCAGAAGTGGGAGGGAGGAAAATTCTGAGTTTTAGCTTTACCAAGATGGTCCATCTGGTATGAGGTTCTGGAATTCATGAACTGTGAAAATAAGACATTAATTAGGAGATGTTGAATTTGGCACTTTGAATTTCCATCTCTGTGAGGAAGGTTTACCTGTCCACATCAACTCCTCTGTCATAAGTGATGGAGGGCAGTAGCATGACCATAGCTTATTGCAGCCTGACACGACTGGCCTCAAGCAATCCTTCCACCTCAGTCTCTTGAGTAGTAGTGAGGGCTATAAGCATGCACCATCTCTCCCAGCTAATTCTTTATGCATCTTTTTTTTTTTTTTTTTTTAAAGAAATGGGCTCTTGTTGTGTTGCCCAGGCTGGTCCTGAACTTCTGGAATCACTCAAGTGATTCTCCCATCTTGGCCTCCGAAAATGCTGGAATTTAATGGCGTGAGCCACTACCCCTGGCTGAAGTTTAGAATTTAATCGAGTTTAGGCTAGGTTACACTGTGATACAGAAGAACATCAAAATCTTAGCAGTTTGAAACAACGGTTTCTTTTTCACTCATACTCACATCCATAGAGGATTGGCAGGGAGTTATGATCACACTGTATTCACTTATGGAACTAAGACAATTGAATCTCAGTGGGTTTTTCCATGAAAAACCCATGGACAAGAGAATGTGACGATAAGATGTGCCCTGGCTTTTAAAATTTCCACCGGGACATAGTACCATCTCTTTCACTTCCATCGCCCTTACTCACATTCATGAGTAAGTCCAAGACATGTCATATGGACTTCTAACTTCAAAGGGGACGTGGAATGGTAATCCTGTCTTTGAACACCAAGTTCTTCCTCCTTTATTGCTACATTTTATTTATTTATTTATTTGAGACAGTCTCACTTTGTCGCCTTTGGTAGAGTGCTGTGGTGTCATAGCTCACAGCAACCTCAAACTCTTAGGCTCAAGCAAGCCTCTTGCCTCAGCCTCCCAAGTAGCAGGGGCTACAGGTGCCCACTACATTGAGTGGCTATTTTTAGAGACAGGGGTCTTGCTCTGGCTGAGGATGGTTTCGAACTCTGAGCTCAAGCAATCCACCAGCCTCAGCCTCCCAGAGTGCTGGGATTACAGGTGTGAACCACCATGCCGTTCTTAGTGCTACATTTAGAGTGAGTTTTGTCTACTACTGTTGCTTATGAAATATGTTGTAAGCCAATAATTTTAGTCCTTTGCCACATGCTGCTGTGACTACTTTCAATTATAGAATAGCTTAAGGCAATGTTTCCCAAACTGGTTTGATCAAAAGAATCTCATAGGAAGCCCGGAGTGGTGGCTCACGCCTGTAATCCTAGCACTCTGGGAAGCCAAGACAGGGGACTGCTTGAGCTCAGGAGTTCTAAACCAGCCTGAGCCAGAGAGAGACCTGTCTCGAAAAACAGCTGAGCATTGTGGTAGGTCCCAGCTACTGGGAGCCAACAGGATCATTTGAGCCCAAGAGTTTGAGGTTGCTGTAAGCTAAGATGTCCTGGCACTCTCCTGAGGGTGACCAAATGAGACTCTGTCTCAAAAAAAAAAAAAAAAAAAAAAAGATGATTATATCTGAATGTTTACCACAGCATAACTCATAAAAAACAATATACAGAATCAACCTAAGTGCCTATCAGCTGATCAACTGATGAGTAGATTAAAAAATGTCAGATACACACACACACATACATCTCTCACACTTTGGCACCCTCTGTGTGTGAGTATGTGCATGTAGACACATACATACATATACATCACAGAGTACTACTCAGCCATAGAAAGGAATGAAATAATATCATTTGTAGCAACCAGGATGGAACTGGAAATCTTTACCTAAGTGAAATATCTCAGGAATGGAAAAACCAATACCATATGTTCTCACAAATAAGTTAGAGCTAAAGGATGGATATACATAGTCATAAAGTCATGTATAGAACATTGAAAACTAATAGGGGGTGGGAGGTGGGTGAGAATAAAAACTATCTGTTGGGTACAATGTACACCATTCTGCCGATGGGCACACTAAAAGCTCTGACTTCAGCATTATACAATTCATCCACGTAACAGAAACACTTATACCCCCTTAATATTTTGAAATAAAAATCATTAAATAAAAAAAAATTGTGTCCTTTTTTCTGAATACCACTAACAATTCAAAGTTAGAACTTCTTCCATTCCTTAAAGAGCATATAGAACCTGGCTTGTAGTTTAAAAGCAACAAACACCTACAAGGATGTAATCCTGCCACCATCTAGGCTTCCTGCGTGCACAGCCTCTGCTGGGTTGGCCTCCCCTTCCAGGGTGAGGTTATGTGTCTAAGCTGAGGACCTCGTGGCCTCCAGTCCTTTGCTGAGGCCTGCTTTGGAGAAAACAGCCGCTCACCTATGGACCAAGACAGCATAAACTGCGGTGCTTCAGTTAGACTACCACGTGCTCTGAGGCTTGAAGTTTCTTACCAAGATTGCAGCTATTAAAAGACCATATAACTGCCAAGCTCAAAACATTCTGCCCACATGCTAAAGTCCACCACTCACACCTCTAAATTTATATAGATCCTCTCAATTCCAAGTTTTAGTTTTGATTTCTCAATATTCCTCAACATCCATCCAGTTGGAGGTCTTCAGACTTCAGAGTTACTCTCTCTTGCCAAATTTCAGGTTTCCCCATGGCCTGTGGGACAGAGGCTTTCTCTTGTGGGCCTTATGGCCAGAAAAAGAGCAATGAAGTCCAGACTATGTGGACAGTCTACAGGCTAATTAGAGAATTTTGGTTTTTTTTCTCTTTCTTTTCTGCTGTTGAGTCTTCCAAGCAAGGTTTATGCTCTACAAACTTAAGTTAGGTGAGTCACTCCACGTTCCCTAAGGGAGAGTGAGTACAGAGACAGAGAGGCCAAGGATTACATTCACTGGGTTCCCCTCTCCCTGGAAGAAATGAAAGCACAGAAGCAGCATTCTCTGCTAGCAGGGCAGCCCCCACCTTCTCAGTGAAGCAAGAGAAAAATGTGTGTCCTAAAAATATTTCAGGCGATGAAAGGTTTGAGAATTTGATTGAGGAATGTAGAAATTGGTTTAGAATATCTATTGTGAGGAATGCAATGAGGAATCAAAGGGAGATTAGTTATTAAAAGAAAAAAAATCCTAAGTATCCCTAGTGGTCTAGAGTTAAAATCCAAGTAGATCCAGGAAGTAATTAAAGCTTCAAGCCAGTGCGGTGGCTCATGCCTGTAATCCTAGCACTCTAGGAGGCCGAGGTGGGTGGATTGGAGACCAGCCTGGGCCAGAGCTAGAGACCTCATTTCTAAAAAATAGCTGAGTATTGTGGCATGTCACATTACTAATGATCATAGCTAGTTGTAACAAAGTAAAGTGAAAAGTCTCAATAAATAGTTAAATCTTGGTTGCTTGGTTTGTTTCACGTTAAACATTGAGAATCAAGCCCTTAACTCTCTAAATAACCACTTATGAGATATGTAGTACATAACATAACATTTTCTTTTCTTTTCTTTTTGTTTTTTTGAGATAGAGTCCCACTATGTCGCCCTTGGTAGAGTGCCATGGTGTCACAGCTCACAGCAACCTCAAACTCTTGGGCTTAAGTGATTCTTTTGCCTCAGCCTCCTGAGTAACTGGGAATACTGGCACCTACCACAACCCCAGCTATTTTTGTTGTTGTTGTTGTTGTTGCAGTTATCATTGTTGTTTGGCTGGCCCGGGCTGGGTTTGAACCCACCAGCCTGGGTATATGTAGTTGTCACTGTAACCATGGCACTATGGGCCACAGCCAACATACTATTTTCATTCCCAGAATAAAACTATAACACTTTCATTCCTAGAAGCATCTTTTCTGCTTTTCATTAAAAAATTTTGATGTTAGCGACACATGTCCCATCTAAATGTAATTTTTTTTTTTTTTTTTTGACACAGAGTCTCAAGCTGTCGCCTTGGGTAAAGTGCCATGGCATGCTCACAGCAACCTCAAACTCTTGGGTTGAAGCGATCCTCTGGCCTCAGTTTTTCTATTTTTAGTAGAGATGGAGTCTGGCTTTTGCTCAGGCTGGTCTTGAACTCCTGAGCTCAGGCTATCCACCCACCTTGGCCTCTCAGACTGCTAGGATTACAGGCATGAGGCACTGCACCCGGCATAAATGTAATTTTTTATTTCCTTGGATATTCTTGAATAAAACATTCTTTCTTGTGCTGTTCCCTGGCAGAAATAATATTTATTGGCACTGTTTGATGACATTTCAAAAGTGTCTCCTGCTTTCATTCTTAGATTTGTGTTACATTTTCCCCATGAATACATAGCATCTTTTTGTAGTTCTGTCTCATAACATAGGGCAACAATAACTTCAGTATGCTATTCTTAATATATTTTAAAGAGATTAAATTTCATTTAATGCTGTATTTTTGCATTTAGGGACCCTCTTTCTTCCAGACAGAGTCTTACTTTGCTGCAGGTAGAGTGTCATGGTGTTACATCTCACAGCAACCTCAAACTCTTGGGCTTAAGTGATTCTCTTGCCTCCACTTCCCAAGTAGCTGGGACACAGGCGCCCGCCACAACACCTGGCTATTTTCAGAGACGGGGTCTCAGTTTTGCTCAGGCTGGTCTCAAACTCCTGAGCTCAGGCAATTTACTCGCCTTGGCCTCCTAGAGTGCTAGGATTATAGGTGAGAGACCCTTTTTTTTTTTTTATTAAGTCTTTCGTACATAGATCATAAATACATTTATGCCATTATATGATTCAATGTGATGATTATTTGCACAAATTGGAATGTTTACATCCTATTAAACAACATAGCCTTCACCACTTATGCCCAATTACAGGATTAAGACATTTATGCTCTACACCTGATAGATCCAACTTGTACTTGCAATATGCTCCATAGGTGTGTTCCCCCTACCAACCCTCCCTCTATCAACCCACCCCCCTCCCCTTCCTCTCTCCTTCCCCTTCCCTCCTACGTCCTAAGTCAGGGGTCCTCAAACTTTTTAAACTGGGGGCCAGTTCAATGTCCCTCAGACCACTGGAGGGCCAGACTGCGGGCACCGGGAGGAGTCGGCTGCTAAGCAGGACAGGCAGCAGTGGCAAAAACACCCAGCGGGCCGGATAAATGTCCTAGGCGGGCCGCATGTGGCCCTGTGGGCTGTAGTTTGAGGATGCCTGTTTTAGGCTATAGTTGAGTTTCATTTTTCATATGCAAGTGTGAGTGATTATAAATTGGTTTCACAGTAGTACTGAGTACATTGGATATATTTTTTTCTATTCCTGAGATACTTTACTAAGAACAGTATTTTCCAGCTCCATCCATGTAAACATAAAAGAGGTAAAAGTCTTCATTTTTTTTAATGCTGCATAGTATTTCATGGTATACATATACCACAATTTATTAATCCATTCATGGGTTGATGGGTGCTTGGGCTTCTTCCATGACTTGGCAATAATGAATTGAGCTGCAATGAACAATCTGGTGCAAATATCTTTATTGCCCAATGATTTTTGGTCCTTTGGATATACTCCTAGAAGAGGAATTGCAGGATCAAATGGCAGGTCTATATTTAGATCCCTGAGTGTTCTCCAAACTTCCTTCCAAAAGGGACGTACTAGCTTGCATTCCCACCAGCAGAGCAGGTGAGACCCTTTTTATTTCTACTGAGTTTCCCTTTCTTCATTGGAAAATAGTCTCTGTAGTTTAGCAATGATCTTTGTAACTAGATCTTTAGCGGAAGTAATGAGTAATATTCTGACAAATTGTGACATCCTAGTGTGTGTTCAACTATTTTCTATTTGTATCTTTCTTAACATATGTAAATTTAAATTATTTTGCATAATTTAAACTATATATTTAAATATTTATATTTAAAATATAAAATTTAATTATATATTTATACATTAGAATTATAAATATATATTACATTATGTCCTTATATATTATATATATAAATGTATTTTTTGAGACAGAGTCCTTATATGGACATTATGTCCTTATATTATATACATATATGTATTTTTTGAGACGGAGTCTCACTATGTCACCCTCAGTAGAGTGCTGTGTCACCACAGCTCACAGCAACCTCAAACTGTTGGGCTCAAGCAATTCTCTTGCCTCAGCCTCTCTAGTAGCTGGGAATACAGGTGCCCACCACAATGCCTGGCTATTTTTTGTTGTTGTTTAGCAGCCCCTGGCTGGATTCCAACCCACCAGCCCTGGTGCATATGGCTGGCACCCTAACCACCGAATATGGGTGCCAAGCCTAAAATATATTTTATATTTAAATATATATACGTACATGAGTAAGTTATCTCATCACATACATAAATGCTTTTAGAGAATTTGATCTGAGTTTTAAATGGTTTGAACACTCTTTTTTTGAGACAGAGTCTCAAGCTATCTCCCTGGGTAGAGTGCTATGGTGTCACTGCTCACAGCAACCTCAAACTCTTGGATTTAAGTGATCCTCTTGCCTCAGCCTCCCAAGTACCTGGGACTACAGGTGCCTGCCACAACGCCCGGCTATTTTTTGGTTATACTTGTCATTGTTGTTTGGCAGGCCTCGGCTAGATTTGAACCCGCCAGCTCCAATGTACGTGGCTGGTGCCTTAGCCACTTGAGCTACAGGTGCTGAGCCAAGGTTTCAATACTCTTGTAGTTTTCAGAACATCAAGTTCAAGTTTTTGAACTTAAAATGTACCTATTGACCTTTCTGATTTAAAATACTTCTAAAATAATAGCCAAATTCCCGTTGATAGGTTAGTGGTTGAATTTAAATGTGTTTTGTATTTGTGTTTCCGTTTTCCCTCTGCCGACTACAGCATGACACTTTACCTTTTGGTCTGGCATCGAGGCAGTTACCAGTCAGAACCTGGTTACTTTGCCATCCTTTCTCCTCTGCTACCACTCTAACCCACTGTCCTTGCCTTTATTGTTGCTGGCATGGGTTATTTCAAGAGCCTCCCAGATGCTTGGCCAGCTATGGTATCTGTCCCCTACTGTCTTTCTCAACCCGCAGCCAGAGTTTTCCTAGTACAAAATAAGCCAGGTCATGTGACTCTTGGCTCTTGAATGGCTTCCCATCACATTCAGAGTCAAAGCCAAAGTGTTCACAGTAGCCTATGAGGCCCTGAGTGGTTGGGCCTTCTGAGGCCTCACCTCCTCCTCTCCCTCTGTTCCAGCTACACCAACTCCTTGCTGTTTCTTGAATATGCCATGACGCTCCTACCTCAAGACATGGGCTGTCCTTGTAGGGAACACATTCCCCAGGTATGTCTGCACGATGTGGTCTTTGCTCACATGTCACCTTCTCAAGGAAGACTTCTCTGACTCCCCATTTTAAATGCCACTCCCTATTGGTGATCTCTATCCCTTTCCCCTACCATTTCCCCTGACACCATATAATGCAGTGGTTTTCAACCTTCCTAATGCCCCAGCCCTTTAATACAGTTCCCACAGGCTGAGAACCAGTGACCAATGTATTATGTATTGCCTGCACTGCCACACAAATACGTAAATACTTGAATATAAGTTCCATGAGGAATTTATTGAACAGTGCAGAAATAAAAAAGTCCCTATAGAGCAAAAAGAAGAAAAGAGTTCAATGAATTAACTCAGTAGTTAATGATGAGAAAAAAGAAGTTTTACTAAATTAATGTTACCAAACCAAACTGGAGCTTGCTCACTCAGTGTATTAAAGCCAGACACAGAAGCCAAGAGTTGTAGCAGGAGAAAGAAGCTTTAATGGAGGGGCCAAGCAAGGAGTACAGGCAGCTAACACTTAAGACCCGGACTCCCTGATGGCTTACAAGCCAGGGTGTTGGAAGACACAGGTACTTTTCAGGCAGGCAAAATCGTATACACAGATGTTATACATTGGCCTGGTCTCCAAAGGTTGGATATTCTGAGGGGGAAGGGAGGATTCAGAAATTCTTGGATTAGTAGAAAGGAATATCAAGATGGATGAGAAAGGCCCCTCACTGGAAATTTAGAACAAAGTGAGAGATGATACCTGGGAAAGATGAGGTCTTGGAGAACACATCTTCTCAAGGAGACCACAAGGATACACCTGCAGGGTCCTTTCCATGGTGACTTAGCTCTTAGGAATTTGTAGACTTAACTTCCTGGGACCTGGAAATTTCTACTTCTGTGCAATCCTGTAATTCTGTGGGGGCAGGAACAGCATCCCCACTGGATTCAAACTGACCAATGAAAAAGGTATCTATGGGTTGGAACTTTTTGACTGGAGATCAAGGGAAAGACCAAGCCAGTCGGGGAGCACAGTCATTTGGAATTCTTCTATGCCAGAAGCTTTGCCTGCTGAAATAAAGAGCCCTTCCTCTTATAAACATGGTGTTGGAGTGCTCTTTCTCTTCACTGGGCCTCATCTTCCTGCAACAAAAGAATGGTGGTCAATCCTCAGTTTTCCCTTACCTGCATTTTCCATCTGTTGGGGGCTCCTGAAAAACAACTCAAAACATATGTTAAGGCCAGGCCTGTAATCCTAGCACTCTGGAGACAGAGGTAGGAGGATTCCTTGAGCTCAGGAGTTTGAAACCAGCCTAAACAAGAGTGAGAACCTGTCTCTGCTAAAAATAGAAAAATTAGCTACGCATTGTGGTGGGCTGGTAGCCCCAGCTACGTGGAAGGCTGAGCCTAGGAGTTTGAGGTTGCTGTGAACTATGATGATGCCACAGCACTCTTCCCAGGGTGACAAAGTGAGACTCTGTCTCAAAAAAACAAAAAAACAAAAAAAAAAAAAAAAAAAAAGAAAAGAAAAGGACATATGTTGAGGTGCTATCTATCTTTAGTTTCCACAGGGAGCCAAAACACCTGGAGACTCCTGCTCACTTGGAGGGCCACTGCTCTCCTTGGGTTGCCTATATACTTTTTAATGCTAGTCAGGTGCTGCAATAGAGACTCAAATTGTTTCTTTATTTTCATGCTGGGCTTTATACCCCCCCACCCCCAAGAAGCTCCTAAGAGGGGACCCTGGCCTACATCAGTAAATGGCTGTGAATGCTGGATGAGAATTCATGGTTACAGTGGGAACTTTAAAAAGCTCAGTGGAATCCAGATGGGCTGGTGGACTGGGGAATGCAAACCTTTCAGTTTCTGTGGTTGTCCTTCCTCTTCTCCTCCTGCAGTGAAGATGAGGATGTGGCTGAGGTCATGCTCCTTTCGCTTAGGTTAGCGAAGCTAAATTGAGGCTGTAGGTGTTGCATTTGACAGTATTCAGCTAGCTTCTGCATTCCCCAGTCTGGTACAAATGTTCAATAGGAAATCACCATGTGGCTTTTATAGAAGTAGGAATATTTGGGCTCGGTGCCTGTAGCTCAGTGGTTAGGGCACTGGCCATATACACTGGGGCCGGTGGATTCCAACCTGGCCCACGACTCCTAAACAATAATGACAACTACAACAATAACAATAACAACAACAAAAATAGATGGGCATTGTGGTGGGTGCCTGTAGTCCCAGCTACTTGGGAGGCTGAGGCAAGAGAATTGCTTAAGCCCAAGAGTTTGAGGTTGCCGTGAGCTGTGATGCCAGGGTGATATAGTGAGACTCTGTCTCTAAAAAGAAGAAGAAGAAGAAGTTGGAATATTTGTCTCCCATTTTCTCTCATTTCCTGTCATTCATAAATGCGTTTCCTAAGGATCTTTACTGGAACTTCTAGAGAGCTTTGTCTTGTGTTTTTAATCCCAAATGAAGAAGTTTTATCTTGAGAAAGGCACAGACAAATCTTGACTTCAAGTTCTGTTTTCAGGCTGCTGGACTATTCTCCAATCAGTCAGTGACTAGAATCTGCAACTGCCATTGTGGTGACATAATTTTACATATGCAGTTAGTTTAAAGAATACATTAGACATCTTAGGAAGGTGCAAGAAACCCCCCCTCCCCGGCTAGGTGTGGTGGCTCACTCCTATACTCCCAGCACTCTGGGAAGCTGAGGTTGGTGGACACTTAAGCTCAGAAATTCAAGAACAGCCTGAGCAAGAGGAAGACCCCATCTCAACTAAAAATAGAAAAACTAGCCAGTTGTTGTAGCAGGCACCTTTAGTCCCAGCTGCCGGGAAAGCTAAGGTAAGAGGATCTTTTGAGCCCAGGAGTTTGAGGTTGTTGTGAGCTATGATGCCCTGATACTCTCTTTACCCAGGGGGAAAGAGTGAGACTATTTAAAAAAAAAAAAAAAGTCAAGGAAATATGTTTTATTTTATTTGACAGTGAAATTAGTAAATAATAATACCCTGTAGATTACTTTCATCTTGTGTTCTCTTCAGTGTTTTGGATGGACTAAGTCTTTTTTTTTTTTTTTT
>NW_003852419.1:11794085-11800494 GCF_000181295.1 Otolemur garnettii
ACAACAACCTCCAACTCCTGGGCTCAAGCGAGTCTCCTGCCTCAGCCTCCCAAGTAGCTGGGACTACAGGTGCCTGCTACAATGCCTGGCCATTTTTTGGTTGCAGCCATCATTGTTGTTTGGCGGCCCGGGCTGGGGATTCGAACCCGCCACCTTTGGTGTATGTGGCTGGCGCCTTAGCCGCTTGAGCCATAGGCCCCGAGCCGGATGGACTAAGTCTTTATCCACTAATATCACATTATCATTTGGCATTGAATTTATTGTGTATGCGTGCTTTATCTTTGTGGATTTTTTTTTCCTTTTTACAAAGATTATTTATATTCATGCTAATTGAGCAGACCTCAGATTACTTCCTGAGGAATGGAGTCTACAAGCATCTTCTGGGAGGTGGGGAGATGATGCCTTGTGCTTTTATTTGTAATGATGCATCTTAGAAATCAGGATCTGGCATTTGCTGGTTGAATGATAAAATTATAATTGCTTTGTAATCACTTCCCTTCTGAGAGAGGAAGTATGAGCATACTACTTTCTTTAAATGCTCTTTAAAAATAATTGGCTTGAAGGAGAGATTTTAAAATACCTTACGAGTGACCATAAAACAGTGAATCAAGCTATGATTTAATAATAAAAAAAGTGAATCAAAAACAAACAAAAAAAGTTGATCAAATATTCTTAAAAAAAAAAAAAACAGCCAAAAATTACACAGCCCAGTAATTGCTGTCACTTTGGAAGGCTATAGAGTTATTACAATCATTCTGTTATTACCTAAAACAGGGTTGCCAAACTGTGACTGTGGATCAAACATCTACAAACTACCTTTGTAAATAAAATTATGGGAATACAGCTAAACTCATTCATGAATTGTCTATGGCTACTCTCATGCTATAATTGCAGGGTTGTTTAGTTGTGACAGAATCCATATGACCCACGAAGCCTAAAATATTTATCATCTGAACCTGTACAGAAAAAGTCTGCCAACCCATGGCCTAAAATACCTTTTATTTTGTTTGTTGTTGTTTTTAGAAACATGGTAAGTTTTGGGGGGTAATATCTATGGTGGCAAGTTCTAGTTTGTTAAGGTAAACTTGATTTTTCAAAAATGTTAATAGTCATTTGTTACATGATAGTAAATAAGTTGGGTGATCACATGTTTTGATCCTATTTTGTCCAGAACAAAATGTGAACACATTTAAAATAGCCACACTGATTTTATTAGAAAGTTCATAAACAGGCCCTGAGGCACCAAAGTGGGATTCCAGGAAATGTCTGAGCCCTGGTAGCATTGTGGAAATAAACATATTTATTGCCTACTCTGCCTTCCTTTAAAATTGATCCTGAATAAAAATTTCTATAGATCCAGAACAACTGACCCAATGAGCTGAGCACTATTTAGATTCATGGAATACAAAATAAGTTGTTTCAAGGAGCTTTTTATTTTACAACTGGGTTGTACTGGTGTTAAACACATCATCCTAAATTTAGTTAAACCATCTGGGCAACTTTTAATAAGCTCTGAGAACAGACTGTTCTGTAAAGACAGTCACATTTTAAGTGCTTGGGCAATATAAATACGGTGGCCAGCCTTGAGCCGGGGAGCCAAGTAAACAATAAAAAATTGACCCCTAAAGATAGTCTTATCATCTTTCCAAGGGTATTGAGAGAGGATGCCCAGGCAGGGTGAGTTCTAGGAGAAACTTAAGTTCCTGGGACCTGGAAATTTCCACTTCTGTGAAATCCCTTAGTTGTGTGGGGGCTGGAACAGCTTCTCCTGCTTGATTCAAGCTGACCAATGAGAAAGGTACCCGTGGGTTGGAACTTTTTTTTTTTTTGAGATAGAGTCTCAAGCTGTTGCCCTGGTAGAGTGCCCTGGCATCATAGCTCACAGCAACCTACAGCTCAGGCTCAAGCTATCCTCTTGCCTCACTTTTTCTATTGTTAATGTTTAATTTTAATTTTAATTTTATTTATTTATTTTTTTGCAGAGACAGAGTCTCGCTTTACCATCCTTGGTAGAGTGCCGAGGCATCACACAGCTCACAGCAACCTTCAACTCCTGAGCCCAAGCGATTCTCTTGCCTCAGCCTCCCAAGTAGCTGGGACTACAGGCACCTGCCACAATACCCGGCTATTATTTTGTTGCAGTTTGGCCAGGGCCAGGTTTGAACCTGCTACCCTTAGAATATGGGGCCAGTGCCCTACCCACTGAGCCACAGGCACAGCCCTTAATTTTTACTTTTTATTTTTTTTGAGACAGAGTCTCACTATGTTGCCCTTAGTAGAGTGCTGTGTTATCACAGCTCACAGCAAACCCTTGGGCTTAAGCTATTCTCTTGCCTCAGCCTCCCAAGTAGCTGGGACTACAGATGCCCCCCACAACGCCCAGCAGTTTTTTTTTTTTTGTTGTTGTAATTGTCATTGTTGTTTTTTAAGATAGCCCAGGCTGGGTTGGAACCTGCCAGCTTCGGTGTATGTGGCCAGTGCCCTAACCACTGAGCTACTGGCGCCACTCAGTTTTTCTGTTTTTAGTAGAGATGGGCTCTTGCTTCTGCTCAAGCTGGTCTCGAACTTGTGAGTTCAAGCAATCCACCCACTTTGGCCTCCAACAGTGCTAGGATTACAGGCATGAGCCACTGTGGCTAGCCTCTTCCTTTTTTTGATGAAGTAACTGAGAATAGGTTGCAGACATCATGACCTCTTACCCTGACAGGATTCAGAATTCGCTAACTCAAAATATGGTGGCTTGTCAGATTTAATGTTTTAAGCTAAAGGAATATGAGAAATGGCAGGTGCAGGAAAGACTTCTCTGACCATCCCCTGAAGCAGGTCATCAGATCCTCGTGGGAGAGGTGCTACTCTTACACACAGCAGGGAAGAGCATCCCTGTCTCTGAACATGGAAGGACACTCTCTGAGAGGCTTCTCCACAGGCCTTGCTAAGTTTTCTCCAGTTTACTTCTTTTAGCCCATACCCTACTTTGTCCCAACATATTTTTCACAGTTTTCTACTCTTCATTAAAACTGGTGTAAAATTACACAGAGCCAGGCATGGTGGTGCCCTTATAGTCCCAGTTACTTGGGAAGCTAAGATGGTAGAAACTTTGAGGTCAGGCATTCAAGACCAGCTGGGTACTGATCTTGGAAAGTAATGAGATTCTATGTCTAAAAAAATTATAAATTATCTGGGTGTGGTGGCTGTCACCTGTAGTTCCCAGCTACTGAGAAGGCTGAGGCAGAAGGATCCCTTGAACCCAGGAGTTCGAGGCATCAGTGAGCTATAATTGTGCCACTCCAGCCTGAGCAACAAAAAAACAAAACAAAAAACAAACAACTGAAGGGTTTAACTGTTGCTTTGGCTCATGTTTTCTTAAGCCTCCTACATCACATAAAACTTAAACAAATTTGCATGCTTTCTTTTTGTTAATCTGTCTTTTGTTAGTGAGACCTAGCCCAGACCAAAAAGGGTAAAAGAATAAGATACTTTTTCTTCCCTACATCCAGCTTCCATTACCTTACAACCTTTCAAAGAGTTGTCAGTTTCTAAGTGATTATGCTTTTTTGTTATTTTTGTTGTTGATGATTTTATTTTACACATTTTTTTCAAGTTTTTTTTTTTGAGGGGCTGGGGCTGGGTTTGAACCCGCCACCTCCAGCATATGTGGCCGGGGCCCTACTCCTTTGAGCCACAGGCGCCGCCAATTTTATTTTACATTTTATGTGAATATGTGTGTCTATAAAAACATGTATTTTATTATTCTTGAGTAATTGCCTAGGAGTGGATTCTTGTATCTTGAGGGAATTGTATGTTTAATTTTATAAGACATTGCCACATTGTTTTTGAGAGTGATGGTATCATTTAGCATTCCTATAATCAATGTTTAAGAATTTTGGTTGCTATATATCCACATGAATCCTTGGTTTTGTTAGTCTTTTACATTTAGCCATTCTGATGTGTCTGGAGTGGCCTCACATTGTTACCTAATTTGCCTCTGTCTCATGATGTTCAGCATACTTTCATGGGCTTACTGCATTTTTACACCATATTTTTGTGTAGTATACATTCAAAGTCTTGCACAATATTTTTTGTTTATTTTAAGACAGAATCTCAAGCTGTCATCCTGGGTAGAGTGCCGTGGCCTCATAGCTCACAGCTACCTCCAACTTGAACTCAAACAATCCTCTTGCCTCAGTTTTTCTATTTTTTAGTAGAAATGTGGCGGGGGGGGTGGGTGCTTCTCACTTTTGCTCGGCTGGTCTTGAACTTGTGAGCTTAAGCAATCCACTCGCCTTGGCCTCCCAGAGTGCTAGGATTACAGGTGTGAGCTGCCACACCTGGCTGCTCAATATTTTTTGAACAAACTTTATATTTTAGAACAGTTTTAGGTTTACACAAAAATTGCCAAGGTAGTAGAAAGTCCACGTATATCCCGCACCCAGCTCTGCCCATTATTAACATTAGTATTATCAGACCTCAGAACACAAAGCCCCAAAATATTGTCCCTGGGAGAGGAACATAGTTGAGCAAATAAGTGAAGCAGGAGGGTCTCTCTCACTTTCTCTCATCCTTTTCTCCCCTGGAGATGGAGCAGGGACCCCTCTTAGGGGCCTGCCTGGCCACCCCCCAAGCATGGAAATAAAGATAAAAAGCTTGAGTCTTTTCAAGGGAAATTGCAGGCACCTGGCTAGCCTTGAAAAGTAAAGGAGCAACCTGATAAGAAAGAAAGTATAATAATGTAGAACAGTAGTCCCCCAGACAAGCCAGAGTTATGAAGTGTTTGGTTCCCTATAACATAGGGTCTTGACTTGTTTTTCAAAAACCCCCACCAGATGAAAAATGCCTCAGGTAAGGGAGATCTGGGGACTAAACTCTGAGTGCTGTTTTTTGCTTATTGAGACAGTCTCACTTTGTCACCCTCGGTAGAGTGTTATGCCATCATAGCTCAAAGCAACCTCAAACTCTTGGGCTCAAGCCATTCTCTTGCCTCAGCTTCCCTTGTATCTGGGACTACCAGCACCTGCCACAATGCCCAGGTATTATTATTATTCTTTTTTTTTTTTTTTTTTTGGTTTAGCAGGCATGGGCCGAGTTCGGACCCATCAGCCCTGGAGCATGAGACTGGTGCCCTAACATGGAGCAGTCAGGGCGCCCAGCCTGATTGGTGTTTTTCTGTTCTAAATTTCTTCCTGAGGGGGCCAAACCTTAACATTCCTTTCTGTTGACAAGATCTTGGCTTCTTAACTTATTATAATCAAAGAATCTCTGAATCTACCTACAACCTATAAGTCTTTGCTTCAAGATATCCTGCCTTTTTGGACCAAACCAATGTATAACCTCCATGTATTGATTTATGAATTTTTTTCTTTTTCAGAGATAGGGTGTCACTCTGTCACCCAGGCTGGAGTACAGTGGCACGAGCGCAGCTCACTGCAGCCTGGAACTCCTGGACTCAATCATCCTCTTTTAGCCTCTTGAGTAGCTAGGACTAAGGTACACAACATCATACCAGGCTAATTAAAAATTTTTTTTTTTATATATTTTTTTTTTGTAGAAATGGAATCTCACCATGTTGTCCACGTGGGCTCAAGGGATCTTCCTGCCTCACCCTCCCAAAATGCTAGATTACAGGTGTGAGCCATCATGTCAGCCTTTGATTTACCATTTTGCTCGCAACTTCTACGTACCTCTGCCTTTAAAAACGCTTGCTTGTAAACCATTGAGGAATTCAAGCCTTAAGCATCAGCTACCTGTCCTCCTTGCTTGTTCATGCAATGAATGCCTTTTTATCTGGCTGCAAATCTCAGCATCAGAGTCCGGCTTTGCTGTGCCAGTTCAGTTCAGTAACACCCTGAAACAGGTCATAAAAACTAGAACTCTCCTCACTCCTTTTTCCCTCCGAAGTAGGCCACCAAACCCTGAGAAGGGCACTCCTCTGACCCTTTCTCTCCTTTCCTCCCTAAACAATTTCATACAGCAGGTGTCCTATACCTGCAGGGAAGACATGTCATGCAAGGATGTGGAGAAGAGAATGAACTGCTGTTTCCCTCTTCTGTACGCCTAGCTATAAAAATGCATAGTTATCAGGTGGCACCTGTGGCTCAGTGAGTAGGGAACCAGCCCCTTATACTATGGGTGGAGGGTTCGAACCTGGCTGCAGCCAAAACTGTAACAAAAAAATAGCTGGGTGTTGTGGCAGGCACCTGTAGTCCCAGCTACTCGAGAGGTTGCAGCAAGGGAATCACCTAAGTCCAAGAGCTGGAGGTTGCTGTGAGCTGTGACGCCACAGCACTCTACCCAGGGCAATAAAGTAAGACTCTGTCTCTAAAAATAAAAAATGCATAGTTATCCCTGGCGTTTGAGTCTTTGTTTCTTTACTTTTTCTTTTCTTTTCTTCTTCTTTTTTTTTTTTTTTTTT
>NW_003852419.1:11800614-11802056 GCF_000181295.1 Otolemur garnettii
ACTTTTTTTTTTTTTTTTTTTTTTGAGACAGAGTCTCGCTATGTCGCCCTCAGTAGCGTGCTGTGCGTCACAGCTTGCAGCAACCTCAAATTCTTGGGCTTAAGCAATTCTCTTGCTTAAGCAGCTGGGACTACAGGCACCCACCACAATGCCTGGCTATTTTTTGTTGCACTTGTCATTGTTGATTGGCAGGCCCAGGCCAGTTCTAACCTACCAGCCCCAGTGTATGTGGCCTGTGCCCTAGCTGCTGAGCTATAGTTGCCAAGCTCCAGGGTCTCACTTTTGCTCAGACTGATCTCAAACTCGTGAACACAAGCTATCCATGCACCTCGGCCTCCCAGAGTGCTAGGATTACAGGCATGAGCCAATGCGCCTGGCCCTTTTTTTCTTTTTTCCTTGAGACAGTCTCACTTTGTTGCCCTGTTCTCATAGCTCATAGCAACCTCAAACTCTTAAGCTTGAGTGAGTAGCTGGGAGTATAGGCACCACCCCACAACATCTGGCTAGTTTTTCATTTTTAGGTAGAGGTGTGGGTCTTACTCTTGCTCAGGCTGGGATGGAACACGTAAATTCAAGCAATCCACCAGCCTCAGCCTCCCAGAGTGCTGGGATTACAGGTGTAAATCCACCAAGCCTGGCCAGGAATTTTTTTTTTCTATGAAAAACATCTTGTCAGGAGAATGGGTAATGCTGCCTCAACTCTGTCTCCTCAACTAATGAGGTCATGGGCTTTTAAAGGAGGGGCTACATGCATTGGGGCAGGTGGTGGTGTAACAACACAGGGCTACCTGTATGCATTGGCATCAGGAAGTCTGCCCGGGGCCTTCAGAATCTCAACTCCTTTGTCTTATCAAAAGTCCTCTGGGAAACAACTCAAAAGATCAAGTGATCAATTAAGGGAACTTATCACAAAAAAAATATATAGAGGTAACTGAAATTTGTTCATGGAGCCAGTTACATAGGAATTGGGTGATACTTAGTCATCGTGTCTTCTTGGGCTATCTTGGCTATGACAGTTTCTCAGACTTTCCTTTGATGATCTTGACGGTTTCTCAGAATAGTCACTAGGTTTTGTAGAATATCCCCCAATTGAGATTTGTCTGATTTTTTTATGTTTTTATGATGAGATGGAATTATAGGTTTAAAAGAAAATGCTGGGGTTCAGAAACTAATACCCCTGTTAGGGGCCTAAACCCTTTCTCCTCCTCCTCCTTTAGAACAAAAGGCTTACCTGGCCCTGCCCTAAGGGTTCTGCCAGAAAAAGCACTAGCCTGCAAGGACCTTCCAGCAAGCTGCAGGACCTTCCTCCCCTTACACCCACTAAAAATCAAGCCTCCACCCATCCTCGGTGCAGACACCATCTTTGTCCAGGTAGGTCTCTGCCCTCTTTCTTTCTTTTCTTTCCTTCCTTCCTTCCTTCCTTCCTTCCTTCCTTCCTTCCT
>NW_003852419.1:11802076-11806505 GCF_000181295.1 Otolemur garnettii
TCCTTCCTTCCTTCCTTCCTTCCTTCCTTCCTTCCTTCCTTCCTTCCTCTCTCTCTCTCTCTCTTTCTTTCTTTCTTTCTCACTCTCTCTCTCTTTCTTTCTTTTCAGATAGAGTCTCACTTTGTCACCCTCAGTAGAGTGCTGTGGTATCGTAGCTCACAGGGACCTAAACTCCTGGGCTCAAGTGATCCTCTTGTCTTAGCCTCTCAAATAGCTGAGACTATAGGCACTTGGCCACAGTGCCTGGCTATTTTTAGAAATGGGGTCTTGCTCTTCCTCAGGCTGGTCTCAAACTCATGAACTCAGGCAATCCATCCACCTCAGCCTCCCAGAGTGCTGGGATAACAGGCATGAGCCACCGTGCCCGGCCTTCTGTCCCCTTTCATTAAACTTGGCCTGAACCTCTCCCAGTCTCATCTCTTGGTACACCATCAAACCCCTTTCAACCCCAAATCATGGCACTTTGACATACTGAACCGAAGAAGACACAAGGTCTCCCTGACCTTCGTACCCATTTCCTGTGTCTCAATTCTTTGTCTTCCTCTAACCACAGGATGAAAATATTCTCTGATGTTCTTTTGTCTGCCCACCAAAGATAAACAATTACTTCTGGTCTTTCCCCCAAGTTGTCATTAACTGAACTCACACTGCAGGCAGAAAGACTGAAGTTTGTCAACACATCTGAACAGACTTTGGTCACAAACCATTGTCTGCTCTGTGGGCCCAACAGTCTTTGTCCCAGGCCACTGTATATTCTTCAAGACCATTGAATTCCCTAAAAGTTGTTTACTACTCCCCTAAAATCATCCACACTTCTCCATAGACTTTTCACCTAAGAAGCAAGTATAGAATACTTTGTACCTTATTGTGCTAGGCAATCACTGTGATTTTCCCCTGTCCACACGAATAAATCTGTATGCCATTTCTCTCTCTCTTCTGTTATCCCCCACCCCTGCCTTTTAGAGACAGGGTCTTGCTCTGTTGCCCAGGCTGGAGTGCAAAGACCAATCTTAGATCATTGCACCTTTGAACTCCTGGGCTCAAGCAATACTCTTGTCTTGGTCTTCTGTGTAGCTGGGACTACAGGCATCGGCCACTATGCCTAGCTATTCAAAAAAATGTTTTTGTATTGACAGGTCTTGCTATGTTGCTCAGGCTGATCTTCCAGCCTCAAGCAATGCTCCCACCCTGCCCTCCCAAAATTCTGGGATCAAGGTGTAAGCCACAAAGCCTGGTCTTATTTTTCCTATTAATTTGCCTTTTGTCAGTTGATTTTTCAGTGAACCTTCCAAGGATAAAGGGGAAGTTTTCCCTTGACCTTTGCAAAACAAGAGAGGTAAAGTACATTTTTAGCAAACATATCATAGCTATATACCACTGATCTCAGTTATCACTGTTGATATTTACCTTGATGACTTAGCTGTTTCCCTTAATGATATTTTCTTAATTTTTTTTTTAAGAGCGGAGCCTCACTTTGTTGCCCTCAGTAGAGTGCTGTGGTGTCACAGCTCATAGCAACTTCCAGCTCTTGGCTCAAGAGATTCTCTTGCCTCAGGCTCCCAAGTAGCTGGGTCTACAGACGCCCACCACAACGTCCAGCTATTTTTTTGTTGCAGTTTGGCTGGGGCCAGGTTCAAACCTGCCACCCTTGGTATATGGGGCTGGTGCCCTACTCACTGAGCCATAGGCACTGCCCTGATTTTTCTGTTTTCTTTCTTTTTTAAGACATAATCTCACTCTGTTGCCCAGGTTAGAATGCCAGGCATTAGTTTAGCTCACAGCAACCTCAAACTCCTAGGTTTAAGACATCCTCCAGAGCAGCTGAGACTACAGGCACCCTCCACAACACCCAGCTAATTTTTTCCTATTTTTAGTAGAGACAGACCCTCACTTTTGTAAAGGCTGGTCTTGAACTTCTGAGTGCAAGGAATCCTCCTGTCTCTGCCTCCCAGAGTGCTAGGATAACAGGTGTGAGCCACCATGCCTGGACTACCTTGATGATCTTCATGACATCTGGATGGTCCAGCTACTCCAGGAATGACCAAGAGGCAAAGCTAGGCCAGACAAGAAGAGGCCACATCGGGCTTGACTCTGCCTTGTAGTTGATGGTCTAGACACTGAGGATATGTCTATAGCCTCACCATGGCCACCTCCCTAGGCCCCAGAGTCAGAGGCTCAAAACCAAAAACATAAGCTCACAAAGCAAGCAAGTACAAAAATACTACAGAAGCAATAATTTTATGCCCTTAAAACATCTAATAGAAACATCTTAAACTTGTTTAACCAGTAAACCCAGGCAAAAAGGCTGAATTATATTAATACTTAATACTGTGAACAGAAAAGAAGCCATACTCTGTAAAATAATTTAAATACATTTATTCTGAACCAAATTGAGGACCACAACCTGGAGCCACATCCAAGAAGGCTTCACACTTTGGTCTTATACATTTCAGAGAGACAGGAAAGTCATGAAATCAGTATGTGGAGGTGAGAAAACCTGTGGTGAAAATAAGATGGAGTCAGTCAGGCGAGGGCCGACGGGACGCAGCTGGGTCTGGGCGGTTCAGGTTCTAAGTGACCTTCACTGCCTGTCTCCCATTCTTATTCTTTTGTAAACTTAGCTCCCACCCTAAAGATGCCAATTGATTTAAGAGATTAACTTTTGAATTGAATTGTTTTGGGTCTTGGGTTATGCTGATTATTGTTGTTTAAGATAAAGATACTATTGGCTCAGCACCTGTAACTCAGTGGCTGGGGTCCACATACACCGAAGATGGTGGGTTTGAGCTCAGGCTGGGCCTGCCAAACAACAATGACAACTACAACCAAAAAATAGCTGGGCATTGTGGTGGGTGCCTGTAGTCCCAGCGACTTGAGAGGCTGAGGCAAGAGAATTGCTGAAGCCCAAGAGTTTTAGGTTGCTGTGAGCTGTGACACCACTGCACTCTACTGAGGGCGACATAGTGAGACTGTCTCAAAAAAAAAAAAAGATAAAGATAGTGTTGTTTGAACTTTTACATATAAAACTATCATTTTGGAAATGGAAGAATAGAATAGTCTTGGAGAAGCTACTCTCACTGTTCTTCAGAATTGTCTTCCTCTGACAAAGTTTGGTTGACCTATCCCTGTCTCTGTATATAGACTGACAGTGACAGGTGGCTGGACCCTCTTTGTCCAGTAACAGAAGATGTGAACTAAAATAAAATCTCAAAGCTACCCTGGCTCAGCCACTTACTAGAGCCTCTCTTGTCCAAGGGGATCCCTAAAACTGGTTGCTAGCCATAAGAAAGAAGTTCAGACATGCCTCATCATTCTGAAGGCTTCAAGGCAGACTTCCTGATGCCCAGACTCACTAGCCCCCTCTACTACCCCAAGGCACCGGGGCTGATCCTTAAAAAGCCCATGATGTCTGTTAGTCAGAGAGTGAGATGGATTTGGGGCAGCTTCTCCCATTCTTTCCACAAGACATCTCTTGTATTAAAAGAATTTCTTTCTATCTCGGCAATCCTTATTGTCTCAACAATTGGGTCTTTGTGTGATAAGCAACTCGATCTAGGCCAAAACCCACTTGTAGTTTGATAACAATCCTCCCACCTTTGTCTCTCAAAGTGCTGGGATTACAGGCATGAGTTACCATGCCCATCTCTAATTTTATTTTGCTAACAACTTTAGACTTGTTTTACTGGTAAATAAAAAAGATTACTAAAGTCGTGCATTTGAGTTTTAATTTCTTTCTTTTCTTTTTTTTTGTTTTTAGAAACAGAGTCTCACTATGTCACCCTTGGTGGAGTGCAGTAGTGTCACAGCTCACAGCAACCTCAAACTCTTGAGCTTCAGCGATTCTCTTGTCTCAGCCTCCCAAGTCGCTGGGACTATAGGTGCCCACCACAATGCCTGGCTATTTTGGTTGTAGCTGTCATTGTTGTTTGGCAGGCCCAGATTGGGTTCAAACCCACCAATGGTAGGTGTATGTGGTGTATGTGGCTGGTGCCCTAGCTGCTGAGCTACAGGCACTGAGCCAATTTTTTGGGTTTTTTTGAGACAGAGTCTCACTAAGTCACCCTATGGTAGCACACCTCATAGGAACTTCAAACTCTTGGGCTTAAGCAATTCTCTTGCCTCAGACTCCCAAGTAGCTGGGATTATAGGCACCCACCACAACACCTGGCTATTTTTTTGATTGTAGTTGTCATTGTTGTTTGGCAGGCCTAGGCTGGGTTCGAACCCACCAGCTCTGGTGTATGTGGCTGGTGCCCTAGCCATTGAGCTGCAGGCTCAGAGACTGAGTTAATTTCTATTTTCCTGATAAAATATTTGATTAAAGCACTTACTTTTTAATTAAGCAGAGCTTTTTTTTTGAGACAGAGCCTCAAGCTATCCCCCTGGGTAGAGTGCTGTGGCATCACAGCTCACAGCAACCTCCAACTCC
>NW_003852419.1:11806599-11815130 GCF_000181295.1 Otolemur garnettii
TTTGGCAGGCCCAGGCTGGATTCGAACCTGCCACCTTAGGCGTATGTGGCTGGCGACTTAGCCACTTGAGCCACAGGCACCAAGCCAATTAGAGCTTTTTAATGTATTTTGTTAGTTAATATCACGTACACATGACACAGCCAGAAATACATACAGATAGAAGCAGATTTGAACTTTAGATAAGATATTTTAATTTGACAGGTTTTAAATAGTTTTTCCTTCTTGTGGACTATCAAGTCCTAAATGACCATTAGCTAAGCTATTCAAAATTTGTAATGCCAAAATGGAAAGGATACAGAGCCAAAGATGAAAGATTATTCTGAGGCGTGAGGTGAAAGGAGAATGGAGACCCAGTTTGTGCAATGAAAATGGCTTTATTCCACCTGCGTGCAGGTGGGCTGAGATTTCCAACCAGGAAGAAATCCACATGCGGATAATGGCAAATGGGCATTTTAAAGGTCAGGAAGGTAGGGGTTGGGACATTCCCTTTTCTGGGTTGGACATCTGTTGTAAAGATGGGAGTTGGCCCATTTACCTTTCCCACGTGGGACATCTGGTGGGGTAGGGTAGGGGGTTGACTCATTCACCTTGGGTGGATCTACCCTGTTTGGGTGGGTTTTGACCCTATCAAAAACTGTGACTTTTTAGGTGAAATTATATACCTCAAAGGCACAGAATTTAGATCTAAATATCTTTATTTGCCAAGACAAAAGAAGGGCTTAAGGAAAAGGCTCAGGGAAAGTATCTTAAACAAAGGTAAGGTTTGTTTTGTAAAGTTTAAGCCTATCTACCTGTCTTTGCCCCTAAAAGTTTCTAATAGTTATCAGGTGCTTCGAGGGACATGCTGTTATAAATGGAGATTTCTTCCATACATGGAATTTTTTATTTTTTTTGAGATAGATTCTCGTTCTCTCTCCAAGGCCAGAGTACCTTGTCAGCCTAGGGCACAGGAACCTCAAACTCCTGGGTTCAAGCAATCCTATTGTCTCAACCGCCTGAGTAGCTGGGACTACAAGTGCCTGCCACAACACCCACCTAATTTTTCCTTTTCTATTGTTTTAGAGATGGGGTTTCACTCTTGCTAAGGCTAGTCTCCAACTCCTGAGCTCAAAGGATCTGGCTGCTTTGGACTCCTAGAGTGCTAAGATTACGGGCCTGAACCACTGTGCCCGACCTAAATTTTTTTTTTTAAATTTTTTTTTTTATGAAGACTTTCAAAATAGCCAGCTAAATGTCTGAAAGTATAATACTTTGGAGACAAATCTAATTTGATTTGAAAATCTAATTAGATAGGTTGTTTTCTTTTTATCATAGTTTGTTTCTTAATTAAGTTACTGACTTCTGAGATATTCCTAGATTCAGCATGAATATCTCTGATAAAGAATCAAGCCTACTTTACCTGAGGGCCTCCCTTTTATAAACACTTTATCCAATTTCCTATTCATTTTCAGGGAAGGATAGTAATTAAGTCAAAGGTCAGGAGTCTTAATTTTTCCTGTCAGTTAGTTACTGAAGTTTTTTATTTCCCTCTTATAAAGAGCCTTTTAAAAGAGGGAATAAAAATATTGAAATCTTTTTAGAAGCTTCTGCACATCAGTATGCATTCCTGGATGAGCCTAATTTGGGAAACCTCATTTTCAAATGCATTTCATAAAGTGCAGGCTTGTCCATTTGGAACAGTGCACTGTAACTTTCAATTATCTTTAGTAATTTAAAAGCCAAAGTTCACACCCTCTGCAGTCTTGCCATCTACTGCCAGTTTCTTTCTGACATCTGATACTCCTAACTAGATCCTAGCCAGTTAGTTATTGAATCCAATCTAATCTTGGACTCAGTCCAATTTCTGTCATGACTTCTAAGCCCAGTTTCATTTTTAATTTTTTAATTTTTTTTTTTTTTATTTTTGAGACAGAGTTTGACTCTGTGGCCTTGGGTAGAGTGTGGTAGCATCATAGCTTACAGCAACCTCAAACTCTTGGGCTTGAGCTATCCTCTTGCTTCAGCCTCCCCAGTACTAGGACTACAGGCACCTGCTACCATGCCTGACTAGTTTTTTCTTTTTTTTTTTCTATTTTTAGTAGAGACAGCATCTTGTTCTTGGTCTTGCTCAGCCTGGTCTCAAACTCCAGAGCTTAAGCAATCCACCTGCCTCAGCTTCCCAAAATGCTAGAATTATAGGCATAACCTGCAGCACCTGGCCTCTGAGCCCAGTTTCAATAAAAAATTTGCTCAATGAAACTTGGAGAGAACATAATGCAAATCCACAGAGCTTTGCAATTGAAAGAGAACTTATAATCCCTAGTTTCTGAGAGAGAACACACAGAAAATAAATCCATCAGGTCAATGCTCCCAAGGGTCCTGTGTCTTTTTTTTTTTTTTTTTGAGACAGAGTCTCACTATATTGTCCTCTATAGAGTGCTGTAGCGTCACAGCAATCCATGGAGTTTTGCAATTGAAAGAGAACTTACAATCCCTAGTTTCTGAGAGAGAGCATGCATAAAATAAATCTGGCAGGTCAATGCTCCCAAGGGTCCCATGTCTTTTTATTTTTTTTTGAGACAGAGTCTCACTATATCGTCCTCTATAGAGTGAGATCTGGTGTCACAGCTCACAGCAACCTCAAACTCTTAGGCTTAAGGGATTCTCTTGCCTCAGCCTCCCAAGTAGCTGGAACATTAGGCACCTGCCATAATACTAGGCTATTTTTTTGTTGTAGTTGTTATTGTTATTTGGCAGGCCCGGCTGGGTTCGAACCCACCAGCCCTGGTATATGTGGCTGGTACCCTTGCTGCTGAACTGCAGATGCTGAGCCTGGGTCCCACTTCTGACACCATCTGTTAAAAGGAAAACTTCACACAAATTACATTTAACAGAGTTTAATTGAGCAAAAAAAGATTCATAAATTGGGTGGCCCCTAAATTGGAATAGGTTCAGAGACACTCAGGGTGTTGTCATGTGGTCAATGATAATTTATGGATAGAAAAAGGAAAGTGATGTACAAAAAACAGAAACAAGGTACAGAAACAACTCGATTGGTTACACCTCCATGCCTCCTATGAACATGGTTTGAACAGTTGACTACTTTTGGTTGGCCAAAAATGGTACTTGGTAAAAGAGTAGGTTGCAGTCTATTTGCACATCTAGTTAGGGTATAGTTCACTATGTAGGGAGAAACCTTTAGTCTGAACTTACAGTATGGAAGTTAGGCAAAAGTTAATTTAACAATTGATTTTTTAAAATTTCTTCTTTAAATTAAAGTTAGGATATTATACAAAAATTGTTTTTAGATTGTGTACATAGATCAGTTATAGTTTTGTGATATTGTGAAATATAAATTTGATCTTTGCCTCTACATCTTTTCTTGGCATGCAACTCCTAAAATCCTTGAAACCTTGGAAGTGATAAGTGTCTTTTTGAATGTTAATGTTGACTGGTGGCCAGCAGTCCCTAGGTAGCTTCAGGATGGAGACTAGTCACAGAAATGATCAAAGCATCACTAGAAGGTAGGAACTTTTCAATCCCATGTCTCAACCTCAGAGGCACTGAAGGCTTTGGTGATCTTCAATAGCCAGTGATTTAGTCCATCATGCTTATGTTATAAACCTTCCATAAAACCTCAAAAGGACCGGCTTTGTGGAGCTTCCAGATAGCTGAACATGTGGAGGTTTCTATAGGGTGGAGTGCCCATAGAGGGCATGGAAGCTCCATGCCCCTTCACGTAGAACCTTTCCCTAGATACCTCTCTTCATTTTTATCCTTTGTAATTTACTTTATAACAAATCAGTAAATGTAAGTCAAATGTTTCTCTGACTTTTATCAACTGCTCTAACAAATTCATTGGAACAAAGGAGCCTGTCACATGAACGCCCTTTTGTAGCTGGTTGGTCAAAAGCACAGGTAAAACAACCTGGAGCAAGTGATGGGTGAAGGGGTGAGAAGAAACTCACCCCTTTCCCCCAAAAGTTTGCTGAAAAACAAACTCATATTAGGGTAGATTAATAAGAGAAAGGATTTATTTATCATGTGTGTGGGGAGAAATCACAGAGTGATAACCCAATTTTCCAAAGGAGTCCAGATATCTTTATACAGGTCTTTTAAGGGGAGGGGTGGAAATTGAGGAGCATAGGGCATAAACAGTTGCTGCAGAGGTTACTAAGGAGAATGAATGGAGGGAGGAGAACAAGTAGATTAACCTGGGAGACAGGCATTTATGACCAAAATGATTTGGGCCAGGTCTGCCTATATTCCTGATCCTCATTCCTGAAATATTTTGGGATAATAGGAAGGGGGAAGGGAAATCAATTGTCCCCTCTGATTGGGCCCATCCAGTTTATGCAGATAGAGGAGAGGCCTCCTTCAGTGTTTCTTGACCTTGAATGGCTTTCAATTCAAGATATTCTTTATACTAGGGAGTCGTATTTTGGGACAAAATTTCCTTAGTTCCTTCACTGTCATCTGAAGAGGTGGGGCAAGCGTGTGGGACTGAGCTTCTAACTTTTGGGACTGAATGGAGGGCATCCTGCTGGTGTTTGCAGCAGAGCTGATTGATTGGTTGTTGGTGGGAAGAAATCCCCATACATTTGTAGGTGGCCAGAAGTTACAGAAGTCTTCAGCATTGATGGTTGAAGGAAACTACAGGAAAACTGAGTTTGTTTTTTCCTACATCCACTCAATTTTCTATGAATTTCCTTTTGAGATAATAAGGGAGGAAGTGATGAAAATTATGTGTGATACAAAGTTTTCCCTGACAGGTTGAGATTGACTGGTATAGGCCATGCTGAAGATAGTGGGGAGCCCCTGAAAGGGCAGTGTTATGGGATCAGAATTTTGGGAAGATCCCTCTGGCTCTAATGTGGAGAACAGATTGGAAGGAGCCATCCTGGGAGTAGGGAGATAAGCTGGATAGCTAGTGCAGTAATCTAGATGAGAAATGTTGGTGGTCTGAGATAAAGTATTGATAATGGAGATAAGAAAAAGCATAATGATACTTTTTTTTTTTTGGTCACCCCTGGTAGAGTGCTGTGGTGTCATAGGTCACAGCAACCTCAGACTCCTGGGCTCAAGCAATTCTCTTGCCTCAGCCTCCTGAATTGCTGGGATTACAGGGGCCTGCCACAGTGCCTGATAACCCAATTTTCCAAAGGAGTGATAACCCAATGCCCCTTTAGAGGCAGAGGTCTCACTCTGGCTCAGGCTGGTATTGAACTTCTAAGACCAGGCGATCCGCCCACCTTGGCCTCCTAGAGTGCTGGGATTACAGGCATGAGCCACAGCACCTGGCCTAGCATAATGATACTTTACCAAGAAGAATGTGTTCCAACTCTATCCAGGTTAATACAAAAGATATAAAGTCTCCATCTTTCTATGGCTGAGTAGTATTCCTTGGTATACATATACTACAGTTTGTTACTCCAATTCTCAGTTGGTGGGCAATTAGGTTGTTTCCACATTTTGGTGATTGTAAAGTATAACAAGAATGGAAAGCAAGTATACAATGTATTCAATACTAATATGAAGCCAGTAGATGATCTAATACACACCCACATAAGAGAAAAACTCAAATCAATTCAAGGTGGGGTGGAGGGAAAGTGAAGGAAGGGTTGAGGGTAGGAAGGAGAAGGATGGATGTTCTCCCATCTAATGCACACAATGTTAGGGTATATGGCACACCTCTTGAGCGAAGGACACAATTATAAGAGGGACTCTACCTAACAAATGCAAACATTGTAACCTAATTCCTTCTACCCTCAAATTAACCCAAAATTACAAAAAAAAGAAAAAGAAAAAACATAATGATTATGTCACTCTGTGTTCTCTAAAGAGTTATCTTTATTTTTTCCAGAAAATACTTGCAGTCAAGACCAAAAAATGGTGAAAGTTCAGGCATTCTGACAGATAATCAGGAAATACAGTCATGAGCTACAGAGTGACATTTCAGTTATAACACTGTACCAAATATACAATGGTGATCCCATAGATTATTAGACTGTATTTTAACTGTAGTTGTGGTGGTTCCATAATTATTAGACTATATATTTCCTATGATTAAATATGTTTAGATACACAAATACTCAACACTGTATTATAATTGCCCACAGTATTCAATATGGCAACGTGCTGTACATACAAGATTGTAGCCTATGAACAACAGGCTAGACCAGATAGCCTAGGTGCATAACAGGCTGTACCATTCAGGTTTGCATAAGTGTACTCTGTTATGTTCACATTAGGATGAAATCACCTAACCACACACTTCTCAGAACATATCCCTGTCTTCAGGGAACACATGACTGTATTTTGCAGCAGAGATGTTCCCCATATTTCCCAAATCATTTAAGAAACTTGACTGTAGGCAAATTGCTTAATTTCTCTAGGCCTCAGTTTCTTTATCAGCAAAGTGGGGATTTTAATTGTTGCTATCATGTTGTAATTTCTCAAGCATAGATAATCACTTCATGTACTTTTTAGACCAGACTTGACTTCAGCTAAAAAGAATTTTAAAAGCAAATCACAGGCCGGGTGTGGTGGCTCATTCCTGTAATCCTAGCACTTTAGGAGGTCAAGGTTGGTGGATTGCCTGAGCTCAGGAGTTGAGGACCAGCCTAAGCCACAGTAAGATCCCCTCCTCTACTAAAAAAAATTAGAAAAACTAGTTGGGCACAGTGGTGGGCACCTGTAGTCCCAGCTACTCAGGAGGCTGAGGCAAAAGGATCACTGGAAGCCAGGAGGTTGAGGTTGCTGTGAGCTATGATAATGCCAGGGCACTCTACCCACGGTGTCAGAGTGAGACTCTGTCAAAAAAAATAAAATAAAATCACACAATTATCTGTTGAGTAGTGGCATTGAATTTGTACTCAACCATCTACATGATCACATTTGGTTTTGTCTGTGACAAATTTTGGATGATTTTAAGATTAAAATGGCTGGCCATACCTTGCAGCCGTAGAAATGAGTGAAACTTATGGCAAATGTTTCTCCTTTACATTGGGCAGGTGCAAAAGTAATTGTGGTTTTGGACCATGAATTTTTTTTATTATTATTCATTTATTTATTTATTTATTGAGATAGAATCTCACTTCGTCACCCTTGGTAGAGTGCTGTGACATCACAGCTCACAGCAACCTCAAACTCTTGGGCTTAAGCAATTCTCTTGCCTCAGCTTACCACAATGCCTGGCTATTTTTTTGTTGTAGTTGTCATTGTTATTTAGCTGGCCTGGGCCAGGTTTGAACACTCCAGCCTCGGTGCCTGTGGCTGGCACCGTAAACAATGTGCTACAGATGCCAAGCCTGGACCATGAATTTAAAATCATTACAATTAGGCTCAAGGACATCTTTATTAATCAAAATAGGAGCCATTACAATCACCTCACTGTTGCCAACAAGAAATATGTTTTTTATTCCGGTAGTGTAAAAATCTGTGCCTTAGGATTTGATGAATTCTTTGAAAGCGTTTTCTGCATCCTGCTGGTTACTAAAATTCTTTGGCATCATGGACTTCCAAGGACTTGGGAATGAAGAAATAAGATTGCCCTCTCAGAATAAACTGTAGGATTAGAACAGAAAAACACAAAAATTTCTGAGACAGGCTGACTCTTAAGCCAGCTAAAATGTCAATAATCTGATTGAACATATGTGTCTATGTATATATTAATATATAAAAGTATCAGTCAAAAAAATATTGACTGGTCCTCAATTCCTAGGTACAGAAACATATTGGCAAAACTACCCATCCAGGATCAGAGTAGGAGGAAGAAAGTCTTAGTCATTAGCATGTGTATTTCTGGTTCTGATAGAGATGGATGTAGAGCTAATGGATTATTGAGACTTTGATTCTTTCTGTTACATAATCTTAACTGAAACTGAAGCTGTGGCAGGTATTGTTCTCTATCATTTCTCTTCTTTTTCCTTAGGAATAAGACATTTTATTTTTTACTGGGCACAAAGCCACAAGAATAAGGACTATACTTCCAGGCTTCCTGTGAGGCTAAATGTGGCTGTATGAACAAGTTCTGGTCTATGGGATGTAAGCTGACAGGGTATGTGCAACGTTCAGTAAGTGTCCTTATAAGGAAAGGCATGCTTTCCCTCATCTCTTATTCCTGCTGGTTCAAAAATGTATGTGAAGGCTGGAGAGTAAGACGCTATCTTGAACCATGGGGTGAAACCATGCATTGAGGATGAGAGAGCAACAAGATAGAGGGAGCCTGGGTAGCTGGTAATGGTGGAGCTGCTGTGTCAGCTCTCGGCTATTTATTTGGACAGTATTCTACTTTTAAACTATTATTATTATTATTATTTTGAGAAAGAGTCTTACTCTGTCATCCTGGGTAGATTGCCATGGCATCATACCTCACAGCCATCTCAAACTCTTGGGCTCAAGCAATCCTCTTGACTCAGCCTCCTTAGTAGCTGGGACTACAGGCACCCACCACAATGCCTGGATAATTTTTCTATTTTTAGTAGAGATAGGGTCTTGTTCTTGCTCAGGCTGGTCTCAAACTCCTGAGCTCAGGTGATCCACCTGCCTCA
>NW_003852419.1:11815965-11826665 GCF_000181295.1 Otolemur garnettii
AAAAAAAAAAAAAAAAGAAAGAAAAGAAAAACTAAGGTGAATTAGAAGTGGCAGTTACCTTTCACCATGTGCATCAAATGGATTGGGATAAACACTTCCCTGGGTCTAACATTCTCTAAAACTTTCTTTCCTACACAGTGAAATGATTACAATTCAATATTCAGTGTTACTGGCACCTCCCCTTACATAATAAGGAAATTAAAGCATAAGTAAGAAAAACAGGCTGGATTTATTGAGTCAACTCTGGGTCATCACTTCCTGGAAGGTGGGAGAACACATTTATTCTTAACTCTGAACCTCCTGATTCAAACATTTGTTCTATGTCCTCAGCCTGGAATGTCCTTCTTCTTGGCCTGGTAAATACCACCTCACTCTCCAAGAGTAACATTAAATACCAACTTCTTTTTTGAGACAGAGTCTCACTGTCACCCTTAGTAGAGTGCTGTGGTGTCGCAGCTCACAGCAACCTCTAATTCTTGGGCTTAAACAATTCTCTTGCCTCAGCCTCCCAAGTAGCTGGGACTATAGGCTCCCACCACGATACCCGGCTATTTTTTTTTCTATTTTTAGTAGAGATGGGGTCTTGCTCTTGCTGAGAGTGATCTAGAATTTGTAAGCTCAAGTGATCCTCCTGTCTCAGCCTCCCAGACTGCTAGGATTACAGGCATGAGCCACTGTGCCAGACCTGAATACCAGCTTCTCTGTAAAGACCCCATTCACTAAAGAGTAAGCTGGCCCTTCCTGTCTTCCTTGCTACCCCTGCCTGCTCTGTACCTTTGTAGCTGTAGGTTACTTTCTACTATATATGAGCTTCTGGAGGACAGGGATTTTTAAAAATCTATCCGTGTATCTTTATTTTACTTACTGAACATAGCACTTACTAAGTTCCCATGCTATTCCAATTGCTATGTAAGTATTTTGTTATTTAATCCTCTTAATAATTCCGTGGGAGTATATATTACTCTCATTTTATAGATGTGGAATGTGAAGAAGAGAGTGTTGAGTAACTTAACTTTATTCTTCTCTGTTTCACTAGCAGCTAAAGATGATGCTTTGTGGCTGGGTCGGTGGCTCAGGCCTGTAATCCTAGCACTCTGGGAGCCCAAGGCAGGTGGATTGCTTGAGCTCACAGGTTTGAGACCAGCCTAAGCAAAAGCGAGACCCCTTCTCTACTAAAATAGAAAAACTGATGCAAAGGATTGCTTGACCCCAAGAATTGGAGGTTGCTGTGAGCTATGACACTATGGCACTCTACCCAGGGCAACAGCTCGAGACTCTGTCTCAGAAAAAAAAGAAAAGAAAAGAAAAAGAAAAAAGATGATGCTTTGCATACAGTAGGCATTGATACACTCAATAAATCTTTACTGATACTACATAAATGTAGGTGCTCTTCTGGATGCCAGGATACAGCAATGAAAAGAGCTGACAAAAACCCAAATGCTTGTGGAGTTCACATTCGGGTTGGCAGACATAGGCCAGAAAAGAAAAAAGAGAAAGAGAGGGAGAAACAGGTCAAATAAGCATATGCTCTAAGAGATAGCAAGGAGAAAAAGTGAAGCCGGGAAGGGGGAAAGGAGCACTTGGAAGTTGCAGTTTGAGAAGGCAAACAGGGAAGGACTGGCCGAGCAGGTGGTGTCTGAGGGAAGGAGTGAGTGAGTCATGGCCGCAGGAAGATCACCATCATCTCAGGAACAGCCAGTCCAATGGTCCTGAGGTGTCTGAAATGTCCAAGGAACAGCAAGGAAGGGGGACGTGCTGCTGATCCTGGACCAGGCAAGCCAGAAGGAACAAGGGGATGAGGTTGGGAGGGGACAGGCAGTATGCAGAGCACGTGGCCTTTAAAGGAGATTTTGAAGTTGAACTTTCACTAAAATATCCCCGGAGGGCTTTTGAGCCGCAGAATGGACCTCTCTGATTTATGTTTTACCAGCATCACTCAGGCTTCTGTGTTGAGAAGCATAGGAATGATGGAGGCTGGGAGGCTGGTTGAGAGGCTCCTACAATAATTTGGTGTGAGAAGCCGGGCATGGTGGGTCACACCTGCCTTAGCACTCTGGGAGGTTGAAGCGGGTGGATTGCCTGAGCTCACAGGTTTGACACCAGACTGAGACTCTGTCTCAAAAAAGAAAAAAAAAAAAAATTAGGTGCGAGATAGCAGTGGTAGTAGTGGAAGTGCTGAGAAGTGGTCAGATTCTGGACATACATGGAAGCATAAGCTGACAGATTCACTGTCACATCAGATGTGGGACGTGGGAGAAAAAGAAGCATCCAGGATGACTTCAAGGTTTTGGCCTTCGCACCGAGGGGAGAGTAGGAAAGGAACAGGGTTTGGCAGTGTCAAGAAGAAATCAGGAATTTAGTTTTGGACTTTTAAAGTTTGATATGTTTATTACTCAGTCAGGTGGAAAAAAAAATTTTTTTTGAGACAGTCTTACTCTGTCACCCTGGGTAGAGTGCTGTGGTGTCATAGCTCACGGCAACCCCAAATTCTTGGGCTCACAAAATCCACTTCCCTCAGTTTTTCTATTTTTAGTAGAGATGGGGTCCCTCTCTTGCTCAGGCTGGTCTTGAACTCCTGAGCTCAGGTGATCCACCCACCCCAGCCGCCCAGAGTGCTAGAATTACATGTGTGAGCCACTGTGCCTGGCCATCCAGGTGGAAATGTTAAGGAGGCAACTGAATGTGGGAATCTGGAGTTCAGGGGAGAAATGCTAGCCAGGCACAGCACATACATGATGGGTAGTTAAGATTCTAAGACTGGGGTTGGGCAAGCCTGAACTCAACAAACGTGTTTTCTATTTGTACACAACTATTTTTAGGCCACTAGTTTTAAAATAGCACATACACCATATTCACCAAGGTCCCCGACCACACAGACTGATGAGGCTTTGGTGAGGGAGTGGCTCTGCGAGGCATGAACTGATGGTTATGGAGAGCGAGGTAGACAGAGCATTTAAGTTTATTTAAAATCATGAGACTAGATGAGATTGCCAAATGAGTGAGTGAAGACAGGAAGGAAAAGAGGTCCAAGGACTGAATCTTGGGATACTCCAAGTTCTGGAGGTCAGAGTCATGACGAGGACCCAACACAGAAGACTGAGAAGGAGAAGCCAGAGAGGCAGGGGGAATTCTAAGTAAGTGCTGCTAAAGTCCACATGGGAACTGGTTCAGGGGGAATGAGTGATCCTATTCTACTAATTGATCAAGTAAGATGGAGATGGAGACTTGGCCACTGGATATGGCAACGGGAAGGTCAAGGTGACCTTGATAAGAGCAACTTGATTGAAACGGATTGGATACATACCTGACTGTTAGGTTTATGAGAAAAGAGGGGAGAGAGATATTTGAGAAGGTGAATATAGACAACCCCTAGGAAGGAAAAAAGAAATGGGGGTAGTAGCTGGTAGAGGAAGTGGGGTCAACAGAGGATTTTTTTTCTTTCTTTTTTCTTTTTCTTTTTCTTTCTTTCTTTCTTTTTTTGAGACAGAGTCTCACTCTGTTGGCGAGGCTGGAGTGCCATGGCGTCAACCTAGTGCACAGCAACTTTGAACTCCTGAGCTCAAGCAATTCTCCTGGCTCAGTCTCCCAAATAGCTGGGACTACAGGTGCTTGTCACAATACCTGGCTAATCTTTCTATTTTTCTTAGTAGAGACAAGGTCTTGCTCAGGCTGGTCTCAAACTCCTGAAATCAAGGGCTCCACCCATCTCAGCCTCCCAGAGTGTTAGGATTACAGGGATGAGCCATCAGACTCAACTCTAGAGGATTTTTCAAAAATGAGAGGAACAGTGTTCCTAGATAGACGAAACAGATGCAGGGGAACAGAATGAACTGATGCAGGAGAGAGGAGAATTGCTGGAGTCAGTCTTGAGTAGGGGGTGCCTAGTCCACAAGGAGAGCATGGCCTTTTCCAGGGGCACAGATTACTCATCTGCAGTCACAGGAGAGAAGCCCAGAATGTGGGCACTGATGTAGCTGGTAGGTGTTTGTGGGCGCTCTCTTCTGATTCATTCTGTTTTCTCTGTGAAATAGGAAGCAAGGCCATTAGAATGAAGATGGGTGGTGAGTAGGTATCTGAGATTTGGGGACAGAGAAGACATGAAATAGTCACCCAGGAGAGTAGGAGAATAAAAAGATCAAGAAAATACAGTGTGAATGCCAGCAACATGAGGGCCTACAGGGGGTTTACACATTTCAAGTGGGATCTCTTAAGTGTGATGTGGTTCTTTGCCAATCACATTTCGCTGCACAGGTATAGGCCGGGGCTATGGGGGATGTTGTCTTTCACCAGAGTCATTGTTTAATTAAGTGAGTATCTCAAAATGTCAGAAGTGGCAAGCAAGCTGGGGGCACATGCAACATAATATAACTGAATTAAAGCTGGGTAGGAATGTTATGAATGCATACGTGAATGAATGGTGCCCCCACTTGGAATGTATTTTTTTTCTCTCCCTTCCATTGATTCAAGCCCACTTTATTTTATTATTTTTTTTATTTTTAGTAGAGATTGGGGTCTCATACTTCCTCAGGTTGATCTTGAACTCCTGACCTCAAGTGATGCTTCCTCCTCAGCTTCCCAGAGTGCTAGGATTATAGGCATGAGCCATCCCACCCAATCTAAACCCCCTTTATTCTCAATGGCCCATGTTAAGAACTATACTATCCAGAAAACAAGCTGGCATAAAACTAATAAATGCTGCCCTAAGATGTGAATTTTTTTTTTTTTTTTGAGACAGAGCCTCAAGCTGTTGCCCTGGGTAGAGTGCTGTAGCATCACAGCTCACAGCAACCTCCAACTCCTGGGCTTAAGCAATTCTCTTGCCTTAGCCTCCCAAGTAGCTGGGACTATAGGCGCCTGCCACCATGCCTGGCTATTATTTTTTTTTTTTATTGTAGTTGTCATTGTTGTTTGGCAGGTCCAGGCTGGATTCGAACCCACCAGCTCTCTGGTGTATGTGGCTGGTGCCTTAGCTGCTTGAGCTACAGGTGCCAAGCCAATGTGAATAATTTAAAAGGAGCGAATTTTATATCATAGGTCATAGTGTGGAGGGATTTTGCTGTTTAACTCTTCCCTGAGATTGTTTAGAATTCTTCCATTTAAATATTAGCTCATGCTGGCAGCAAAGCACGTTGACCTCTGGTAAGTGCTGGAGGGTGACTCACAGAAGTTTCCACAAACATACAACTTGTTTTTCCCTTTACTTTTTGGCCAGAACGCAGTATCTTTATTAGTATCTGATAAATGATATTTGGGTAGAGCCTAATTAAGGGTGTGAATCAAGGGGCGTGACAGTGAGAGGACACTTGTTCCCTTTGGGTCCCTGTTTGGCTTCACTTTTGTGATCAGCTGGCCCTGGCCAGGGGAAAAATATTTACAATGCAGAGTCTCCATTAATTCAAGTCGGAGATGAGCACGAACCAAGAAACAAGGTGCAAGACCAATGAGTCTTTCTTAGGAACCTCACTACATCAGCACACCCATCATTTCCACCTCCCTAAAGTTTAAATATAGCACAAAATAAATGCTCTGTCTACCTCACTCTACATAACCATCAGTCCGTGCCCTGACTAAAACCTTGTCACTCTGTGTGGTCAGGGCCACTGGTGAATATGCTCTGTGTGTGTGTGTGTGTGTGGGGGGGTGTTCTATTTTAAAACTAGTGGCCTAAAAATAGCCATGTACAAATAGAAAACCCGTGCTTGTTGAGTTTAGGCTTGCCAAATCCCAGAACTCTGGCTGGGAGGATGGCAAGTATATTTGTTCTGTTACCTGGAAATCTTAACCAAGAGACAATCAAAGGAACCCAATGTACAGGCACTTGTACTCAGACCAGTGGATTTCAACAGCAGCAGTATCAATTTTTGGATGTGGTTTGGGAATTGTGGGTTGATTTTTGTTATCATAATGATTGAAGGCATGCTCACTGGCATTTAGGAGCTGGAGCCAGGGCTCACTCATGCATGGAACAGTTCCATAGAACAAGGAAACTGTCTTGCCTGATTTTCAAAATGCCCTGCAGGGTACTGATGTGGGTAAAAAATCTATATAATTATTTCAACATAGACCCTACCTAAATTTAATTTTCCTTCCTTCCTCTCTCTTCCCTCCTTTCTTCCTTCTTTCTTCCCTCCTATCTTCCTTCTTTTTCTTTCTTTCTTCCTGTTTTTGCTTTTCTTAGAGATAGAGTCTCACTATGTAGCTGGACTTGAATTCCTAGACTTAAGGGATCTTCCCATCTCAGCCTCCCTAGTAGTTGGGACTATAGGCCTACCACCATGTGTGACTTCCTTTCTCCTTTATATTAAGACACTTAAGATATTATGTTAATTAGAAACATTTTTTTTCTGTGTGTAAGTAGATTATATGGATTTCATCTCAGGACAGTAAAGGGGATGTTTTATTCTAAAAAGGGGATAGTGGTGGCTCACACCTGTAATCTCAGCATTTGGGAGGCCGAGGTGGGTGGATTGCCTGAGTTCACAGGTTCTAGACCAGCCTGAGCCAGAGTGAGACCCCGCCTCTCAAAATAGCCTGGTGTTGTGGTGGGCACCTGTAGTCACAGCTACTCAGGAGGCTGAGGCAAGAGAATCACTTGAGCTCAAGAGTTTGAGGTTGCTGGGAGCTATGATGCCATGGTACTCTACTAAAGGCAACAAAGTGAGATTCTGTCTCAAAAAATAAATACATAAATAAATGAGCAAATAAATTAAAAGGGAATAGTGGGTCTTACACAATTGAGAACTACCATTTTCAATACTAGCATGTATATAGAAATTTCCATGACAAATTTCCAGATTATTTGTAATTAGATGTAACCTTCCCATAAGATACAGCAATCCCAGCAGTCCACATTTAAGTTCTAAAGTGTGAAGAGTTTCAGTTGGGGGCTAGTTGTGATTCCTTCTCCTTATCCCATATTAGGATAAAACTGAAACTAGGAAGTGCCAACATTTCTTATGGAAAAGAGAATCACAGTAAAAATGTGTCAGAGAATGGGAGAGTTCGGGGCTGGGCATCAGATCAGGTGGAAAACCTCACCAAGGACAGAGTCTACCTTCTTGCCCTATACCTCAAAGTACTCACCCACCACAAATGTACAGACAGAGCCTGCTCCTGTCCCTAGAAATGTAACCTGCATGTCCCAAATACTCTATAAACACCACACACAGACTCCCTTTGTTCTCAGGCTATGTGTTGGATGGTAAAAGGTTTGTACTAGAATATGCCATCCTCTAGCTCCAAATATTCCACTGAATGAAGGTGTCAAGTGAGAGGTTGGAAGGACCTTTAAGAGAAGATCCACAGAGGCAAAGGTTTCATTAATTAGGACACTAAAATTACAAGGATCAGAGGCCTTTTCCCATCAGCCAGGCGAAGGAGCTGCAAATAATCATAGCAACAGGGAACAGTGCGTGTCACTGCCATGTTCATGCTGAAAACTGCATTGGGAAATGGCTGAAGATTTTTATTACTTATTTTTAAGGAGAACAGGCTAATTGAAAGAAGCTAACCAAAAAGAAGACTTGATACTTAAAACTTATATAAGATAATGGGTAGCCGAGGGTTGTGGCAAGTGCCTGTACTACTAGCTCCTCAGGAAGCTGAGGCAAGAGGATCTCTTGAGCCCAGAAGTTGCTGTGAGCTACGATGCCATAGCGCTCTACCAAGGGCAACTTAGTGACACTCTGTCTCAAAAGTAAAACAAAATAAAATAAATAAAATAAAACGTTACTTTCTGTCGAGTATAATGTAAAATCTCAGCAAGTAAAAGGCTTGGCCAAAAATACACTGTTTGTCTCCAGGCTGAAACTGTGTCTCTCACAGATCTACACAAGATGTCTTACAGAGGTGTCGCTTGGACAAAATATTTGTTGAATTCAGTTGAGGCATGCCATGAGGCCACAGTGGAGGGTAGTGAGATTGTTAAGAGCAGGGCCAGCGCTGTTGGAGTTGAGACAGAGCCCTGGAGAGTTACAGGTGACTGTGTTGGGCCTTTACAATGGGTACCATTAGTGCTGTATCTTTCAAACAACCAAAGCTTTTGAAATTCTTCAGGAGAGTAAACCACAGACTGTGAGGGAGTTTGACCTCTTTAAAACCAGGGCTCTACAGTAAGGAGGTAACTTTGCAGTGTGGGGAGTCTGTTTTCCATAACTGACTATAGTGTGGTTCAAGTCAGAGGAAAAGTAGATCCCTGGAACTCCATCACGAGTGATGCCTTAACAGGAGCCAGCCTGGCAGCAAGAAACGGCCCAGTGGAGGTGGGTGGCATTCGCCTAGCTTTAATTGAAGGAGCTGGTCTCTTGTTGACAAGATTTGCCTCTGCACAGTTTCCCACTGGTACTCAGTTTGCTGGAGACACCACCCAGTTGCCCCCACCCAGGCCCCTCTGGAGCCTGTTGACAATGTCAGTAAGACTTCTTTCCCAGCAGGATTTCTCTAACAGATTGAGCTGTAGTTCGAGAAGGATTTCAGAAGATTAAGTTACAATCTGTGTTTTTCTTAAGGATATAAAAGTATAAGTTTATTTTGTCTTAGAAAGAGCGGGATTAAGAAGGAGTAAGAGAGGAGAGAGAAGAGAGCAGGGAGATGCTATAGCATCCCAAAGAATGAAAGGAAGAATGTCAGCCATGTCCACCTACAATCTGTTTTTATTTTATTATCATCATTATTATTATTATTTTTGAGACAGAGTCTCAAGCTGTCACCTTGGGTAGAGTGCTGTAGCATCACAGCTCACAGCAACTTCAAACTCAGGGGCTTAAGTAGCTGGGACTATAGGTGCCCACCACAACAGCTGGCTATTTTTTTGGTTATAGTTGTCATTGTTGATTGGCAGGCTGGGGCTGGATTCAAACTCATCAGCTCTGGTATGTGCTGAGCTACAGGTTCTGAGCCTATAATCTGTTTTTAAAACCATAGGTTTGACAACTATGGCCAAATAGGCTAGGAAGAGACATTTGGCCCTTTTTTTTTCTATTTAAAAGGAACATGGCATTGGGGTATTAAAAGATAACACATGTATTTACTAATAAGTGAATTGCAAAATAAATGATCAAAATAATGCCTAATGTCATTAAAGGAAAATACAATAATTGCCCTTAAGTAAAGGGCAAAATAATAATGAAACATGACCAACATTTCCTTGAGGACTTCCCTGCCTACTTGTGTGTGTTCTGTTACTCAAAAAATAAAAAAGCTCTTGGAACTTTAAAAATAAATTTTAAAACAAGGAGCAGAACTAGGCACGGTGGCTCATACCTGTATTCCTAGCACTCTGGGAGGCTCAGGTGGGTAGATTGCTTGAGCTCATGCATTCAAGACTACCCTGAACAAAAGTGAGATTCTGTCTCTACTAAAAATAGAAAATCTAAGCGAAAGGATCGCTTAAGCCCAAGAGTTGGAGGTTGCTGTGAGCTATGACACCACAGTACTCTACCCAGTGTGACAGCTTGAGACTCTGTCTCAAAAAATAAAAATAAAAAAAGGAGCAGAACCAGCATCAGGGGCGTATGACTTGCACAGTCACACAGGGATGTGGGCTTAGAAGGCTCCACACCCATCCCTTGCTATTGCCATCTGGAAATTATTAATAAGTTTTGAATACGGAGTTTTCTTTTTTTTTTCATTTCACACTGGCTCTTCAAATTATGTAGCCAGTCTTTTTTTTTTTTTTTGCAGTTTTTGGTCAGGTCCAATTTTGAACCCGTCATCTCTGATATATGGGGTCAGCACCTACTCCTTTGAGCCACAGGCGCTGCTCATATGTAGCCAGTTTTGATCAAGAGCATGAACTTCTGAATCTGGGAGCCATGGGTTCAAATCCAAGCTGTACCATTAGCTGTCTGTATGATCATGGGCAACTTATTTAACCTCTTCATGGGTAAAATAGCAGCCATCATAGTACTTATCTCATAGGACTGTCGTGAGACTCAAAGAAACTATGTAGCAGTTTTCTGTAGATATTATTAGCGCTATTATCAATGATGAAGATTAGATAACATTGCAGAGACCAAGCAGTGTTGGAGTAGAAGTGTTTTCTAAACTCATTTTTGGGAACACATCTCTCCTCTGGATGTATATATTGACGTCACCATCCTTGTGGCAAGACAGGCCAAGATAATTTTCCTAATTGCAGGCTTCACTGACACATTTTGTGCCAGAACCGAAGGAGAGTAGGTGTTATTTCAAATCTGTGAATCATCGCCACACACTCATGCTCAGCATATTTCTTATAAATTTAAAAGAGTTGAACTCTAACCAAGATAATGGAGACATTATTTTAGAATGTAGAAATATGCCCATATAAAGGCAACTTGCTATTGAAAATACTTCTACTGTGTGGGCCTGTCAAGTCATTTTATTTGCCATACAGTTATTGAATGCGATATTCCCAACCAAGGAAGGTGCAAATCAAAAATAACATCAGACCCGTTTTACTAGGACTACATACTAATTATTACCTAGTGGCAAATAAATTGATTGTATTGTATTATAATATGCTTTGGGCTAAGTTAGGAATGAAATGTGCAGGTAAGGCCAAGGGGAAGCATTTTCTTCCATTTTGACTGAACACCCCCATTAGTTCCTTGCTGATTACTATAATTAAAAGTAGTTTTGTCAGTCTTTGTCCTTTTAAAATTATTTCTAAAGTTGTGATCATGTTTGTTAAATGTGAAATGGATTCTTTTTTTTTTTTT
>NW_003852419.1:11827093-11838296 GCF_000181295.1 Otolemur garnettii
CTGAGCAAGAGTGAGACCCCGTCTCTAAAAACAGCCGGGCGTTGTAGCGGGAGCCTGTAGTCCCACCTACTTGGGAGGCTGAGGCAAGAGAATCAATCATTTGAGCCCAAGAGTGAGGTTGCTGTGCGCTATGATGCCACGGCACTCTACCAAGGTGACAAAGTGAGACCCTGCCTCAAAAAAAAAGAAACTCTTTTCCAAAGAGTCTAGTCATTGTTCTAAAGGAAGAAAACTCTTCCATGGCTAGGAAGAGAGAATTGTTCCCATGATATAGGAAGTAATTCTTTCCCCCAACCAAGCTAGTTCCACAATTGTATGTGAAGGTCAAGGTGGTCTCCCAAGGCTCTCCAAACATGTAAACTTAAGCTTTATTCTATTACTTAAGTCATTAGAAATAATCTAATAAATGCAGCATTATGAATTGATGGATGATTTTTCCTAATTTTATATGTTGCTTAAAATTTTTTATGTGCTAAAACATAGCAAATTTATTAATATAACCATACTTTTTTAAAAAAAATAGCCATTCTTAAGTGTATAGTTCAGTGGGTGGCATTAAGAACATTCACATATTATCTCCAAAGTAAAATAAAAAGAACATTCACATACCAGTATCTTGCATTTTTTAAAGAGGGCTTAAGTGCTCAAGTCTGCAGAGTTTTTGCCAAATCTTTTAGGTAATTAGTTTAGAACACTGACAAAAGGAAGTGACAGATTTGCCTCTGAAATTCCCAGGCAGTGCACCTTCCCAATTTGTAAGAGAACACCTCCCACTCCCAGCCAGCTAGGGTGGGCACACCACAGGGCTCAGCAGATAGCAACAGGGTGACGAGGACAAGGTTTTCTGAGAATTTACATGGTCGGAAAATTAAATTCCTGAACTCATCCTTGAAATTCTGTCTCAAAAATAAATAAAATAATAAAAAGTAAGATCTGGGCGCAAGTGTGCTCACTGTTACTGGTGGACACAGCTTCTGGGTCTACTCCGTGGGCAAAGCCAGGACATACATGCATATATTTCCATGTACAGTAAGTCCTCAATACCCTCTATACGTTCTTAAAAACCGACTTTAAGCAAAAGTGTCTATAAGGAAACCAATTTCCTCCCCCCATCAATGGTATAACAAAGTGACAACAAACAAAATGACATTATTTGAAGGCCTGTCGTACATTGTTTGATTTAAAGTTGCAGTTTCCAAGAATCTGTAGACAATGCTAAGTGAGGGCTTACTGTACACACACATATCTATGAATAGTTATCTGCCTGCCTATCTGTCTTTCTGTGGATTAAATTGAACATGAATTTATACTGATATCCCAAATTCTAACCTAGCACCATAGGGTTAGTTCTAGTCTTCCCCTTCTTATGTATGTATTTATTTATTTATTCATTTATTTACTGTTTTATAAGAGACAGAGTGTTGCTATATGGGGCTGGACTACAGGCTATTCCCAGGCATGGTCTCACTACTGATTAGGAGGAGAGTTTGGACCTGCTCAGTTTCTGACCTGGGCTGGTTCACCTTTCCTTAGGAAACGTGGGGGTCCCCCACTCCTGGGAGATCACCATACTGATGCCAAGCTTAGTGCATACACCCTGTTGGTATAGCACACAACAGCCCCAGATTACTGCACTCAAGCAATCTTGAATAGTTGGGGCCACAGGCATGCACCACTGAGCCCAGCTCCCTCCTTGTTTATTTGTAACTCTTCCCTTAACTGTGAACAACCTGGTTCCTATTATCTATTATTTATCAATTTGCTCAACACTAGTACAGATGTGCTTTCAGACATCTTAACATATACCTGTAAGAAACTTATTTATAGACCACCAGACCATGTTTATGTACAATGCTTTTTACACATATCTGTAGCCTTACAGTTTCCAATCAAGGTACCATTTTCCCAGATTAGGTTGGCTTCTTCCCCACCCTTTCAGTAAAGTAATGTCTTACATTTACAATACAATTAGAATAATTTCTCACAGTATGCACTTCACCTTGGGATCTTCTAACATCTTAGTTTATTTTTTGAAAACATTGTATACATTATTATTACTATTATTATTTAGAGGGTTTTGCTCTGTTGCCCAGCCTAGAGCATAGTGACATGATCACAGCTCACTGTCACTTTGAACTCCTGGGCTCAAGCTATCCTCCTGCCTCTACCTCCCCTCCCCTATAGTTGGGACTACAGGTGTGCCACCACTTCCAACTAATTTTAAATTTATTTTGATAGAGATGGGATCTTGCTACATTGCCCCTAGTGGTCTCGAACTCGTGGCCTCCAGCAATCCTTCTGCCTTGGGTTTCCAAAATGTTGGGATTGGTAGGTATGAAAACCCAGCTGAAATTGCATATATTGAAATTCACTCTATATAAAGTTCTATAGGTTTGAAAAAGGTATAGTCATGCATACACTGCTCCAGTGCCTCATAAAACAATTTCATCACCTTAAAAATTGCCTTTAAATCATTCAGTGTCTGATAACTGAAAAAAAGTCGCCTTTACAGTCTCTAATTCAATTTTTGATCGCAACTATCAAATTCCGTTAAAGATCTGTGCAATATAGTATCTTCCCCTAGATGGCTTTTTTTTTTTTTGAGAAAGTCTCACTTTGTCACCCTTGGTAGAGTGCCATGGTGTCATAGCTCACTCCAACTCTTAGGCTCAAATAATCCTCCTGTCACAGCCTCCAAGTAGCTGGGATTACAGGTACCCACCACAATATCTGGCTATTTTTTAGAGATGGGGTCTTGCTCTTGCTCAGGCTGGTCTTGAACTACTGAGCTCAAGCAATCCACTTGCCTCAGCCTCTCAGAGTGTTAGAATTTTTTTTTTCCAGAGTGCTAGTATTACAAGTGTGAACTACCATGCCTGGCCCACACTAGATGGATTTATTGACTCACAATTATAGGCCACCCCCAAGAGAGGCAGTGGAGAGATTTCTGAGCTCTTCAACCATAAAAGGCTGGAGAGACAGGCTTAAAAGATTAAAATCCTTAGGAGCTGATAGAAGGGGGAACGTAGGGACAAGATAAATTCTAGGAGACAGGAGACCAATTAACTGGGAGGTTTGATTGTATGGAAAGCTTCCACCAGAGGGATAATGTGCCAGTTGTCAATCTACTTTATCTTAGATACCTTCATTAACTGACCTATTAAGATGAATCTGGGCCCTTAAATATTTTTTCCTTAGCCACCTGGCAGAATAATTTGTCAGGAGAGAGTACTGGAGAAAGACATAGGAGGAAAGAGGTATTTTCCTTCCTGGTCCTGATGTCTTGTTAGCCAGACTTCTGCACATGCTTTCCTCCTCATTGTTGCCACAGAGCAAAGTGCCTAAAATGTGTAGCTTTTAATGCTTGCTTCCTCAGCTCCTTTTTGGAACAGCGGCAGTGTGTCTAGGGGTCCCAGACAGCATGACTTTCGCTTCAGTCCAGGTTGCTGCTCTTCCTGGGCATGCTGGGGCCCCTTGGGAGTGTCTAGTGAACTGCACGCCTAACCTTTGTCTTCTGGCTCAGAACTGCTCTGGCCCCAGCCACGTGTAGGGTTGTACTAGGTTGCTATAGCAGGAGGCGTCCCCAGTTCCCAGTCCCACCAATACCCACAGCAGCAGGCCAACTCCCTCTGTACACCCACTCATCAGCTTCAGCTTCCCTGGGTGCTGGAGAGCTGTTTCCCACGGCTATCCTGACATAGACACCGTGTGCTCCAGGCCTCACCCCTGCAGTGGCTCCCTGACTCTCTCTGTGCCCATCTCCCTCTGTATGCCCTGTCTGCCTACCAGCTCTAGCTCACTTGGGCCCCAAAGTGTTGTTTCAGCTTTCCTGGAAACTCTGTGCCATCTCTGGGCTGGGCAACTTGGGAACTTCTCTGCCATTAAAGTGCCTGATTTCTGAACCCTTCCTCCAAATTTGTCCTTTCCCTCAGTTCTAGAGCACTATTTAGAGCTCCCATTCCTATCTTTAGAGTCACTCTCCCATCATTCATTTCTTAATAATTCTTTATATTAAATGCTCCTGTTTAAATTACTTCATAGCTTTTTTGCTTTTGATTGGACTTTGACTAATTAAAATCTACTCTCACTGGGATAGAGCACAAGTGTTCTTGGTCTTTTGTTAAATCTCATTTCAAAAAAAAAGAGAGAAATCTCCTGTCAATAAACTTAGTAATGAAAAAAAAAAAAACTTCACAGTGATGATACTGGCGCAGATTTTCTGGGTAGAGGATAGAAATGATATCCTAACCAGTAACTCAGGTCGCAGGTCTCAGATCCTGACATATAGTTGAAGGTACAGTTTTGTTTTTGTTTTTGTTTCTGAGACAGAGTTTCACTTTGTTGTCCTCGGTAGAATGCCATGGCTTCATAACGTACAGCAACTGCAAACTCATGGGCTCAAGTGATTGTCTTGCCTCAGCCTCCCAAGTAGCGTGGACTATAGGCACCTGCCACAACACCCAGCTATTTTTAGAGACAGGGGTCTCGCTTTTGCTCAGGGTGGTCTTGAACTGGTGAGCTCAGGCAATCCACTCACCTCGGCCTCCCAGAGTGCTAGGATTACAGGTGTGAGCCACCATGCCTGGCCTCTTTTTCTTCCCCCCTTATCTCTATGGGTCATAGGAAGGATTAAAGGGTACAGTTTTGAGAAAGGAATTTTTCTATTCAATAAAGGAATAGCTTCTGAGTATATATTATAACCTGGAGCTAGACAGGGTTGAAGACATTTGTCAGACTTCTGCCAACAACTGAATAAGATAAATTATTCTGGGAACATTATTAATCATAGCGAGATGTAAAATTCACCTTCATTTCATTGAGCTTGACACTGAAAAATGAAATAAAAGATTTTCCTTAATAAAGTATCACAAGAATGGAAAAGCAAGTATCCCATGTACTCAATACTAATATGAAACCCAGTCGACAAACAAATACATATGTACGCAAGAGAAAAACACAATTAAGGCTGGGCCCAGTGGCTCACACCTAAAACCCTAGTGGGGGAGTCACTTGAGGAGTTCAAGACCAGCCTGAGCAAGACAAAGAACCCCCCCTCCAACCACCATGACCCCCCCCCCAGTCTCTACTAAAAATAGAAAAAATTAACCAGGCTGGTTTGCTGTGAGCTATGATGTGAGCTATGATGTGAGCTATGATGCCAGGACACTCTACCCAGGGCAACAGAGTGAGATTCTGTCAAAAGGAAAGGAGAAGGGAAAGAAAAGAAAAGAAAGACTCGGCACCTGTGGCTCAAGTGGCTAAGGCGCCAGTCACATACACCTGAGCTGATGGGTTCAAATCCAGCCTGGGCCACCAAAAAAACAATGATGGCTGCAACCAAAAAATAGCTGGGCATTGTGGAAGGTGCCTGTAGTCCCAGCTACTTGGGAGGTGGAAGCAGGAGAATCACTTGAGCCCAGGAGTTGGAGGTTGCTGTGAGCTTGAGGCTCTGTCTCAGGAAAAAGAAAGAAAGAAAGAAGGAAGGAAAGAGAGAGAGAGAGAGTGAATTAAACTCAAGTCGGGGAGAGAGGAAGGTAATAGGGAAGCAAAGGGGAGGAGGGAAGGGGATAGGTGTGTGTGTATATGGCATACCTCCTGGGGGAGGGGCAAAACTACAACCTGACCTTTTTTCCTCATTCTTTATTAAATCATAACTGTGAACATTAATGCACTTATGGGGTACAATGTGCTGATTTTATATACAATGTGGAATGCTTACATCTAACTGATTAACATAACCATTTCCTTGCTTACTTGTAGTGGCAAAAACATTCATACTCTATTCTTAATAGTATACAAGTATATCATTGTATTATGCACATTAGGTTAGATCCACCAAAAACCCTCCCTCCTCCTGGCCTCCCCTCTTTTTCCTCTTTCCTCCTTCTTTCTGGACTATAGTTGTGTTTTACCATGCCTACAAATGTGTAGGTGATTATGTACTGATTTCATGAAATCATTTTACAACAAAGACTTTTGCACCAGAATGTTCATTGCAGCCCAACTCATAATTGCCAAGTCATGGAAGCAACCCAAGTGCCTGACCCATGAATGGATTAACAAATTGTGGTATATGTACACCATGGACTACTATGCAGCCATAAAAAAGATGGAGACTTCACATCTTTTATGTTTACCTGGATGGAGCTGGAACATATTCTTCTTAGTAAAGAAGAATGGAAAGAATGGGGGGGAAAGTATCCATTGTATCCAAATACAACTTGGACTTCACCTAACAAATGCAAACAATGTAACCTCACCATCTGTGCCCTCATAATTTTAATCTGAAATTTAAAAAGTGAAATAAATTAGATTTTTAGATTAGGTATAGTGTTATTTTATTTTATTTATTTATTGTTTGGTTTTTTTCAAAGTAAGACTATGCTTTCAGGGATCATTTCTGTAGTTCATTACTAGACAAGTCTGTCTGGATGTGGAGAGCACTGGAAATCATGAGGACGAGGTGCAACATTCTCCCCTGAGTGTGAAGCCGACGCTTGGTGTTGCTTTACTGCAATTGCCACTTGCCGACACTTGGTGTTGCTTTATTGCAATTGCCACCTGCCATTGATGATCATTCTCCCTTCGGGGGCTAAGAGGGAGGGAACACAGTCTGAGTGGTTCCGTGTTTGAGAAAGTAAAAAGGTAAAATTTAACAAAGTTCTTCTTTTCTTTCTTTCTTACTCTTGCCAACAATGCATTTCCAAAGTTCTCTTTTAAAGAAAATTTCCTGGTTCTGAAAAGGAAGGTTGAAGTTCTCATGAGATCCTGCTGACAGATCAATCTTATTTGAATTACTTTTTTTTTTTTTTGAGACAAAATCTCTCTCTGTTGCCCAGGCTAGAGTGCTGTGGCATCAGCCTAGTTCACAGCAACCTCAAACTCTTGAGCTCAAGTGATCCTCTTGCCCCAACCTCCTGAGTAGCTGGGACTACAGGATCCCACCATGATGCTCAGCTAATTTTTTTTATTTTTAGTAGAGACAGGGTCTTGCTCTTGCTCAGGCTGGTCTCAAATTCCTGAGCTCAAGGCATCTTCCCACTTGAGCCTCCCAGAGTGCTAGGATTACAGGTGGAAGCCACCACACCTACCATTATTTTTCATTTTCTTAAATGTTCTGTTTCTCCTATACTGCAAATAATGGGTAATTTTACTTGACTATGATTTGAACAGTCTTCTTAACATAATAGTATCATACGTTAACCGTGCTCTAATTAAAGAGTGAAGCTGAGGTCCTACAATGTTCCTTAAAGATTTCCTTGGTTCACTCTACCACAGTGATAAAATCCCAGATAATTATATCTGTAGCAGAATTGTTTATAAAACAAGGGGCATTACCAAGGTAAGATGATAGCCCACAACCACATATCTTCTTACTTTATAGGAATGGGGTCTTTTTTTTTTTTTTTTTTGAGTCAGAGTCTCATTTTGTCGCCCTTGGTAGAGTGCCATGGAGTCTTCACAGTTCACAGCAATCTCAAACTCTTGGTCCCAGTGATCCTCTTACTTCAGCCTTCCAAGTAGCTGGAACTATGGGCGCCACTGCTACTCCCAGCTAGTCTTTTTCTATTTTTAGTAGAAATGGGGGGGTCTCACTATTGTTCAGGCTGGTCTTGAACTCCTGAATTCAAGCAATCCACTCACTTCAGCCTCCCATAGTGCTAGGATTACAGGCGGGAGCCATGGTGCCTGGCCAGGAATGAGGTTTTATTGTGTTGCTGACCTTGAACTTGTGAGCTAAAGTGATCCTCCCACCTTAGCCTCCTGAGTAGCTAGGACTATAGGTGCATGCCACTGTGCCTAGCCTCTACAACCAAATAGCTAAAGAAGGAAGAAACAAATAATTTATCCAAATCAAGAGACTTTTTTCTAAAGGATTTGACATTTCTCTCATTATTTTTCTATATTTGTCTTCCTAAAAACCAAGTGAGGTAGGACTTATACATGTATAAGAGATTAGAAAACCAACTTACACAAATTCGGATTAGTCTAAGAAATTGTCACTTTTCTTTCTTTCTTTTTTTTTTTTTTTGTAGAGACAGTCTCATTCTATCACCCTGGTAGAATGGGACTATAGGTGCATGCCTATAGGTAGACACCCTTGGTATCTCACTGCTCACAGCAAACTCCAACTCCTGGGCTTAGGCGGTTCTCTTGCCTCAGTCTCCCGAGTAGCTGGGACTACAGGCACCCACCATAAGGCCCAACTATTTTTTTGTTGCAGTTTGGTTGGGGCTGGGTTCGAACCCACCACACTCAGTATATGGGGCCAGTGCTCTACCCACTGAGCCACAGGCACCGCTCAAGAAATTGTCACTATTAGCATGTGTACTAGAAGTTATGTTTTAATTCTCTGGCTGGTAGTCTGTGTTTAAGGATTTTTTTTTACTAACTTTATCTTTTGCTCAGTATAAGAAAGAGCTGGTTATACAATGACTAGTTTTTCTTGAATGCGATAATTTCATTTTTTCAAATAAATCATATGCGCCTCTTTGCCTACTTGCTGTGACAATGGAGACCCAGTCACTGTCTTTGAGAAATGTATACTGCTTTGTAAACTTTCTTAGTCTTAAAACCTATATTTTGGCTCAGCCTCCATGCTCTGTGGTTAGGGCACTGGCCACATATACCAGGTAGGTGGGTTCAAACTTGGCCCAGGCCTGCTAAACAATAATGACAACTACAACAAAAAACTAGCCAGGTGTTGTGGAGGGTGCCTGTAGTCCCAGCTACTGGGGAGGCTGAGGCAAGAGAATCTCTTAAGCCTAAGAGTTAGAGGTTGCAGTGAGCAGTCATGCCATGGCACTCTACTGAGGGCGACATAGTGAGACTCTGTCTTAAAAACAAAACAAACCCTACCTTTCTCTGCCTTACTAAACTTTGTTTCATGCTTGTCTTACTTTGTGGTGTCTGGTCCCCTTCTCCACCAAGAGCATTCCAAGAACCAAGGACCCAGGCAGGCTGAAACCCCAACATATTTGGTGCTACAAGACTCAGATCAACCTGGGAGAGTTAATTCTGCTTGATGACTAGATGGGTGCACAGAAATCAAAAATCCCTTCTAATACCCCTTTGGGGCACATCCTCTTTAACTGGGATAAGTTTGATCTAGACACTCTGGAAAAGAAATGTTTAATCTTCTGCACAACCACCTATGCCTAGCCATAGTACAAGCCGGACAGGGAAGAGGGGCTGCCATGTGGGACTCTAAATCACTCTACCATCTTACAACTAGACCTCTTTTGCAAAAGGGAGGGAAGATGGGCTGATATACCCTCCCAGGAATACCTACCTGGATACATCATTCTCCAGTAAAGCTGTGGAAAGACCAAAATGCAACTCATCTGGCCCCCACAAATGAAGACTCCAACACCAGAGACAAATACTAGCGTCCTCCCTGGGAGGATCCCTGGACTTCCACTGCCATGGCTCCCTCAGATAAGTAGTACAAACTGTCTCTTCCTTTGCTCATCCCTCGATCGATCCCTTACTTAGAGCCACTTTTACATCCCTGAAAGCTGAATGGCATCACACAAAATTCCAAGGAAGAGGCCCCCATGCTGGTGATGAATCAGCCCCTGTCCTGCTAGCCAAAATGGGCCTAGCCACCTATTCATACCACATCCACCGGTCCCCACTCTGTGAGTACATGATCAACTTCATTATCTCATCTGCAGAGCTAAGAATATACTGGGTGTGTGGTATCCGAGCATTCTGGGTGCCTTGCCCTCACTGCAGAGGCCGCAGCTCCCTGGGCCTGGTGTAGCCAGACATCCAAATTGCCCAGGATTCAGCCACCTTGCCCTTTCCCATTGCACTTCCCTTAATTCCTCATTTTGCCTTTGTTGGAACAGTAGCTGCTGCTGGAGTAGCCACAGGAGGCTTGTCACTGGGCTTACGTCAGTCTTTGGCTGCAGAGGCTGCATGAGGCCTGATGAAAACTAGCCTCACACTTGCCCTCTTACAAGAACAGTTAGATTCACTGGCAGGGTCATCTTACAGAACAGGTGGGCCCTTGATCTGACTGCAGCAGAAGGGAGCACCTGCTTGTTCCTAAAGGAACAGTGCTGCCCCTACATTAAGTCAGGACAGATTCAGACCAGCCTCAATGCTATCCTGGGGTCTGCTTCCAATCTCCAGACATGAGACAAGACTGCTAGGCCTTGATGGATGTCTGAAATAATTCCCTTGGTCACCTTGTTACTTTGCATCCTGGGAATTCTTATATTGGGACCCATCCTCATAAATTTTCTAACTAAATTTATTTTATCCATCTAGAAACCTTATGCTGCAAACTATCCTACATTCTCCACTAACCCCAGCATCTACCTCCTCCTTGAACCTGTATCTACAACAATCTACTGAGGACATATGCCAAAGTCCCCTAGAGAGACTCCTGGAGAACTTATAAGGAGGCCGCCTTGGTCAAAATCAACCTGTGACCCCTCTTAAGAACAAGCAGCCAGATGAGTCGGTGACCCCACCTAACGATTCGGGCCTCTAGAACAGAGAGTGGGGAAATGTTAGGTAGATGGCTAGAAATCTCAGCTGTCCTGAGGAAGGAGGACAAGGGCAGGGCCCCCAGGCCTCCAACTTGGTGCCTCTCTCCTTAATTTTGTCCCAAGAGTGATTTCTCACACATGGGGAGGAGGAAATGTCCTACCAAACTACCAATCAGAACTTAGAGTGCCAACTGCAAAAGGATGTAGAAGACTTTCTTGCCCAGCAACAAACAGGTATAATAGAGTCTTAAGGGTGACCTAGAACGGCCTTAAGGCTAATTGGCATGTCATTAGCTTAAATCTATATTACAGTCCACGACCCCCGGTGGGCTCTCAGAGAGGCTCGTGGGAGGTCTGCATGTGCAGTAAGACTCGGGTTTCAAGGCAGGCCTGACCCAGGCGGTATGAAAGAGAACCCTGGTCATCCATCACCTTTGCTTCTTTGCCAACTTGCCATGACAATGGAGGTGCATTCGCTGTCTTTGGTGAACGTATCCTGCTTTGTAAACTTTCTTACTCTGTAAACCTACATTTCTCTTCCTCAATAAATTTTGTTTCATGCTTGCCTTAATAGAAATCTTATGTCAAGAATAATAAAATTTACAATAATTTTACAATTTATAATAATTCCATTACTTACAATAATGATGATAATAATGAAAATAACTTGTGTTTGAATAGCATTTTATTAGTCAATTAGC
>NW_003852419.1:11838389-11842985 GCF_000181295.1 Otolemur garnettii
CCCTAGTCACAAAGCATTTTGACATATATTATCCCATTTCATCCCTATAAAAATCCTCGTGAAGTGGATACAAAAAAGCATGATTTTCCTATTTTACAAGTGGAAAATGGAGGGTCAGAGAAGTTTCCTGAGGTCATATTGTTAGGATGTGGTGGAAATTTAATTTGAACCCAGAATTGTCTGACTCCAAAACCTGTTTTCCTAACTATTCTGCCTTCTGTATACTGTGTAATAGCCAAAGACACAATAGGCACATTTGTTGTTTAACAAATTACCTGTGCCCAGAAATGTAACCTGGAAGAGAGAACAAATGTTCTAATAGTCCAGTTATGAGTCTAGTTCTGAAGTTAGGAAGACAGAGAGGGGGCACAAGTGAAGTGTGTGTTCTGTAACATGCATCGGGATAAACACCCAGGCTACTCTGGCTTAGAAGGTAGTACCCGCAGATGTAGTATCAGCAAGGGTATAGTGTAGATATTGTTTCCTAACTCTATAGACAAAGAAACTGAAGCTCAGAGAAGTTAAGTAAATTACATAAATCTAGATCCCTCTGCTTACAAAATGCATGTTCTTTGCGGATTAATATAGTTGATTTTCAAGAGAGATGTCCACACGGGAATGTTCTTCAGAGAGCAAGGAAAAACAGCCTTGCCCCGTTCCACCAGCTTGAACACAAAGGCCCGGCTTTGAAGAGGATTAGTGAGTGGAACCAGGCAGGCCATTGGTGCAGTCATTCAAGGTGCCACCCAGGTAGGACACTTTGAGCCCATCTGTTGATCTGATAGGCAGCAAAGAAGACATCATCCTTCATGGCCTGGTGACCTGCCCATCATCAAGGATAAGATTCAGATAAAATCAAACGTTCTCTCCACAGGTTTGTCAACATCCACTGACCAACTTGGGTTTGATTGTATCCATTGGCAAGGGCACATGCTCATTGAGTTTAACAAAAGCACAGTTGCTTGTATTACTTCTATTTCTAGTTCTCTTTCTAAAAAATTGTGCTGAGGATGTGCAGTTGAATTCTAGATGGTTAAATGGGTGCAAAATGAAACTTCATCGAATGACACTTTTCTTTTATCGAGATGGAGTCTCACTATGTCGCCCTTAGTAGAGTACCGTGGTGTCACAGCTCACAGCAACCTCAAACTCTTGGGCTTAAGCGATTCTCTTGACTCAGCCTCCCAGGTAGCTGAGACTACAGGTGCCCACCACAACACCCGGCTATTTTTTGTTGCAGTTGTCATTGTTGTTTATCTGGCCTGGGCCAGGTTCAAACTCTCCAACCCTGGTGTATGTGGCTGGCGCCCTACTCACTGAGCTACAGGTGCCACGCCTAAAGGACACTTTTCTTTGTGTTTATGATGATGTATGTTTTCAATGATGTTTTCTGGGTATTTAAAGATAAGTTCTGATTTCAAGTTATTTCTTATCTCACCCCACTCCCACCCATAGAAGAGTCGTAGTTATCTTGGTCCAGGTTTTTTATTCAGAAAATAGTAACTGTGTTGCATGTTGTGCCTGAAGGCATTTTAGTTGCCATCTGTCACCTGTGCTTCAACAGCTTTCTACTATATTCCAGGTTGATTCCTATATTAAGACTATAAAGGAGCTGTGTATAACAAATAAGTTACCAAAACTTTCCTTATACTGAAACATTAATTCCACTTGCCAAATTAAGGGGAAATGATAGCTATTGTCCAAAGGACTTAAGTAAAATAGTGTTTTCTACTATTTTTTCTAGTGTGTTTTTCCCCCTAATTATTTGGTTTGCCAGGAAAGAGATATGAATTTTGACTCGAGAACATATGAATGTTCTATGGATGAACAACATTTTCTTTGTTCCTCAACCACTTTCTTTCTTTTTTTTTTTTTTAGAATTGCTGAGTTGAAGCCTATCAGCTATGTTTAAGGAATCAACAGTTTGCTAAAATGAACCTTCGAAATAAATTCTGTATTTTAATGACTATGTCCCCATTACAATCCATCAGAAGAGGGTGGTATGTGAAATTATCCTCAGGATGGCAGAATTTATCTGTTAGAAACATTTTTGGGGAGAAAAATGCCCATGTAAAGAAATGAATATGGAGTCCATGTGTGATTAATTCTATTCTAAGACAGTTGTTTACTGTCACGTAGGCACTGCCAGACTGTTTCATCTATCAGAAAAGTGCGTTTTATTAGATACATGCTAAATATGTTTACTATAGGTTAGTGGGTTCTGATTTATACTCTTTACTATTTTATATGTACACGACCACATATATTTGTCATTAGCAAAATACATATAATACAATATTGTTTTTTATATATATAATACTAAATAGCAATTTATAAGGTGAAATGTGGGAATTACTGAATTGAGAAGTCGAAGCAGAGAAGGTTCTGGATAATGTAGTGAGGACAGCATGTTACAGGGGACTGAGTTAAAATCAGGCTGGGGCAGAGCAGAGCAAGGAGACTTCGATTTGGTTATCAAATGACAAATAGATGTGTGAATGTAGAGAATAATGAACATTTGGAAAACCAATGTTTTAAAAATCATATTTTATAATTTGGCGTGACACTTATCACAACCAGGAAATAGGAGAAAACGTTTTTCCCTTTGTGTGTAGTTCTTTGGAAGTTCAAATATGGGTCACCGAGAGACAGGGCATATGAAACAGTGATCTCCCTAAATTCAGAAAATGTTGAGTTTCTGAAGAGAATTCACACGAAATAGAGAGTTGGCATTAATGCACGATGCAAGCTAAAACACAAATCAGTTCTGGAATTATTGATCCTTTTTTGTTGTTGTTGAAGATGTACAAAGCTAAATACAATATTAAATAGTACTTATATTTTTAAAAAGTAGTTCCTTCTCTCTTGTCCGAGCTGTGCTTCCCAGACAATCTTTAAAATTCTTATTTATTTGGGTTGGGCACGGTGGCTCACACCTGTAATCCTAGCACTCTGAGAGACCAAGGTGGGTGGATCTCTTGAGCTCAGGCATTTGAGACCAGCCTGAGCAAGAACAAGATCCCATCTCTAAAAAATAGCCAGACATTGTGGCAGGAGCCTGTAGTCCCAGCTATTTTGGAGGCTGAGGCAAGAGAATTGCTTGAGCCCTAGAGTTTGAGGTTGCTATGAGCTATGACACCACCACACTCTACCAGGGACAAGAAAGTGAGACTCTGTCTCAAAAACAAACAAACAAATAAATAAAACAAACTATTTATTTATTTGTTTAGTCTTGCTTTGTTGCTCAGGGTGTATCGTTTGAACTTCTGGGTTTAAATGATCTCCCACTTCAGCTTCCTTAGTAGCTAGTACTACATGTGCATACCACCAAATCTGGATTTTCCACAGAGGCTTTTAGTGTAATTCTTTTTCTTTTTCTTTTTCTTTTTTTTTAGAGACAAAGTCTCACTTTATCACCCTCAGGAGAGTGCTGTGGCATCACAGCTAACAGCAACCTCCAATTCCTGGGCTTAGGCGATTCTCTAGTCTCATCCTCCTGAGTATCTGGGACTACAGGCACCTGCCACGACGCCTGCTATTTTTTTGTTGCAGTTTGGCTGGAGCCGGGCTTAAGCCCACCACCTTTGATATACGAGGCCAGCACCCTACCCACTGAGCCACAGGCATTGCCCTCACGTGGTATAATTCTAACCTAATTTCTAGCTAATTCAATATTTAGTATTTACATTATATAAGTATTGGTCATTGGCAAGCCAACTACTGTACTTGGACTACTTATCCTCAATTGTAAAAACTTTTATTTTCTCTGGAGTTAAGAATTGCCTAGTTCTCCATCTTAACATTTTTTACCAATCTAACCAATGTTTCATTAGGTTTAAAGAGGATTATCAATACTGCATTTAATGTTTCCCATAATCTACTGGTTGTCTCTGTAAGCCTGCTCCCGTCTGGACTGTTTGCTGCCTAGACTGTCATCCCAGGACTGCCATCTTCTATACTATTAATAGTAATACTTTCATGTGTGACATTCCCTGTTGTCCAGCTTCCTTGTTTTTTTCTTCTTTTTTCTAAATCCCTCATTGTGCTGGGACCTACTCTCCGGTAGGGTGAGAAACAGCACATGGATGTCCTTAATTATTTACTTACCTAGCTGATTGTTACTTAAGAATAGAAATAGAATTCTAGGATAAGAATAATTTCTCTCTCAGAACAGAGAAGGCATCGCTTCCCTTCCCCAAAATTCAGGCATCTGAATTTTGCTGCTACCTACAAGTTTGATGCCCATTCTGATTCCTGATCCTTTTGACTGCCACCCACTCCCAAGAATTTCTAAGTTTAGTCTTAGTGTCCTGAAATTTCATACTGGGACTTGGTGTAAGTCTTTTTTTACTCACTGGGCTGAGCGTTATGGGAACTTCCAATCTGAAACTGTATGTCTAAATTGTATTATTTCAGCTCTGAGATATTTCTTTATTTGATTTGTTTGATGATTTCTCTTTTCTTTTCATTTTTTTGGGGGGGGGGAGAATAGTCTCACTTTTTTGCCCGCGGTAGAGTGTCTTTTCATCATTGCTCACAGCAACCTCAAACTCTTGAGCTCCTCTTGCCTCAGCCTCCCAAGTAGCTGGGACGACA
>NW_003852419.1:11843482-11857768 GCF_000181295.1 Otolemur garnettii
TTTTTTTGTTTCATGACTATATTTTTAATTTACATACTTTTTTTCTTGTTCTCATTATTCTTTTTTAAAAAGTCATCATCTTTTTGTTCCATGGATATAATAGGTTCATGCACCTTTCTGACTGTATCAGTTACAGTTTGGTAAAGTTTTGTTCTCTTTCTTGTTGCCTTTATTTCATCTGGGGTTTATCATGGATGTTAGAGGCTTCCCTCACATATCTCATAATCTTTGGTTATCTACTTACATTATTATTTTTTTCTTTTTTTGAGACAGAGTCTTTCTCTGTTGCCCAGGATAGAATGCCATAGCATCAGCCTTGCTCCCAGCAACATCAAACTCTTGGGTCCAAGAGATCCTCTTGGCTCAGCCTCCTGAGAATCTGGGACTACAGGCACCTGCCACCACGCCCGGCTAATTTTTCTATTTTTAGTAGAGATGGGGTCTTGCTCTTGCTTAGACTGGTCTTGAACTCCTGAGCTCAAGCGATCCTCCCACCTCTGCCTCCCAGAGTTCTAGAATTACAAGCATGAGACATGGTGCTTGGCCTCTACTTATATTCTTAATAATCAAATTTATTAATTACCTCCAGAGGTAATTAAGGTATACTAAGTTATTTACTCCAATATATTTTATGTTTCCATGACAGAATTTTATCAAATTCTCTGTCTACTCCTATTTAGTCACGAGGCATGAAACATTTTATGCACAAGGAAGTACTTACACTTCTGATTTCTCAGTCTTTCTGGACGCCTGCAGGGTAATTTGGCCCCTTCTTGGTTTCTCCCCTTCTGGACACAAGCCGTTAGCTTCTTCTGCTTAGCAATGTCAGTTACCATTCTTTCTTTGTAGCATAGCTTTTAAAAATTTGTGGGTTTTTTGGTCTGTTGATACCCTCATGATGTATACCACTTTTTGGTGGAATTGAGAGAGAGAGAGGGAGAGAGGGAGAACACAAACATTATTTAATTAATCTTCCATATTTAACTGGAAGTTCCATATTAGTTCTTGATTTTAGCATGACTCATGGATATGACGATGACCTTTATGCCTCACAGATAATAAACTAATAAAAATATACTGGTTTTAACTGTTTGGCTATATTACTTTTCTCCTTTGGTCAAAACCCTTGGCTCATTACTTTGGGCATGCCCTTTCCCTAACATGTGTGGTTCTGATGGGACTGCCCCCCAGACCTCAGCTCTCTGTCCACACAGGTGTATAAGTGATCTAATCTGGAAAATTCGTTTCACTTTCCTGGGACCATGACCCTGGAGCAGAGGCAAATGGAGGCCAAAGGTCTGATGGTGCTGAGTTTTCCTACTGGCGAATCTGAGGGAGATGGTCTATGATTATACCAGCCTGGGGCCTCTGTTGGACATAATTGAAACATATTCTTATCTGATTGGCTCCAGCAGGAAAGGGATTTAATGGGAACATGTTGGGTAGTTCATGAAATTTATGAGAAGCTTTTAAAATTAGCCTCAGGTTGGGCAAGTTGGCTCAAGCCTGTAATCCTAACACTCCAGGAGGCTGAGGCAGAATCTCTTGAGGCCAGGAGTTTGAAACTAGTGTAGGCAATGTAGTGAGACCTGTCCTTATAAAAATAAAAAACCTCAGTTGGCGTGTATTTTTTCGTATACTAGACAGAGTCTCAAGCTGTTGCCCTGGGTAGAGTGCTATGGTGTCACAGCTCATAGCAACCTCAAACTCCTGGGCTCAAGTGATTCTCTTGCCTCAGCCTCCCAAGTAGCTGGGACTACAGGTGCCTGCCACAATACCTGGCTTTTTTTTTTTTCATTGCAGTTGTCATTGTTGTTTTAGCTGGCCTGGGCTGTGTTTGAACCTGCCAGCCTTGGTGTATGTGGTAGGCGCCCTACCCACTGAGCAACAGGCCCCATCCTATTTCTTTTATTTTTTTTAAACAGAGTCTCACTCTGTTGCCTGGGTACAGTGCCATGGAGTCATCATAGCTCACAGGAACCTCAAACTCCTGGGCTCAAGAGATCCTCTTGCCTCAGTTTTCCCTTTTTTTTTTAGTAGGGACAGGGTCTTGCTCTTGTTCAGGCTGATCTTGAACTCTTGAGCTTAAGCATTCCACCTGCCTGGGCTTCCCAACATGGTAGGATACTTGCTGTTCCATTCTTGTGAAATTTTATTAAGGAGAATGTTCTCTAACTCCATCCAGGTTAATACAGAAAATGTAAAGTCTCCATCTTGTTTTATAGCCGAATAATATTCCACAGAATACACATACCACAGCTTATTAATGCCCATACATGCAAAAACCACAATTAAATCAAATAGGGGTGAGGGGAAGGTGGGAGGGGAATTGGTGTGTTCTCACCTAATGGGCACAATGTAAGGATATATAGCACACCCCCTGGGTGAGGGGCACAACTACAACAGGGACTTTACCTAACAAATGCAAACAATGTACTCTCATATCTGAAATTTAAAAAAATAAACTGGTTAGGATAATAAACAAAACAAAACAAACCCAGCCAGTCATGCTACTCAGAAGGCTAAGGCGGGAGGATTGCTCAAGGCTACCAGTTTGAGGCTGCAGTGAACTAGGATGATGTCGTTGCACTCCAGCCTGGGCAACAGAGCAAGCAAGACACTATCTCTAAAAAGAAAAAGACTCAGAAAAACTTACCAAGTATATGAGTGTTCTACTGCTGCTATAGCAAGTTATCACAAACATAGTGGTATGAAACAATAGCACACATTTATTTTCTTATAGTTCTGGATGTCAGCATATAAGAAAATCAAGGGCCACATCTTCTGGACTTCTAAGGAGCAAATCTGTTTTCTTGCCTTTTCAGCTTCTTTTTCCAGCCCCCTTCCTTGGGTCTCTCCAATCTCTTACTTCTGTAAACACATTTCTCTTTCCCTGGCCTCTTGCTCTTCTCTTCTAAGAACTCTTGTAATTACTTTAGGCCCATCTGAATAATCTCAGATAATCTCATCTCAAGAGCCTTATTTTAATCACATCTTCAAAATCTCCTTTCCTGTCTAAGGTAGCATATTCACAAGTTCCAGGGATTAGGACATAAACATTTTTGAGCGGCCATTATTCAGCCGGCCATGCTGAGGAAGACGCAGCAGCCAAATGCGCAGCTGGATTACAGCCCAGCGCAGCCAGAAACTCCCTCCCTGCACTGTGCTATCAACACTGACTGCGCAGAGACAGCGCTGTCAGCTGACACTGGGGAGTGGCCTCGATTCCTCTCCTCCCCAAGTGGGGCATTGATTATTACTTTGTCATCCAATATCCCTTTTCTTTTTTTCATTCATAATAGAATTCTCAGCTGGTCCCATGACCACCCAGAATAAACACTCCATCTCCCAGTCTTTCTGTAGTTAGGCATGGCTGTGTGAATAAGTTTTGGCCCATGAGATGTAAATGGAATTGTTGGTGGCAGCCTCTGAGAGGCTTCCCTGGGAAACAGCTGGGATTCACCCTTGGCTTGTTCTTCATCCATTCTTTCATTCTGCTGCCATCTTGGGCTCTGAGGACGCTAAGTTTGGAGAAGCTGTGAGTGGAACAAGGTAAAGTCCCTGGGGGATTCATGGAGAGCTGCTGTACCCGCTCTGGACTTCCCACTTGCTACATTCAGTGTATGTCAGGGAGGCTTCACATAACGTCCTGTTTAAGGCACTGTTATTTTGGGTTTTCTATCATGTTTGTTGGCACTAAATCCAACCCTTAAATGATGCACCAAGGCTTGCTTATTCAGCCCTACCTGCAACAGGGTAAGCTGCTCCACATTCTCCCCATAAGCTTTGTTTTTTCCTCTTCTTCCTGCATTAAAACAATTTTGTTTCTGGGGCTTCTGCTAAGAATTGCACCAACTACAGGAAGATTAAGAATGTCAATGACATAGTGATACTTTATCATAGAAAAACTGATTACCGAGCTTCAGCCCAGCAGCTCTCAACAGAGGAGATACTATATACCCTTGTGGTGTTGTGGGAACTTGCAGACCCAAATGATGGGAAGATAATTCTGGCATTTAGTGGGTGGAGGCCAGAGATGCTAGATGTTTTACAATCTACAAGAGAAATCCACACATTGTTCTGTGAACTGAATGAGACTTTCAAATATCCTATAGGACTTTCATGTAGCTACAAAACTGATTTATTATTATTTGTGCATAAAGCCATCTCTATTTTATATAAGTAGTTTTTACATGTTTTTTGAGATGACATATTTTCTAGGAATGCAACTATTGTATAAACCAGGGGGAGATTGTACGGTTTTTGCTAGGGAATTTTCCCGAGAGTCATTCACTACCTTGAAAACTCATGTCTCAGCCAGCAAAACTGCTCAGGATGTTTGAGTCTCCAGTACAACATGACACGTTCTGCATCTGTGATTGTTGCATTCACAGCGAGTCTGCCCATAGATGTAAGCCTCTGAGTGCCTGAGAGTTTATTTAGGTTGTGTGATATACAGCGTGTCCATAAAGTTTGTGTGCAATTTAAAATAGTTGTCTATTTTAAACTGCATACGAACTTGTATATTACTTGGTTATAAGTATATTTTATTTATCCTTTGTCTGATATACTTAGATCATCATATTGGTCTAAAAAAAAGTTTGATGTAAATTATATTATTACCTATATGAATTCCATTCTAAAACAGTAAAGAAGACATCAGAAAATATTGTTCTAAAAAGGGGGCATTAGGCCTGATAGAGCGCTAGCCAGTAGAAAAGAAGCACAATCCACAGGGCTAGCAGGACTAACATCTGGGGCGTACTGATTCTGGTTCCCACACTAGGTGTGAGTCTTTTGGACTTGGGATAGACCTTACCCTTGAAGGACTCCCTTGTTATGGCTTAGGACTTTGCTAAACATCTCTTACTGCCTTCAACATTACCTTGACTTTGACCGCCCAGAGTTACGGATTATGCTTATCTTTGTAACTGACCTCACACACCAGCCAACTCTGTTCAGCTTCTATCTCATTCCCACTGTGACAATGAAAATCCATATTTTTAGATGCTGAGACCAGATAAACTCATGTAGAAAAAATAAATCTGGTCCCACTTTTTACTTCCTGTATAGAACATCATTAGCATATTTTCCATATGAATAGAGACTGTCATGCACCATATGCTGTTCACCATATGGCACCATGCCTGTTTCAAGGCCTACTTTAACATAGCATAAGGGCGAAGAGGTTTACACTGAAATGCCTGCTGTGCACTGTGGGTTAGACTTTCTGGTTACCATGAAGACCGAGTAAGTTAGCTTTCCACATACATGCCGAAGAATGAGCTCCCAGCAAATTACCTAGGAAAGTTAAATAAGCAAGAGAAACTTTAGGGAACATAAAAGAAAATTATTAGAAGTTTAGCTCAGTTTAGGCAGAGTCTCAGATTTTGCAGTTGGAGGACACTTATTTCACTGGGCGGGGACAGAAGAAAAAGCTGGGAAACAGCCTGGCTGACAAGGCAGTAGGAAGATGTGATTTCTCTATTCCAGTTATTAAAGGCTGAAGAATTATACTATTTAAAGCACAATGGCCCACACTGCAGATATTTCCACTAACGCAACTGTTGGCTGAGGCCCTTCCGTGTGTCAGGTACTGGGCTAGTTCCTGGGGAACAATGGTAAGGAAGGACAGGTTCAATCTCTGACCTCAATGAATTTCCAATCCAGTAGGGAAGATAGACAATAAAAATAATTTAAAAACCACTCGGGATTTTGGCTCGGTGCCTGTGGCTCAGGTGGCTAAGGCGCCAGCCATATACACCTGAGCTGGCAGGTTCGAATCCAGCCTGGACCTGCCAAGCAACAATGATGGCTGCAACGAAAAAATAGCCGGGCGTTGTGGCGGGCACCTGTGGTCCCAGCTACTTGGGAGGCAGAGGCAGGAGACTCGCTTGAGCCCAGGAGTTGGAGGCTGCTGTGAGCTGTGATACCATGGCACTCTACCCACGGGGACAGCTTGAGGCTCTGTCTCAAAAAAAAAAAAAAAACCACTCAGGATTTTGTAGTTAGAGTTAGATTAAAGGAGTAAACCAGCTGCAGAGGGGCATCCTGAGTTAGCAGCAGCAGGAAGCCCTCATTGCCCCTCACCTAAACAAGTGAGGGAATGTTGGTTCCAGGAACCCAGAGAGAACAGCTGTAGCCTTTGGCAGAGTAAGGAAGTCAATCTGTAGCTGGGCCAGGCGTGGAGTAAAAGCCTGACTTCAGTCCACTCCCACCCTCCTGTGCCCCCTCGAAAGTCAAACCCAACCTGAGGCCAGAGAGACAGGTTGCCTGTTGCTGAAGACCACAGAGGCCCCCTCCTGGAGCACAAGGCAGGGGTGAGAATGACAGATGGTGGATCTGGAAGGGCTACTGGGGAAAAAACTGCAGCATGTCCCTACCTTTGTAAACAGCCCCCTCGTTGAACTTATTTATGGGTATGCCATCCTTTTCCTGCCAGTACCCTGACGTTAGCCTAGACCAGGGAGAGCAGGGCTGCTGGTGGTGAAAGGAGCATTCTAGGCAGAGGACAACCCTACAGGGGAAATGTCAGAAGGAAGGATGGCGCAGTCTGAGAGTAGAGCTGGAGGGATGAGATGATGCTGGAGGGGGAGGCAGAGGCCAAATCACAGGTCACAGACGAAAGTGGACATTTTTATTTCTCTGTTTCTGCGTGTGTGTGTTTGGGGAATTCCCCACTTTAGGAATGTAGGTGGGAGGCCGCCTAGCATCCCATTATGGAGGCTCAGCTCCCAGGTGGCCAGGTGTGGGTGCTGGACACAGCCTCAGCTGATCGAGAGCAGCCCAAGCAGTATTTGAGTCAGGAGCCAGAAGCACAACAGTGAGGGATTCTCCTGTGTGTCTGGCAGGTGTGCCAGTGGCACCAGCAGTGGCTTCCAGGGTGTGGGCAGTGTAAGCCATGGCATCCATGTCCTTAGCTTGGCCCCAGCCTGTCTCAGATCATTTTATGAATTTGTTTCTTGTCTGAATGGCCCAGGGTCCATTTCTTCCCAGGGGCAATATCTTTTTAAGTACATTTCTTTGCTTTTTAAATCAACCAGAGTCAATTTCTGTTGTTTTTAACTAAGAACCCTGAGAACTGAGTACACGGTGCTAAGTAGGAACACTGTGCCTTATAGAACACACTGTTTTGACCTTGATCATAGGAATGAGGGAAGCCATTAAAGGCAGTTAAGCAGCAAGAAGGAAGGGGGTGGGCAGGCAGTGCCAGGACAAGGCTTGCGTTTTGACGATATCTCATAGACTGCATGGAGCAGGGTCAAGATTAAATGTAGGAGACCATGAAATAGGCCCTGCTGGCTTAGACTAGGAGTTGTAGGGGAGGTGGACAGAGATGCCTGGATTTCAGAGTTATTTCGCCAATGAAATTGCTGTGACTGGATGTGGGGGGAGTTTAGGAAAAGACAGGCATCGAGGTAAGACCTCAGATTTTTGCTTTCTGGACTAGGTGTTGACTACATGAAGCCTGGCTACCTTAAAGGCTCATCAAAATGATCTTCCCATTCTTCTAGGCTTTTATATACGTGCATAAACTTATTGGAGTTGGATGACAAATTGCACATGAATTTTCTTCAGATCCTTTCTCTGATTGCAGACCCTATTTCAATGCTTGGCGACCACTGGTGAGGAGAAACACAGTTGGTCTCTGAGTCACACTAAAGTAGTATGCGATGCTCTGGATGCATCTGCGGTGCTCGACTCCACACGTCCTTGGGCTGGCGTGAGTGGGCGGGAAGCCATTTTAGAGAAGCCGGAATTGGGCTGCCATCTGTCGTGCCTGGGCTTTGCTCCTTACACATACTGGTGAATAAAACATCTAACAGGCTGTAGCTAAAAGCAATAGGCGGCATCTCCATTCATGAGAAAACTCTAAATTCTGTTTTCTATTTAAAGACGTTGTTAAATGTCCTCTGGGCTGTGTTTGTGCATCCTTAGTTGAATGAATTATTGCCCAAAGTCCACTATCATCAAATTTACACCAGGACCTGACATCAGGAAACTGCCGGGTTAATACTTGCTGCTGACTGGTGTTTACAGCTTCCTCAGTGTGAATCAAGCTGCATTTAATGCCTCTTCCAAACATGACTTATTTATGACTTCCCCCAACCGAAGTCATAACATTTTCATTTATTGTGCACATATTTTGCACCAATTACTCTGCCAGCCACTAATACATATATATTTATACATACATTATACATCTGTCCATACATCCCACGCAGTAGAACCGCTACAGCTGGCCACCTCCCTGCATTGATCACCTCCCTAAGTTGACCTAATTTTCACAGACCCCCACATGTGCGTATCAGCACAGTAGGCCTAGTTCCTTATGTTGACCACTCCTATATGTTGACCAGTTTGTTACAGTCCCTTGGGTGGTCAGTTTACAGAGGTTCTACTGTATTTATTTAACTCTCACTCTAACCATATAAAATAGATATTGCTGACTTAATTTTACCCATATTGGAAATTGAGATCCACGTTTAGAAATTTATTTATTTATTTTTGCAATTTTGGCTGGGGCTGGGTTTGAACACCACCTCTGGTATATGGGGCTGGCACCTTACTCCTTGAGCCACAGGTGCCACCCTAGAAATCTTAATTTGAACTCAGATGTGCCTTACTAGGTCTGTGCCAAGCCACTGTGCCACCAGTCATCTGATTCATCGTTTGTTCTGCTTTATTCTGTGTTCCCTCAACAGGTATCAATCCAGGATGTATTCTATTATTCTGAAATTGAAGCTAACTCTATTTGATAGAGATAAAAGCATAGACTGATAAATTGATGAATAAGTAGGATAAGGAGTTACAGAAGTAATCAAAGGAATATAAAATTTAAGTGACTAAAGGAAGTCATCAGGATCTCTGCGGATTGCTCCTTTTAAATCCTCTATTATCATTTAGGGTGAGAAAAAGGATCAGAAGCTATTTTAAACCTCACAGTAACTCTATACAGGGAAGGAAATATACTGGACCTAGAGTCAAAAGGTGGGCTTTGTGCCTGAGCTTTGAATCCTAGCTTTATGACTAAGGTGTGCCAATCACACAAATCACTGACCTCTGAGATCCTAGTCTCCTCAGATGGTAACACCTTTGTCATATAGCATTTATGCTGATTAAATGGATGACATTTACAGAAATTATTTATAAGCTATCAAGCACCACACAAACGCACATATTATTGTTAACTCATCTGAAGCCCGAAAGGTTAAATTTCTGGAATCAAGTGGAGGACAAATGATGTCTGTGTTCCTGTAAGCAGAACATCGCCAGCAGCAATATCAACCACCATGGTCATTTTCATATTTGCTAAGTCTTCCCATTTTGTTTTTTTTTCTTACCAGAAAGCTGTAAAGAATTGCCACAGTGCAAAATTTACAGAAGAAGCTGAAATAAATTCCCCAATGCCAAAGGGAGGATCAGAAGTAAAATCAGGATTATTTCCACCCTACACCGTGCACTTCCCGCATTAGAACACCTTCGCTTAACGCCATTTATGGGAAAAAAATGTCACTTAAGCATCTGTGGTTAAATTTAGCAGATAACGCTGAAAGATGAGACTGGGAGAACATATTTAGAGAGAAAGCCTACTTAACACGAATTGTTCTCTGCTAAGGAAAAAAGATTGGGTTATAGGTATTCCTAGAACTCAGTCTAGCAAATTATTCATTGCGGAGGGGAAAGTCTGTGGTAACTATACCTAAAATTCTTTTTCAAACATCTCAACTTTTAATTTGTATCTGAAAGCAATTTATTTTTTTTCTGTGCACGATATTTCATTCTTACTAATATGTCCGTGCAGTGAACTAGCAAATCCTTAGGGGAAAGTAAAAGGCAACAAAACAACAGATAATGAGCGGTTTAGTTACTCCTGAAAGTGAACAGTTAAATCGTCTGCTTTTTCCAAATAAAGGCTACATGCACAAACTGCTTTATTATTAGGTGAAGTGTTTCGGTTACTTGACGCATACAATACTTTAGCCTTATCGGCGTAACCCATCAGATTTAAGCAAAACATTGAGGGGAGGAGTGGGCACACACATGGTTTCGTCTGACATTTTATTTTACAGGTATATTTTGGTATGGAAGTTGTCCAGTTGAATGTGTGGGTCACTGGTAAGCTAGGCTAGAACTGGCATTTCTGTGTGGAGGGAGACTGATTTCCTTAACGCTCTTGGGATTTTCTCTGCTCCTTTAGTTACTTCATCCCAGGTGAGGAGGGATGGCTCATTACTCTGCTGAATGGGAGACAGGAACTGGCTTTGCATAGTTCTCTCAGATACAGATGTCTCAGGGAAGGAGGAAATCACCCTGAACTCGCCACGTGAGTTCTTGGCTTCACGTGGGGAAGGATTCCGGAGTGAACCAACCAGCTACGTGAAAGTTTTATTGAGGCAGAGACTGACGACAGATCCTACTCCACAGAGTAGGGGTCCTCTCCTGAGCAGGAGGGGGATCCCTTATGAGGCAATGGTAACATTTTTAAATGTTTAAAAACCCTGTACACTGGCTCGGTGCTCGTAGGACAGCGGTTATGGTGGCAGCCACATACAACAAAATTGGAGGGTTCGAAGCTGGCCTGGGCCAGCTAAACAACAGTGGCAACCGCAACAAAAAATAGCTGGGTGTTGAGGCAGGTGGCTATAGTCTCAGATACTCGGGAGGCTGAGGCAAGAGAGTTGCTAAGTCCAAGAGTTTGAGCTTGCTGTGAGCTGTGACGCATGGCATTCTATTGAGGGTGTCAGCTTGAGACTCTGTCTCAAAAAAACAAAACAAAACCCTGTACACTACCAACATTGTCTTGAGGTCAGGCCATAGAGGTTAATCATAAACTGCTGTCACAGAAAGGTTAACTCAAATGATTTGTAAGATCCGTGGCTTAGTAATTCATCCATCCTCGGGTGGTCAGGGTGGTGACTGGCTGGTGACGCCGTATGTGGGGTGCTCATGGCCTGGTATCAGTCAAAATGGCTGCACTTTGGTTCTATCAACCTTCCTATTCTGCCTTATTCCTACATTATTATCTATCTGTAGTAGACACCTTTTGGGTTGTCTTTCTACTTTGCAGAAACTACCCCCTTCCTCTCAGGGCTGGGTCGCTGGTGGCAGGATGCCTACCTCTGGTGACAGGTGGGCATCTGATGAAAATTGAGCCAGTGAGATTTTCTTTCTAGGGTTTGAGGGAGAGGAATAAAGAGAATCGGTCTGACCAAAATATATGTGGGAATTTGGGGGATGGGCTTTGCTTTCCTCCTACATAGATTGAGAAGAGATAGGTATTCTGTAGAAAGAGAAGCATTAACTAGGTCCAAAGGGGCCTGCTTGGGTTCTGATGGCTTTTCCATTCTTACCTCTAGCTGAATTTCGGATGTTAGGTTTTATGAGCTGCTTCTGTCCTTATATGAATCTCCTCTTTCTGTTTTTTGCTGAAGGTAGCTCTAATTGTTTTCTGTTACATGTGTTCAAAGCACTTAATTAGTACACTGTTGAATTGTGACTAATAAAGTAAATAAATCATCTTACACAGGCTGTTTGAGAAAGGTGCTGAAGGTAAAGTGCATTTACAGGTACAGCAATTTTAGGTGGTATAATAACTTTTTTTGTTTCTTTTTTTGGGACACCGGTCTCACTTTGTTGCCCAGACTGGATTGTAGTGGTGTCATCACAGCTCACTGCCACCTCCAACTTGCAGCCTCGAGCAATTCTCATGCCTCAGCCTCCTGAGTAACTGGGACTACAGGAGAGTGCCAAGACAGCAACTAATTTTAAACATAGACAAGGTCTCACTGTGTTGCCCAGGGTGGTCTCATAGTCCTGGTCTCATGTAGTCCTCCTGCCTCAACCTCCCAAAGTGCTGGGATTACAGGCATGTGCCACCACACCCAGCCCAAAGTTTAGTTTGAATTTCTTTGTTTAGTTTGATTTATAGAAAACATTATTTATAATATGTAGGAAATGCATAAAATATGGGCATGTGGGGGGCTTCTATAAGAAGATCTGGTGAGTCTTAGCAAGTAGGAATATAATTCTAACTAAAGAGGTGAACTAAAGAACACAAGTACGTGAGAACAGTGAACTAAATGCTGAGAGGGTGTGACACACTAGGGATCAATGGAAACCTGCTCAGCCTTGTCAGGAATATCTCTGAAATACTTAAAATAAGGAAAAAATATGTTATTCAGTAATTGTTTTTCTTATTAGCTTTGGCATTATGCAAAATAGCAATTCTAATGGAGTCAGTAATATAATTTATTTTATGTTACAACAAATAGGTGACTATTCATTAGTCAGCGTGACTTGTATCTCTGCAGGGAGGATAGGGATTGCTAAAATGTAGTCCATGCTCCAGAGTCACTTGGAGTTTCAGAAATTAGAAATCAGCTGAGTTCTGATTTGGGATTCTATTCAGCTACTTTTGCCCTTGCCAGCTTTGAGGATCCCTGATACTAAGTGGTGGGCATCAAAATATGCCCAATGATAGTAATCAGAGGGACGAAGGTTTTATATATTCAATCAGGGGATAATGTGATTCAGTTTTGTTGTAAATGGGGATAATTTGTTGACATTCACCCCCTCTTAACTTTTCCAAGATCTTGCACAAACATCTCCCACTGCCCAATCACAGCAGAATAGAGGATAAATGAAAAGATTCATGTACTGGCACCATAATTAGAAAACAATGAGGGTGTTCTAAATATGCTAGTGGGCCAGTAAGTTTTTGAGTCTAGCTCTGTGACTGGCATAGTTGTAGTTAGCAAGTTACATCTGTCTAAAAACTTCAGTCACTAAAGTATGCAGATTTTAATAAAAGCTAGAGCATATTGTGCTGGGAATAATTAATCTGGAACACTTTCCTGGGGTAAGTTAAAGCTCAAGATGTTTTACTTCTTTAGAAAAGATATATTTGGAATCTGCTCTGCAAATGTCCAGTTGTAACTGACAAAATGTTTTGTAATGGGGACTCTGAAATCCTAGAGTTAGATCATTGCAGTGATTTAAATTGAAGTTAAACATTAGTTAAGTGACTTTGCAAGAATTAATTTTACACTTAGCCAGAGCACACAATCTGGTGTTCCTTTCATTGTATATCATGTTTCTAGAAGCAAGGATCTTTCCCCACTCACTCAGCGAGCTCTTTTTTGTATTCCACAACTGGTGAACATTGCACTCATTAAGCCTCCAGATTCCAGAGAAACCCTTCTTAATGAGTCCAGTTACTTTGCAAGTAGGCCAGTAAGTTATGCTCTAATTTTAAGAGGTATCTAAGTGACAACTACAACCAAAAAATAGCTGGGCACTGTGCTAGGCGCCTATAGTCCCAGCTACTTGGGAGGCTGAGGCAAGAGAATAGCTTAAGCCCAAGAGTTAGAGGTTGCTGTGCTGTGACATTACTGCATTCTATCATGGGCGACATAGTGAGACTCTGTCTCAAAATACTATGCATACTAAAAATCATTGAATGTACACTGTGAATGGCTGCATTATATGGCATGTAGATTGTACACAAATAAAACAATTTATAGATATGTGAATGCATGTGTATATATGGCTGTATTAGTCAGGGTTCTCCAAAGAAATAGAACCAAGAGGATGTGTTTGCATATATAAGAAAGAGATTTATTTTAAGGAATTAGCTTACATTATTATGGAGCCTGGCAAATCCACAATCTGCAAGGTAGGCCAGGAGGTTGGAGACCCAGGGATGAGTCAATGTTGCAGCTGAAGCCTGAGGGCAGAAGTCTGCTGCCCACGTTTCTCTCACTCGGAAAGGTCAGTCTTTTGTTCCACTGGGGCCTTCAGTTGCTTTGATGAGGGTTACTCGTGTTACAGAGGGCAATCTGCTTTACTCAAAATCTACTAATGTCAATGTTTTACATTTTAATTTAATTTAATTTTATTGTTTTTTATTATTTTCATTCATATTGTTGATTTAAATCTTGATTTCATCCTAAATATCCTTACAGAAACATTCAGAATAATGTCTGACTACATATCTGGGGACTGCGGCCCTGACAAGTTAACACACAAAATTAACCATCACAGTAGCCTATTCTTTCTACTTTCTCAGTGGTCCCAGTGATTGGATAAGTTAGCAAGCAGCATTGTTAATTTGCCTAAAAGGCAGTTCTGCGTAAGCAACTATTCACTATAAAAACTCTATGGATAGAGGGGTGCGGTGGCTCACGACTATAATCCTAGCACTCTGGAAGGCCAAGGGAGGTGGATTATTTGAGCTCAGGAGTTGGAGACCAGGTTGAGCAAGAGCGAGACCCCGTCTCTACT
>NW_003852419.1:11857899-11870124 GCF_000181295.1 Otolemur garnettii
AAAAAAAAAAAAAAAAAGAAAGAAAGAAAGAAAGAAAGAAAAGAAAAAGCTCAATGGGCAATGTGTGCCTGGCAGGCTAATTAGGTATTAATGAAATTAGTAACGGGAGTGATACACATAATTCCTCATAATAAAATAGGAAATGATATCTATCTCTAGAAGTTTCCCGCTTTATAAACTTTTTATGCAGTTAAAGGTTTTAAAATATGTTACTCATGTTGACATTTCTCCTTTTTATTAACATTTATATTTCGTGAATTCTTTGTAGCAGATATTGTGAGTTTTGCATTTTAAAAAGTATTTTGATTGTAGACTGAACATTGCTTTTAAAACATGCATTAGGGCCAAAAACAAAATGTTCCCATCTGGAAAATCATACATTTGAACACAAGATAAACTCATTTCTTTGTACAAAGGCTGCTTAGTTTTTTATATGTAAAATTTTAAATCTGGTAGGGAGCTTATGTAAGCATAAGGAAAGTATTCTGGAATAATACTTACCCAACTGATAACCAGGAGAGATGGAAAGGGCCTGGGATTGAGGAAACGGTGGGGCAAGTGCAAAGGTCTTCAAACTCATCCACATTACATTTCAAATTTATGTGAAGAAGATAGACACCTATCTGGTCTGACCTCCTTATTTTATAGAGTGCAGAATGTTGGCTTGGAGAGGTAGAGCGGCTCATGGAAGTTTACACTGCTAGTTAGTGGTAAGGACAGAACTATCAGCCAGGTCTCTGGTCACCCAGATACTAACGAAGTTAACTACGCAGGTCGTAATAATATGTGTAGAACTACAAAGATCAAGGTAAGTATTTTGAAAAACTGGTGGGCCTATAGATGGGTCAGGGAGGAAAGGAGAGAAAAAGTGAAGCAGCCACTTGGCGAGGCCTAGAATGGAGTTTATGAGCAGACCAGGACCCCTTAGGAATGGTCATATATGGCTCCCACAGGGAGTGAAAACAGATTAAAAACACTTTGCAGTTGCTTTATTAATTTTGCTTCTGTGAGCATGAAGACTGACTGAACTATTTCTATAACCTATTTCTGTTTAGCTGTAATCCTGAATCTGGGCTTTTGGGGTCTTATAGATAAATGTTATTTGGAAATAAAATAGTATTTAATTTTATTAAACACGCACACATGCACATATGCCAGGTGTGTCAAAAATGCACTCATATTTTAAGTGATCTTGTTGGAAGTAAGATTGATTGTTCCCCAAAAGTGCATAAATTGCAGATAAAATGGATATATTATCATGTCTGGGTATACTTGACTGATACCCCCAATTTAACTTTGAAAAGTAATATTGGTCCATAGATAACATTTCTTTCTTTTCTTTTCTTTTTTCTTTTTTTTTTAGACAGAGCCTCAAGCTATCACCCTGGGTAGAATGCTGTGGCATCACAACTCACAGCAACCTCAAACTCCTGGGCTTAAGAGATTCTCTTGCCTCAGCCTCCCAAGTATCAGGTGCCCACCAGAATGCCAGGCTATTTTTTGGTTGTAGTTGTCATTGTTGTTTGGCAGGCCCGGGACGATTTCAAACCTGCCAGCTCTGGTGTATGTGGCTGGCGCCCTAGCTGCTTGAGCTACAGGCGACACTATAGATAACATTTCTTAAAATGTGTATGCATTTTTGGGGCACATTGTATATAAATTAAGTTTTCAGTAATGTGTTTTTCTTTGTATACAAAGTTAATATGATCTATTCTTACTTTGAGTTAGTATTTAATGCATTGATATTCTCTATCTTGGTTTTATTTTTGTCAAAATTTAAGGCACATTTTCACAAAATAAACAAATTCAAAGTGGAATTAGAGATTTTTAGAATTGGAGGATTTCCTAGACTTACCTAGGCTAAGGTAGCTCACCTACCAATTTAAAGTATTTGCCTAAATTCTCATTATTGGAGCAAAAGCGCTTCATTTATGACTCCCTTGTACCATAATAACCTCCTTGGTGAATCTATCCACTGTTTGCTTCATGAGAGCAAACATTTTTTATTTAACATCTTATTTCTAACTGCAGCTGGCACACAATAGGGTCTCATAAATATCTGCACAGTGATTGAATCCAAAGGCTAAATACCGAGCTGGTGGTGGAGGTGAAAACATCAGTGCGTGAACTACTGCCGCATGGCTGCTGGAGGTGGTGGAGAACTATCCACCAGGGCAAAACAGCTGGTGCCAGGAAAAGAGGCCTCTGAGCAGAGGTAGCCACAGGGAGAAAGGGCTGTGAGGTAGCCTGACCATGAAACTGTCTAGCAAAATGGTCCTTTGAGACAAGCAGCCCTTCAAGGAGTGTGGAGGAGGATAGATCGGGGCAGTGATCTCAATAGAGAATTGGCCTGTGCTCCCAGCAAACTCAGGCTCACAGAGGCTGGGGCTGTCCCAGGATGTTACATAATTTAGGAACCAAGTCTTCTGCCTCCTGGACTAATGCTCTTTCCCTTGTAGCACATCACCTTTAGCAACTAAGCAGCAAAATTATGAAGTGCTAGACTCCGTGTTCTATGCAAACTCTTTCAGTCTGTTGGAGCAGTAGTGATTGTGCTTTCCGTCTCCTCCCTGGCACAGGAAAGCATGTTGACCATCAAAAGAACTGAGTACTGAGAGCAGTACTGCAAGTCAAAGTGCGTGCCTGTGTCCGCTTCCTACTTATCACCCAGACTGGAAGTGATTAGTGATAACAAACCCTGGTTGAAAGTAAAAGTTCAAATACACACTTTTGGCCAATACCAGCCGTTCACCTGCCCAGCAAGAAACAATAACTTCCTAAAAAAATTACGTATCATATATGTTCATATATATACACACACACAAAACAACTTCTATAGCTATTATTGTCTTTTTTCTCTTTCTTTCTTTCTTTCTTTCTCTCTCTCTTTTTTTTTTAGCAGGCCCTGGCCAGGTTTGAACCTATCACCACCAGTGCTTGGAGTTGGCCCTCTAACCATTGAGCTATGGATGCCCAGCCAACTATTATTTTCTATACAACTTGTTAGAAGTTACTATTGTACCATCTTGGATCATCTCTTCTATCACCATCTCCAATAACTATTTATTTATTTCAGCTACTCACAGATTTTATCATTTTAAATCTTTACTTAAGACATCTCAATAAGCTTTTAAACTCATGGTGTCAAAAATTGTACTTCGCATCCCACTCCAGGAAAAGTAAGCAACAGGCACGCGTCATTTGTTTTTTGAATGAGTAGAGACATTAAATGCAGTATTTATTGTAGCTTCTAAATTCCTTTTGCAGTACTATTAGAATCAAATACTCCAAACTGAAATAGTCTTTTAAAATGAAACACGTACCTGGTGAAGAGGAGCTGGGAAGTATCCCGTTTTTGTTCATCTTTGGCTCCCTGAGGTCTGACACTGGTATAAAGTTGAGCCAGTGGTCTGCAGAGGGATGCTCATGTCCTCCCTCCACTGGGCATCATGGTAGTCTTCCAGGCATCCTTTCACCTTCACTGCGTACCAGCCAGGAGGGTTGGGGAGAGGCCTGAAGCTGTTCTCCCTGAATCCTAACCCTGAACCTAACAGGGCTAGGGCATGAAAGGGTCGCTAATGATGGAGCTGAACTGAAAACTATAAACCAGTTTTCATTATTCTTATTTTATGTGAGGAAACATAATTTGTACACATTTATAGTTCTTTTATGATATAAGCAATTTCTTCTTAAAATAAGACAACATTTCCCCAGTAATCAAGTGTTTTTCTTTTCTTTCTTTCTTTTTTCTTTTTTGAGATAATCTCACTTTGTCACCCTTGGTAGAGTGCTGTGGTGTCATAGCTCACAGCAACCTCAAACTCATGGGCTCAAGTGATCCTCTTGCTTCAGCCTCCCAAGTAGCTGGGACTAAAGGCACCGGCCACAATGCCCAGCTATTTTTAGAGACGGGGTCTCACTCTTGCTCAGTCTAGTCTCAAACTCCTGGGCCCAGGCAATCCACCCTCCTCAACCTTCCACCAGTAATCAAGTTTTAAACCTGGTGTCCTGTATTCTCATGGTCATACGTGTTTTAAGCTTTTCTTTCTTTGAGAGTCTCACTCTCTCATTGTGGATTGAGTGCATAGTGTTATAGCTCACAGCAACCTCAAACTCTTGGACTCAAGCAATCTAGCTTCCCAAGTAGCTGGGACTACAAGGGCCCACCATAATGCCTGGTTGTTGTTTTTTTTTTTTCTTTCTATTTTTAGTAGAATAGGGTCTCACTCTTGCTCAGGCTAGTCTCGAACTTCTGAGCTCAAGTAATCCACCCACCTTGGTCTCCCAGAGTGCTAGGACTATAGGTGTGAGCCACTGTGCCTGGCCTTTTAGGCTTGTTTTATAGTTTGTGACCTAAATCTACACTACATTTTCTGGTACTGACATACTGGTAGTAATTGAGTTATGGGTTGACATTCATGGTCTTGTAGGCAAAACTCAAGTTCATAGATAGGACTGGAAAGTAATCACTATTTTCTCAAGGAAATTACAGAGACTCACATGCTGTGTTGTCATGGCAACAGCTGTCCACGTCTTCCTAGCAGCAGGATCTGTTATTGAAGCGAACACAGACGGCGTCCGCTGCCACAGCCAAGAGTCTGTTTGCCAGTGATGTCTCTCTGAGGGCTAATCGATAAGTACGTTTGCTTTCCAAACAGAGATCACAGCAACGGCAGCAAGGGAAGCTGACACATTATCTTTATTCCCCATTGTAGTTGAAGCTCTGAAGGTCATATACCTGTCTTCTTTGTTCAACTACATTTTATCTGTGAGTAGTAAAGATTTTAATTCCCACGGTGGACCCAGAATGTCCAAGTGGGACAAGGTCCAAGGGGTTGTTATTTTCGAGAGAAGTCAAAACCCTAAGTTTATAGAGAACAAGCCATTGTTGGAGTAGTCAGGAGTAAACAGAGCAGTAGCAGGAAACAGGAGGATTAAAAGAACCAAACACACGTGATGGAGAACGACTCTCTACACAGACACACCAGGAGAGTCTGGCTGGCGGTCCGATGGCTGGTGGTCAGAAAGCTGACGGTGTCCTGCTGGTGATCGCCACGCCAGCCCCAACCCCAGACAGAGTATGTTCTCACACCCTCCCAGATCCTGGCGTATAAACACTTTCAAAACCAAACCAAAAGCCAAATTCTACAATCTAGGTAAAGGGGGGACCTGATGAATAAGGTTCCCCTAAGGTTCTCCAGAAATACAAGAATGGTTTATATGTCCGCTTCCTTCAAAGCCAAGAGAATGTATCCATTTAAGGAGTAAATGCACATGTCAGTATTCAGTTTATCTCTTACTTTTAAACAACACAGATTTGATACTTTTCTTAGAGGCTTGCTGAAAGTACACGTGACAGTCACAATCATTTAAGCCAGAAGTTTGATTACATTTAACAATTTAATAGTATTGCTTATTAGCAAAGAAATCTACGGGCACCATAGGCTTCAGCTGATGGGGGCTTCGTCACAGTCAGTAACTTGCCTTGCACTGCCCTCTTCCTGCCATCTGTGCCCAGACAGAAAGGATCTCGGAGCCTGGGCCTCAGGGAATCCTTACTGGGAAATTTAAATACATACTCTGTAGTGGATGACATGATTGAATTTAAGGTAGCTCTCTTAGACGTGATAATGATATTATGATTATGTAGGTGAATATTCTTATTCTTAGGTGTGGCATGTGGAGTATTTAAGAGTGAAATTTTCTGATGTCTACGAATTACTTTCAAAAAACCATGTAGCATTGCTCTTATTAACATCATTGTTTTATTATAACACAGATAGAAAAAAAAATCACTGCCCGCCCGAGACCCCTGTCTGTGGGGAGTCTGCACATTTTCCTCATGTTTGTGTGGGTTTTCTCTGGGTGCTCCACCTCCCCCATATCACAAAGATGTATTGGATCGATTCATTGGAAACTGCCCATATTAAAGTAGAGCTGCCTGTATTAATGTAGGGCTATAAGCCAAGAACTATTATGAAGTCTGATTTCTATCACTTGTCTTTCTGTAATTGCCAACTGCTTAGGAGTCCTGTGACTCTGATTGGCATAAGGTAGGACTAGTAACTTCCTTAACCATTTCTGTAGATAACATCCCTATCGTAAAGCCTAAGACTGGTCTTTGAGATATTTTCCAGACTCTGCATTCAGGGGACCCAATCGTCCGCCAGACCAGTAGCCATGCTTTTGGGAACTGGTTCAACAGGTCCTGTGACCCTCTACTTAGGAACTGACTCAGTGCAAGAAGACAATTTCTGCTTCCCAACTTTAGGAGTTCATCACCAGCCAACCAGCAGATCCAATTCCCTATCCCTCTGTCTGCCAAACTACCTTTAAAGACCCTGGCCCCCCAAATCTTGTGGCAATGGGTTGAGAAATTCTTCCCATCTCCTCACCTGGCACTATAACTCTTTGCTGCAACCCCTGCCGTCTCAGTATATTGGCTTCTCCTGTGCTGTGGGCAAAGTACCTGGCTGGGCAGTGACACACTGGTGTATTCACATGGCCCCAGTGTGAGTGAGTGTGGGTGCGTGTATGAGTGCACCCTGTGGTGGCCCACAGCTGGTTCTTACCCTGTGCTGTCAGCTGCCCAGACACTGTAACACTGGACTGGAACAAACAGGTGAAAAACAATCTTACTGTTTTTATTAATCTTTCTTAAATATATGTGTAATGCACATTTATTTCTATGTTTTATATAAGAAGTGTTTTTGGTCTTCGTTTCTTCATTTAGAAGCTTGGTGATGTTTTTGTAACAGGAAATAAATTGTATTAGGCCAGCGGCCTGATTACAGGTGGCTGGCTCACGCTTGTATTCCTAGCTCTCTGGGATGCCAAGTGGGGTAGATTGCTTGAACTCAGGAGTTGGAGACCAGCCTGAGCTAGAATGAGACTCTGTCTCTACTAAGCAAAAAAATAGAAAAACTAGCCAGGTGTTGTGGCCAGTGCCTGTAGTCCCACCTATTGAGGAGGCTGAGGCAAGAGAGTCTATTGAGCCCAAAAGACTGAGGTTGCTGGGAGTTATGACGTTGGGCCACTCTACCTAGGTACCCAGAGCAACAAAGTGAGACTCTATCAGAAAGAAAGGAAGAAAGAAGGAAGGAAGGAAGGAAGGAAGGAAGGGGGAAGAGGGGTGGGAGGGAGGAGACACTATAGGAATTTAACTCTTGTTTATATTGATTAGCCTGTGGTGGCTGGGCACAGTGGCTCATGCCTATAATCCTAGCACTCTGGGAAGCTGAGGCCAGAGGATTGCCTAAGCTCAGGAAGTTCAACACCAGCCTGAGCGAAACAGAGACCCTATCTCTACTAAAAATAGAAAAATTAGCTGAGCACAGTGGCTCATGCCTATAGTCCCAGCTACTCAGGAGGCTGAGGTAGGAGCATTCCCTGAACCCAGGAGTTTGAGGTTCTGTGAGCAGGGCACTGTAGCCTGGGTAACAGAGTGAGACTTTGTCTTGAAACACAAATTAACTGTGATAAAATTGGTTTTGTTTATTATTGTTTTTGCCTAAAGTCATCGTTTTGGAGAACCTATCAATGATGTTCAGTGAGGACTTGCCATTTATGGAAAGACAGACAGAGAGAGGTGGGGGAGACAACAAACGTGGTGAAAGTTAACAGCTATTATAGTCAATGTCATGAGGAATATGTGGCATATAGTTGTAAATTGTCTCATTCTTTCTACTTTTCTGAAGGTTTGACATTTTTTGAAATAAAATGTTGGGAAAATACATCTAAAAAGACTATATTGTTCCCGATCTCTGGTGATTCTAGAAATTTCTTTGAGTCACTTTTGTGTTTTCTGCAAAACTGGAAAGCTAACACTCATAAAGACATTTACATCAGGTCCGTGGTCCTCAGACATTGGTTAGTTTACGTCTCATTCCTCTAAAACCTAGAAAGTTAGGTGGCAGGAGAGAGTGAGCGCTGGGCAATCCTACTTCCTTGTCACTGGCCTAACAAGCAGATGTGGGAAGTGGGTAGTGAAGCATAAATTTTATTATCCAAAGAATGTAAGGTGTTTAGGGGATTAACATATTTCTTTTTCCTATATTCTGCTGTATCATGTGTTATCACTTTGGTCTGAGAATCAGCTGTTTCCCTGGTTTCAGAAGTAATTTGTTACATTGAAGAGCGGGAAGTGTCATCCTAGGAAGAGTATGTGTGTGGGTGTATGTGTGCACGTTTGCTAGGCATTTGAAACAAGTGCAGACAGCCATAAATTCATAGATGAAATCAGTGTTTCCTAAACAGTGTTCTCATTTTTTTAAAAAGGAATTTTATGGTCAAATAGGTTTGGAAACACTGCATATTATATCATCTTCAGATTCAAAGCACGTTAGTTTATTTAAGATTCTGAGAAGCCCGTTGAAACAGAAGCCCGTTGAAACAGAAGCCCACGTGAATTGTTTACATTGGAGTTTCTAAATTTACCAGACTATCTATAAAACATTTTGCCATAGGACACCCAGGTCTAAACGCAACCAGCAGAAGCTATTTTAAAACAATCACGAGTTAATGTTTTCTACCAAATTCTATTGCTGTTAAATGACAAGCTGTAAACAATAACTTTCTCAGAAAGAGGTGTTGCCTACACTATAATATGTAAGATGTGGGTAGGATTAGTCAATCAGAGTTCAGGGAGCCAGTGTAACTTCAGTATAAATCGTCAGTGAGGACGAGGTATTTAAAAAATAATATATGAGGAAGTTTGACTTGAGAAAACCCACTGGTACACATTCCAAGACACACATCTATGTAAAAATTAAAGTACACATCTGTTATTTTCTTACTTTTTTTTTTTGAGACAGAGTCTCACTTCGTCCCCCTTGGTAGAATACCATGGTGTCATAGTGATACCGTACTTTGATATTGGATTTCCATGTTCTTGGTCTTGAAGATTTGATGAATGAATCCACGGACCACAGGACGGAAGTAAGGTTTTATTTACAAAGCCATTATAGCTCTTACAAAGAGCCAAACCTTGCAGAGCAGGATAAGATAGGTTTTATACAAGTGTCACAGCTCTTACAAAGAGCCAAACCTCCTTGCAGGGCAGGATACAGGTGTTACAGCTCTTGCAAAGAGCCAAACTTCCTTACAGAGCAGGATGCAAGTGTTACAGCTCTTACAAAGAGCCAACTTCCTTACAGAGCAGGATCTAAGTGTTACAGCTCTTCCTTTTCTGCTTTCTCTCCCTCAATGGTCTAGGGCAATCTGCTGAGGTCTTTGCTCTCCTGCTCTCTCTCCCTCAAAGGTCTACCATGATCTGCCCCTAGGCTCTCTACCCTAGGGGTTTATATAGGGGCAGTTGTCCAATGAGCTGAAAGCTGAGCTGATTGGTCTATTACCTCCTGAAAATAGACCAATCAGGAGCAGGATTGAAAATGGACCAATTAGGGATGCACTGGAGGAATCACCAGTGTTTTCCCCTGCTTGGTCTGGTCTTTTTTGCTACTAGAGCCTCTGGTGGGAGAGGAAAGCTCCCTCTGCATGTTCCAGCCTGCCAGTTCCTTTGCTGGCTGCCACAGCCAAGATGGAGGTGGCAGGTCCCTCCACCCTGCTCAGTTGAGCTGGCTGGGGCACCACTTTGTCTGGTATCAATAGCTCACAACAACCTCAAACTCCTGGGCTTAAGCGATTCTCTTACCTCAGCCTCCCAAGTAGCTGGGACTACAGGTGCCCACAAACATTGCCCTGCTGTTTGTTAGAGGTGGGATCTTGCTCTTGCTCAGGCTGGCCTTGAACCCATGAGCTCAGGCAATCCACCCACTTCGGCCTCCCAAAGTGCTAGGATTACATGTGTGAGCCACAGTGCCCAGCCTCACACCTGTTATTTTCTGATGATAAATATTCTGACTTTCTTGGAATTCACCTGCTACTTTTATGCTTTAATACATTTCTTTCTGCTATTTTCTCTCCAAATTTTCCTTAAAAGTATCACCCAAGTCATATGGATATATAACAAGTAGACAGATGGATGGATAGATACAGATGGATAGGTAGCAGGATATTAAAACTGAAGTTTCGGCTTGGTGCCTGTGGCTCAAGTGGCTAAGGCGCCAGCCACATACACCTAAGGTGGCAGGTTCGAATCCAGCCCAGGCCTGCCAAACAACAATGACGGCTGCAACCAAAAAAAAAAAGTAGCCGGGTGTTGCGGTGGGCGCCTGTGGTCCCAGCTGCTTGGGAGGCTGAGGCAGGAGACTCACTTGAGCCCAGGAGTTGGAGGTTGCTGTGAGCTGTGATGCCACAGCACTCTACCCAGGGGGACAGCTTGAGGCTCTGTCTCAAAAAAACCTGAAGTTTCAACCAGGAGACCAAGAAAAAATAAATGTGAAATTCTAAGAACAGATTCTCATATAAAGAATTTACAAATGAAATATTCCTAAAATTCTTATAGTAATTGAGGATATAGAAAGTAGTGGGGGATAAAAGTGGTCTGCGTGTGAAAAGATGGAACTTTTTGAAGAAGGAGATCTCTGAAGAAGACTGTGCTGTGAGACATACCCTACCTCTCTGAGTACGGGATGTTTGCCTTAGACTCTTTGGACAGCCTAATATGTAACCCCTGCAGCTGGGAGTCCCTGTGGTCTGAGTCCACTCTGGAAAGGTGAGAAGAGAAGAGACTAGCCATCTGCTCCAGTGGAGTAAGAGGAGGGCTGCTGGGTTAGAAGCAGCCTGTACTCTAGAGATTGTTGGGGCAAAGTATGTGTGCTTCCCCACGGATTCAGAGGGACCCACACCAGAAAGAATGCTGGCATGGGGCCATCCTGGGGCATGGCCAAAAGGACTATTTGGAGGAGTAAAGGGACCTCAGCTTCAAGAAGCAGGAGGCAAATTGGATTACTATGGAATTACTACCTGCTCCTGCTGTCATGGGAGGGATCCTGAGTCGGGGGAGGAGTCTCAGAGGAGTCCATGAAAATGACCCACTAGAGAGTCAGCCTTGGCAGCACAAAGCCTCTTCTCTTCCTCTACCCTCCCCACCGACCCCTTCCCAAAACTGTCAAAGACTGGCTGGCAAGCTGAGCTTGGGCTGGACGAGAGGGGAGAGAAGCCAGCCCCAGCTCCCTTTCTCACAGCAGGCTTCCAGCTTCAACAGGGCCAAGCTGGATGGGGAGAAGAATTGCCTTTAAATCAAGTTCAGAATTACGTTCAACATCTTGGACTGCACATTCTAATTACTGAATTGAAACCACAGACTGGCCTGTTAATTAAGATTGAGCTGGAAAGTTATGAAGCCTGCCAGAGTATTTATTTCAAGTCTGGGGGAAGGTTATGCCCCCTTAGTATAAACCTCCTTAGGTTATTCCCTCTTAGTTGTAAAGAGCGCAGGGAGGGCAAGGACAGATTTGCATTTTGACCCCACACATGCCTGGTCCTTGGCTCTACTGGTCACCATTTAACATTCTCTTCTAGTTACATTATTTTGAGGCTCTGCAGCCCACAGCTGCATGTTCATCAGATAGCTGAAAGATGGTTAAATAAGTCTGACAGATAAGAAAGCAAGAAAGATAAGATAGTAAGTGAATTTTTCTTTTTCAAGAGATAGGGTCTCACTCTGCTGCCCAGGCTGGAGTGCAGGGGCATGATCAGAGCTCACTGTACTCACTGCAGCCTTGAACTCCTGGGCTCAAGGGATCCTCCCACCTCAGCCTCCCAAGTAGCTGGAACCACAGACATTACCCACTATGTGTGGCCAATAAAGTGAATTAATAGAACTTCCACATTAACAATTTTCAGGTATTTCTTGAGAAAACTAGAGATGCCCTAGATTTTCCTATAACGATGCCAAATAGAGTTGAGAAAGTTTGTTCCGTCATTGGATCACAAACTCTTTGCAGGCCTACTCCTTATTTATCTTCACTTTCCAGTATTTAAATCAATTACTAGAATCCAGAGCTGATGAACTACTGTAAATGGTTGATGGACCTTGAAGGATGGTTACTATTTCAATCAGTACGCTGATTTATTATGTATTTATCGTAAATATTAATGTTCTTGTTATTGAGTTTGCTATTTTATAACATAGCAATTTTATCTTAAAATTAGTATTTATCTTAATTTTATCTTAAAAGGAGTATTTCTTTCTTTCTTTTTTTTTTTTAGAGACAGAGTCTCACTTTGCTGCCCTTGTTAGAGTGCTGTGGTGTCACAGCTCATAGCAATCTCCAGTTCTTGGGCTTAGGCAATCCTCTTGCCTCAGCCTCCCGAGTAGCT
>NW_003852419.1:11870375-11875419 GCF_000181295.1 Otolemur garnettii
CCTAATAACCTTGAGTACAGTCAAGGGATGAGACAAGATCAGGTATTTTCTTCTTGGTATTCAGGCCTTTTCACACTCTGCCTTCACTCTGCCCTTTACCTCCTGATGTTTTTCTCTGTGACCCCCTTTGCAGTCAAACTGGGCTACTTGGCATCCCTAAAAACTCAGTGTTTCCTCCCTTCATGCCTTTGCTAAGGCTCTGCCTGGAGCATTCCAGGATTTGCTCCTGGCTGGAACACTATTTCTCTTCCTCTTTGTCTCTTGCCCTCTCTTCCTTTGCATTGTACCAGATCCTTCACAACCCTGTCCTGCTCTCCCTGTTCTGGGCCAGCTCAGTGTTCGGGGCCTTCCTTCTCTGACTCCTGTGGGATTTATCAGGTGGCACAGAACGTTTTCTGTGTATCTGCATTGTTTTACCATGTACATGTTGGTGTTTTGAGGGTAGGCATTCCACGGTAGATATCTTTATTTCCTTCAGATTGCCTTGGGCATAATGAGAACTGGCATAATTGTTGGTTGATTTTAAATAGATTTTTCTATTTGAAAACAGAGAAACACTACTAATATTTCTCTAAAGGCAACACCTATAAGAGCCTGCCTCGAATGATTAAAAAGGTAAGAGGTGTTATTATAGGTCCTAATTTAACATTTCAGAGCAACTCAAAGGAATATTTATCAATGAAAAAAGCAAGCTCTGCATATTAATTGGGTACATTTGCCATACAACTTATATTGAAGGATGTGGGAAGACTTGTGTGTATTGGGGTCGGAGGACACAGGAAGAGAGCTAAATTTCCATCTTCTGCAGGCGTGGGAAGTTGAAATGTAATTTCAAACATGGAAAACAATAAAAAAAAAATTGCAGCATAAACATATTACTTAGAGGCCAGGCAGGGTGGCTCACCCCTGTAGTCCTAGTATTGTGGGAGGCCAACGTGGATGGATCACTTGAGTTCAGGAATTCAAGACCAGCCTGAGCAATAGTAAGACCCTGTCTCCACTAACAACAGAAAAGCTGAGGTAAGAGGATATCTTGAGCTCAAAATCTTGAATTGTTGTGAGCTAAAATGCCGTGGCACTCTAGTCAGGGCGCCAGAGTGAGACTGTCCCCCAAACAAAACAACATATTACTTAGATCCATGCAGGTAAATTATAAAAGAGCTTTTTTTTTTGGTTTTTTTTTAGAGGGCTCTGTGGGCCCTTTTCCCTTTGAGTACCACCAGGAAAAGAACTCATTCTCATGCTTCGCTCTTTTGATTTTAAATGGGTCCTCTAAATAAAGACATTTCCAGTTCTACACCTCTTAATTTGGTGGGAGGAGAGCGGGCAAGACTGAAGAAAGGAAGCATTTCCACTTCCACCAGTCCACGTGGGAAAGGATGAGTCCCAGACAGGGCGGCGACTGTGGAAGGGAAAATGCAGCTGAGTTTACAAGCTATTTAGGAGGCAGCTTTACAGAACTTGGTAGCTACACAGAGGGAGGGAGTTGGAGGACCCAGGTTTCTAGCCCAGCTGCTGGATGGATGGATGGAGGAGGAAGAGCAGGTTGATGGGGGAGCATAAATCCAGTTCATTAAAGACGTTGAGCTGGCAGCACTGGGAGACTGTGGGCAGAGCTGTCTTACACTCAGGTCTGCACTTGGACTTGTAAGTGGGATAGGAAAGAGGGAAAACAGCCGCGTCCTGGTGGGAATAGCGGAGCTTGGTCTACGGGAGAGGATGAGATGTCTGCTTTACAGAGGGGCACAGGAGAATATATTTGGCACCTTGCTGATCTGTAAAGGCATCTCTTTCTTTCTTTCTTGCCCAATTTTAATGGCATCGGGCACTGCAGCTGACCTAGCTTTGTAGGACTTGGTGGCCAAAGGCCAAGATTCCTCAGGAGTGAGGATTGGGTTTACCCCACTAGCTAAGCCCCTAGACCAGCAGAGATGCCAGCTGAGAGTAAGGAGAATCTAGAATTGTTCATAGAGGAGGGAGATGGAGAGTCTCAGGTGCGGCTTTGAAAGCAGCCGCAGAGGTAATGACGGTACCTTGTCATCTCTCACATCCCCCCACCCCACCACAAACATTCTTGTAAGATTCTCCAAATGAAGAAACCATTTTGCAGCTAAGCCTGGGGGAGCAAATCCCACATCAGAAGCAAATGGGTCCTGGCTGTATAGGCAGTGGTTTGTGATGGATGCCATGAATGGACCAAGACATCCATTCTCCAGATACCAGAAAATCTGGCTACTGACAACTTACCCCTGAATCCTCCCTCTAGATTTATGATCAGCCAAAGAGAGGTGCCTTGATTAAGAATCATCAATGCTGGGATGCAAATACCCAGCATTCAGGACAACTCTGAAGGGCTCTCCCAGCTTGGGAGCTCCCATGGGAGGGGCTGTTCAAACTGCCCAGCAGGCCACCTGCTCCCACAGCTCAGTCTACTACCTCCACTGAGTGCCCCCTGCACACAAGCCTCTGTCTGAGAGTCGGTGCCCCAGGGAACCTAACCTAAGAAAACAGAGCAATGCAAATGAACTCAATCCTCCTTCATTCACAGGAGGAAGTCAGCAGATAATAATGTCAGCAGATAATATCTAAAAGTAATAAGATCAATATGTAAAGGTGTGTGCATATTATGTAGAGTTACACAGACAGCCGCCAGAAGAACTAAAAATAACATTGATGAAAACCACTGTGTCTGTAAAATGTGACTGTGGGTTGAGGAGGTGGGAGACTTGTTTTTCCGTCTAAGATTTTCTGAACTACCTAAATTACTGCGATATGCAAATAGTACTTTGACTCAAATCTAATTTTAATGTGAAAAGTCTCTTAGAAACAGCTAAGGATGAGAAGTTGTGGAGTGAGGTAGAGAGAAGTAATAACTCTCTATTCACAGGATGTGACACTGGCTCTCTGTGTGTGTGTGTGTGTGTGTAGGTCACTTCCTCTTTCAGAGCCTTGGTATTCTCATCTGTCAAGTGGGAATAATGGCAGTATTAGGTAAAAATCACTCAAGGTCATGGTGAGGTGTAAAAGAAATAATGAAAGTGAAAATGCTTAGTGAAGTTACAAAGAGCTACACCATACAGGAGAACGGTGTCTAGCAACGTGCAGAGAGCACAAAAGAGTGGTTAATTCTAGCACAAAAAGGCCTCACAGAAGCGGGTTCACTTGAAGTCAGCCTGAAGACGAACGGAAGATTTTGACAGGTAGGTAAGGAGCGGTGAAGAGGACAGAGACTTTATCTTGTGTTTAAAGTAATCTTTCTCAATCCTTTTTATCAAAGTGCTTCATACACACTTAATTAAAAAGCAACAATTCAGAAGGCTTTCTAATCTCCCTTGCCTCCTCCGTACCTTTGATCCAGGATCATCCTTGCCAAAGAGCCCTTCCCCGACCTCGCTATTTAAAATGGCAGCTGTGGCCCCGCGCCCGGCCCCTCTTACCTGGCTTTGTTCTTTCCTTACAGCACTTATCTGCTTCAAACATACGATAATTTATTTATTATGTCTGTGATTTGTTGTCTGTTTCCCTTGACTGGACTGTGAGCTCTGTGGGGACCGGCATTTGAGCTGTTCATATCCTAAAAATGTCTGCACAATGCCTCACACATCCGCAGGGACTCAATAAATAGCAATTAAGGGGCGGTGCCTGTGGCTCAAAGGAGTAGGGCACCAGCCCCATATACCGGAGGTGGCAGGTTCAAACCCGGCCCCGGCCAAAAACTGCCAAAATATATATACAAATAATAATAATTAAGTAAATGAAAGCTGCAAAACAATCTTATTGGCACTGCTGTTCCTCAGATCCCCAATGCAAATATATACAATTTAAAATAGCTATTTTAAATTGCACCCAAACTTTATGGGCACTCCGTGTATATATATGTACATGATTTTTAAAAGGTCTTGCTGTATTGCCCAGGTTGGTCTCCATCTCCTGGACTCACGTGAGCTTCAGCCTCCCAGGTAGCTGGGACTACAGGTGTGTAACACCATACCTGGCCAGAGGCACTGGCTTCAAATACACACACGAACCCACAACAAAACAGCAGTGTATTATTTTGGAAATTTTTAAACATCTGTAAAAGCAGAGAGAATTGTACAGTGAACCCCGTGAATCTGGTGTCCAGCCTCCACAGCTGTTGGCATTTGGTCACTTTTGTTTCTCTATCCTCCTTTATTTGGGGAGGAGGAGGGGGAGTGGTACTAGAGTATTTTAAAGCAAACTCCAGTCATCATCTTACTTTACCTACAACTATAAAAGGCATTTTAAAATCTACCCACCATAATAATTTGTTATTATACCTAAGAAAATTAACAATTTCTTAATATCATCTTATATCCAGTTTATCCTAAAATTTTTCTGATCATCTCAAAATTGTTTCAATAAAGGATCCTGGCTGGGCCTGGTAGCTCATCCCTATAATCCTAGCACTCTGAGAGATCAGGGCAGCAGGATTGTTTGAGCTCCGGAGTTTGAGACCAACCTGAGCTAGAGTGAGCTTGTGTATAATGATAGAAAAATTAGTCTGATGTGGCAGGTGCCTGTAGTTCCACCTACTTCAGAGGATGAGGTAGGAGAATGTCTTGAGCACAGGAATTGAGGTGGCTGTGAGCTACGATGCACTCTAGCCCAGGTGACAAAGTGAGACTGTCTCAAAAACAAACAAACAAAAAAAACTCCCTGATTATTCTCAAACTCATTCCACCGAACCCCTGCCATTGATGTGTTAGAGAAATGAGGTCAGCCGTCCTATGGAATGTCCCACATTCTGATCTGACTGATTGCTTCCTTGTGGCATCCTTTATCTTGTTCTCCAGAGGCAACTTCTTTTCACAGTTTCTACTTTTAGTTCTTCTTGTGATTACCTTGGTATCTCCAAATGCCTTGTTTCTTGATTTAGATATAACAAGGGATACAAACTTAACTTTCTTGCTCTGCCTCCCTCCTTCTAACATAATTTGGTTCCTAATCTCTGCTCCTCCGCTAGTCACCTCTCTGATTTTAGACTACACCCTTGATCCTCTATTTGTTGTTCCATCAACCAAGA
>NW_003852419.1:11875797-11919307 GCF_000181295.1 Otolemur garnettii
TTGTTTATTTATTTTGTTAATTGACAAATAACAATTATATATGTTTAAAAATATGTGTACATTGTAGAATGGCTAAATAAAGTTAATTAGCATATGTATTATCTCACTTACTTCTTTGTGTAGTAAGAACACACAGAATCTACTTTCTTAGCAATTTTCAAGTATATGATACATTGTTATGAAATATAGTCATCGTGTTATACAATCAACCTCTTGAACTTATTTCGTCTAACTAAAATTTTGTGTCCATGGGTCAATATCTCCCCAATCCCACTCCCACCCCCCAGCCTCTTGTGACCATCATTCTACTCTCTACTTCGTAAGACTGGCTTTTTTCGATTTCACACATAAACGAGATCATGTGATTATTTGTCTTTCTGTGCCTGGCTCATCTCAACATGATGTCCTCCAGATTCATCCATGTTGTCACACATGATGGAATTTCCCTTTTTTTGAAGGCTGAATAGTATTCCGTTGTGTATACACACCTGACTTCTTTATCCGTTCATCCATTGATTCCTTATCTTGGTTATCATGATAACGCCACAGTGAACATGGGAGTGCAGCCATCTCTGTAACATACTGATTCATGTCCTTACTGTATATGCCCCAAGGTGGAATTGCTGGATCATGTGGTAATTCTATTTTTAATTTTTTGAGAAACCTCCGTACTGTTTTGCATAATGGCTATACTAACTTACATTTCTGACAGTGTACAGAGTTCTATTTCTCCACATTCTTGCCAACATTTGTTATTCTTTGTGTTTCTGATAACATCCATTCTCGCAGGGCTGAGGTGACATCTCACTGTGGTTTTACTTTGCATTTCCCAGTTCTTTTTCCCTTTTGCTTCTCAAACTATCAGCTAAAACTTTCGTTTTAAGTTTTCCAGGTAGATAACATATTCTTTTCTGTAGTCACAATTTATTCTTCTTTGCTTTGTCAATGAATTTATTCTAAAGTTGTAAGATATTTGGGCAACACCTGTAGCTCAGTGGGTAAGGTGCTGGCCACAGACACCAGGGCTGGTGGGTTCGAACCCAGCCTGGGCCAGGTAAAACAACAACGACAACTGCAACAATGGCAAAAAAATAGTCAGGCATTGTGGGGGCTGCCCATAGTCCCAGCTACTTGGGAGACCGAGGCAAGGGAATTGCTCAAGCCTAAGAGTTTGAGGTTGCGGTCAGCTGTGACACCATAGCAGTCTACCCAGGGCAACAGCTTGAGACTCTGTCGCAATTAAAATAAAATAAAGTTGTAGAATATAATAATTGAGCATCTATATTATTATGAGTTTTCAGATTTAGTTCAATACGGAGCAAAAAAATACCCTTTAGTTTCTACTTTATGAGGTCAATGTTAAAACCCTCTTGCCAGTTAAACAGTGTTTCTGGTTTTATATTAAAATAGATCCTTCTTTTTCATACTCCACTAATTTTACAAAATCATGCTACATTTTAACTTGGTTTATATTTGGTTCATGTTAAGAATGGAATTTGAAATTGCAGTCTGAGTTGACCATTCCAGCCTCAGTCCATTCATAGGGAACCATTTTCTGTTTTCTGAACAATGATAGAAGAGAGAAAGCACCTGGTATTTAAAAAACACTAAAAATAGTCCCTTTGAGGGAAATGAGGAGGAGCGGTCAGCTCAAGCCACATAAGAAAATGCCTTGAATACCATGCCAAGAAATTTGAACTTTGTAGGTCCTATGAAATTCTTGAAGGTTTTAAAGAAATTCCAGGTACTTGAGTCTTCTTGGAAGTAATCCATCAGAGGGGATGGTCTGTCAGGGAACTACAGCAGTTGGAGTCTGTGGAAGTACCATTAGCTGCCCCCATAGTGTTCACTACATCAGGGACCTATGTGGAGGCCCCCACAGGACTTCCAAAGAACAAATAGATGGCTCCATGAGTATTCCACTTTTTGTTTGTTTTAATCCATCAGCCTCTGCTTGACAGAAAGTGCCACACTGGAAACCTGAAGCTCAATCCTGAACCCTAGGTAAGAACCCTGATCAACACTGTCATTCTCTAAGACTGCATTTGAATAATCATTTATTTCATTTTATTCAAATTGATAGATATTTGAGTAGTTCCAATTCTATTTTTTTTTACTATAATAGATAACATTTCAATGACAAATGTTTTATTTATTTACATTTATTTATTTATATCTTTGCATCCTTATAAGAAAAAAATATTTCTTATAACTTGAGAAATAAGTTATTTCTCATTTCTTATAACTTAAGAAATCCCCTCCCCTACTTGGGAGAAATTTATAACTTAGAAGCTGCTAGGTAAAGCATGTATAATCTCTTTCTCTTCCTCCCTCCCTCCCCCCCTCCCTCCCTTCCTTTCTCCTTCCTTCCTTCTAATTAGCTCACTTCAGTTCTTAGAGTAGTTTTAGGTTAATAGAAAGATCTAGCAGAAAGTACAGACAGCTCTCATATACACCTCCTCAACCATAGTTTTCCCTATTATTAACATTTTAGATTAGTGTGATAAATGTGTATTTCCAACAGATGAATGAATATTGATACATTATTATAAACTAAAGTCCATAATTTATATTGGGGTTCACTCTTTGTATTATACACTTCTATGGCTTTTTTTTTTTTGAGACAGAGTCTCACTTTGCTGCCCTTGGTAGAGTGCCGTGGAGTCATAGTTCACAGCAACCTCAAACTCTTGGACTCAAGCGATCCTCTTGCCTCAGCCTCCCAGGTAGCTGGGACTACAGGCACCTACTACAACACCCTGCTATTTTTAGAGACAGGGTCTCTCCCTCGCTCAGACTGCTCTCTAACTCCTGAGCTCAGGCAATCCACCCACCTTGGCTTCCCAAGTGCTAGGATTACAGGCATGAGCCATTGCGCCTGGCAGTTCTATGGCTTTTGACTAACATAATGTCTCATATTCACTATTATAGTATCATACAGAATAGTTCCAGAAATTCTCTGTGTTCCACTTATTCATCCCTTCCTCCCCCAAACCTTCAAATATGTTAAGGCTTTTGAGACCTATAGCCAAACTACTCTACAAAATGTTTATATCAGAACACCAGCAGTGTGTGAGAGTCTCTGTTTTAACATCTCATCAATAGCACTGGGGATTATTATTATTATTATTATTGTTTTGAGACAGAGCCTCACTCTGTTGCCCCAAGCTAGAGTGCTGTGGCGTTATCATAGCTCATAGCAACCTCAAACTCCTGGGCTCAAGTGATCCTCCTGCCTCAGCCTTCCGAGGAGGGGATTGGGACTACAGGTGCTCACCACAATGCCTAGCTAATCATTTCTATTTTTAGTAGAGACAGGGGTCTCACTCTTGCTCATGCTGATCTCAAACTCCCGAGCTCAAGCTAACCTCCTGCCTGGGCCTCCCAGGGTTCTAGGACTATAGGCATGCCACCATGCCTGGCTGGGTGGTATTATAATTTTTTCAAATTATTTTAATTTTAGAAAAATTGATATCTCATTTATTTTAGGACAAACACAAATAAAATATCATTGTGTTAAGATGCTACACAATGAGCAGATGACATTGTTACAATGACAGAGACTTATTAGAAACTAGCTTATAGGCCAGCCAAGAAACCAAAAAAAAAAAAAAAAAAAAAAAAAAGAATTTATTGCCTCATGCATCTCATGCTGGCTTCAGGGTTGTTTTGATTCAAGAACTCAAATGACTTCAGAGAATGTGCCGTCCCTCATTCCTCTTTTCCTGCCGACAGGCTTTTTTTGAAGGGGGGGTTATGGTTGACAGCTCTAGGCTGAAATCATCTCAGACAAGGAGGTCTAGAGGAAAAAAACTTTCCTCTTTTTGATTTAATCCTACATTAATTGAGTTCATTTGAATGCTGTGATAGAAAGCTAATTTAAGCTGGTTTAAGCAAAGATTGTGAACACATTGGCTCATGTAAATGAAACGTCTGGGGGAGAGTCCTTCCCTCAGGGACAACTAGCTCCAGGGGCTCACACAGTGTCATCAGAACTTGCTTTTTATCTCTCTTCTTCATTGGCTTCCTTCTTGGGCAAGTTTTCCCTGCCTGCTGGCAGAATGGGTCCCAGCAGCTCCAGGCGTAAGTGACCTCAGGCGTCTCAAAAGGAATACGTCATTTTGGATGTCTCCAGCAAAAGTTCTGAGGATGACTGCGGTTGGCCCGGCTTCCATACTGTGTTCATCCCTGACAGTCATCATGGCAGAGGATGACATAATCTGACAAGTTAGGATTGGGTCATGTGCCACCTGCGTGAGGGTAGGGGGAGGGATTAGCTCCACCCAAATCAAAAGGGCCCATAGGGGACAGAGAGGCTTTGTTAAAGACAAAAAAAGAGAGAAGATACTGCACCAGCAAAAGGAATAGAAATCTCCTCCAAGTGTCATCAGCTTTCCCACAGCTGCAGGGTGTGGAAGAAAAGAATTTTCTGTACAGAGAAGAGGAGAAGGAGTAATGCTTAGGTAAAAGCAACCAGGTCCACTACATCATTTAGTTTGCAATTCATTAATTAACATTCCTTCATATAGTTCACAGCCTTTGGTATTTGTTCTTTTATTAGCTACCTGTCAGTATTTTTATTGACTCCTAATAGTTCCTAACAATTCAACTCTGATCTTTATCTTTTTCTATCTCCCTTTGTTCCTTCCTCACTCACTCCCTTCCCCCCTCCCTCCTTTCCTTCCACCCCCCTTCCTTCTCTTTTTTCTCTGCTGCCTGGGCCACTGAGCTAGAGTGCCGTGGCATCATCACAGCTCACTGCCATCTCAACCTTGGGAGCTCCAGCGACCCCCCACCCCTGCCTCAGCATCCTGAGTAGCTGTGGCTATGGATACCCACCACTGCACCTTGATAATTTTTCTATTTTTAGTAGAGACTGGGTCTTGCTCTTGCTTACGCTGGTCTCAAACTCCTGAGCTCAGGTGATCCTCCTGCCTCAGCCTCCAGAGTAGCTGGGACTGTGGGTGCACAACACCATGCCAAGCAAAGTTTTAAATGTTTTGTGGAGATAGGGTCGTGTTGCTCAGACTGGTCTGGAACTGCTGGCCTCAAGTGATCCTCCTGCTTCAGCTTCCCAAAGTGCTGGGATTACAGGTATGAGCCATAGGTTCCAGTCAGTCATTTGTTTCTTAACGTTGTTATGTACCTTTCTACATGAGAATACAATTTTATATATTTATTTATTTATTTTTTGAGACAGAGTCTCACTATGTTGCCCTTGATAGAGTGCTATGGCATCACAGCTCAAAGCAATCTCAAACTTGTGGGCTTAAGTGATTCTCTTGCCTCAGCCTCCCAAGTAGCTGAGACTACAGGCACCCAGCACAATGCCCAGCTATTTTCTGTTGCAGTTGTCTTTGTTATTTAGCTGGCCCAGGCCAGGTTTGAACCTGCCACCTTTGGTGTTTGTGGCTGGTGCCGTAACCACTATGCTATGGGTGCCAAACCATACAATTTTAAATTGTACCTAGATCCATACAATAGATATTATGCTTTTATTCACCCTCAATCTAACACTCAACAGTTTTATGACTTAAACTTCTGTGATCCAGTTTCCTCATCTGTAAAATGGACCATCCCTTTTTTCTCTATCATGATAATGTGTTTATGACTATGAATTGAGACTGATTTATTTCAAAGTACAGACCTTGAGCTAATGGATAGGAAATATCAAGACTAATGCTTGAGCATTAAATTTCAGAGGCTTTTCAATGGTATCCCATGGGGAGTAGGGAGGACCATGAATGATTCATTTGCAGCTTGACCTTGCTCTTCATGCCAAATAGAGCAGAATAAACCCCTTCCCCACTCCTTGTCCCTAGCCAGCCAGGGCATGCAGCAGGCAGAGGAAATGCCTGCAGCTACAGAGAACACAGATGCTCGTCAGAACCTGCAGGTTAGAGAGAGGATACAGGGACAAGCTAAACGAATCAAAGCCAACTCCAAGCTGAGCAAGAACACCAGCAGCCAGCATTTCCCTAACTATCACTGTGGGTCCAGCTGCTGTTGGCAATGAAGAGTTTGAACTTAAAATGAACTTTGAACAGTTCTACACATACAGATTAAAACCTTTCTGCATGTAGAATTAGGATTGTGACACAAGATGTAGCCTCATGAAGTCTGGTCTGGGGCAAAAGTGCCTGGACATGTGGATGGAGACCAGCAGTGTTGGAGAACAGAATTGAGGTGGAATGAGAAAAGAAATTATTCCTTTGGTTATCCTGAGCAAGGAATTCATAAATTCCTTCCCGAGAAAGAACTGGAAATTGTTATCAGAACCCCCTATTATGTGCTTTGGTAGTGTATTGTATATATACATTTTTTTAAAATTAATGTATAAGAAAAAGAGTGAGCTTAGTCAAACTCCACAAGTCCTTCCAATTCTCTCCATAAAGAATGTTCATAGGCATTGTTATACGGGTAATTTTCAAAGTGGTTAGATTATCCAAAACTACTAGATATAAGATTATGGAAAGATAAATCAAGATAAACAGTCATCTTGAAGACCGTGGTTTTAGTCTTATTTTCGTCTGGATATACTACACTTTATACAACTCACTTTGAAAAAGATAAAGTATTCCATGAAAGTCATTTATTACAATCCCTTAGATTAATAACTCTCAACCTGACTAAACATTAGAACTACCAGAAAGGCTTTTTAAAAAATGCTGATGTCTGGCCCAACCTCATATTAATTAAATTAAAATGTCTGGAGGTGGGAGGGATGCTCTTTAAATGAAAATATTGTACAACTAGACAAAGGGGGCCGAGAAGGCATTGCATGAAAAGGTCTGTCAGATCTTAGAGGGTATTTGTATACATAATATAACATGCCACACCAAGGCATGGCACATAATTCAAGGACTCCCTTAGAAATGTACACAATTTTTGGCATACTATCTAGTTGTTTCTGGAAGGAATTCTTTGGGAAATATTCAGATATTGTTTGAATACTATTTTGTTGTAAAGTATTGAGGAAATTTTCTGATTTGCAGCTTGGGGTGTGGGCACCCGTCATCAGCTTCCCACTATACTCAGAGCAGAAACTAGACCCTTTACCGAGTCTGGCATAACGTGGGTTCTCCTTGCCTGGATGGTGCCATGTTTAATGCCACCTTCACACAGCTTCCTAATGCTTCAGCCACACTGGGCTTCTTTCAGTTTGTCTTCTTTGGGAAACATGGGCTTTCTCCATGCTGTTCCCTCTGCCTGGATTAAGTCCTCCCACCTTTCCTCTCAGCTCATTCTTACCCATCTTTCAGAGAGCACTTCCTCAGAGGGCTTCCCTGACACTCTCTTTATACCCTAACCCACCCTGTCTCTAAATAAGATATCTCTACACCTGGCACACACTAGGCACTCAATAAGCATTTGCTGAATGCATGGATTAAGAACCGCCTGTAGGTAGTGTGATGTAGTGGAAAGAAATAGGAATTTTACCACAAAACCACAGGTTCTAGATGAAGCTCTATTTCTGGGTGATTTTGGGAAACCCCTTAAATGTCCTAAGATGATTTCTTTGTCTAAAGTAGAGACAGTGGGCTAGCCTGGTAGCTCATGCGTATAATCCCAGCACTTTGGTAGGCCGAGATGGGATTATAGCTTGAGTCCAGATGTTTGAGACCATCCTGGGCAACATAGAAAGACCCTCATTTCCATAAATAAAGCAGCTGGGCATGTTAGAGCATACCCGTTGTCCAGCTACTTGAGAGGTTGGGGCAGGAGGCTCCCACAAACCAATCACCTGGGAGGTTGTGGTGGCAATGGGCTGTGATTCTTACACCCCTCCCCTCTAGCTTAAGTGACAGAGAGAAATCATGTCTCAAAAATATAGATAGTATCTGCCCTTCTTAGTTTGCAGGGTTACTATGAATATCAAATGGGAACTAGTATGTAAAAATGTCTTAATAATCATAAAATGCCATTGCAGATATAAGTTAATGTACTAGTCACAGACTCAAAAGAAAATCACATATATCCAATTAGGAAAATATGTTTTAAGTGCTGAATTATTGACTCTAGACCACATTTATCCTCATTACCAACCTTGTTAAGATGAGATTTTATAAACAAAAAGTAAAGATAAAGAATTCTAGATGAAATCTTTCCACCTTGTAAAAAGTTTTCTGTGTCCCGGTAAAAACCATCTTATTTACATAACAAAATATGTCTGAGACATATGGTCTTTAAAAATGGCTAATTTTAAAATGTGTAGCATATGAACATACTGTGAATCATAAAGCCTAAGATAGTAGTTCAACCAACATTTACTGAATGTACCTTGTAAATTTTGTTTTTTCTATAACATCTATATCTGATAGTAATTCATAGTCTAGATACTCTAAGTCATCTGTTGGGTAAAGAGACCAATTGCACTTAAACTGCTTGTCATTTAAGGGTTTAACATGTACCGAAAACTGTTTCAGAGGCATAACATTGGAATGAGAGAATTTAGGTGACACTATTCTGTCCAAGCTGCCTTGCCTTGGCTTGTTGGTAGGTGGCAGCAACAGACCAGAAATTACAGCTTATTTAACAATCAGAACACCGGAAGGGTTCTTTTTAATGTTATTTTTTCATTAAATTTTTTTTTGAAATAAAACAGTACATCTGAAAATAAGTAAACAATAAACATAAATAAACAGGATATAACTAATACACAGAATATAGGTTACCTAAGTCTGTCTTTGTCCCCTAATCCCAACAACAATTTAGTTTTCAAAAATTCTAGGCTTAGTTTTGTTACCATTCTTAGCTTGTATTTTTTCTTATCATCTTTATTTATTCTTTTTGTAGATAATGAAAATTCTAGTGCCCTTTTATTGACAGGAAGGGGTGGCATATTTGAAATTTCATTCTGCTTAGCCTTTGTTCTACTCCTATCGTGACAATGCCCTAGGCTTTGCATTGGTCAAGTTCAGTTATAGAAAAAATAATCCATTCTACACAGTTTAAGCAGAAATGGATGTAATATTATATTAAATAGCTTATGAAGTTGTTGGGAAGCTAGAGAAGGGGTTCTGGGTCACTGGCTCTCAGCCTTTGCTTCATATCTCAAGCATCTGGATTGCTTTTGAAGAACATTGATTCTGGAATCCACTGCAGACATAGGAATCGAAACCTTTGGACATGTGTGTGCATCTAATTAATAAGCTCCCCTGGTGCAGCCAGGGTTGAGAACCACTTTGAGGCTGAGGTTTCAGATCCTCTCTCACTGTGGAGTTGGGCCATCAAGAGAGCTATGGATTTGGCAATCAGGAAACCTTTTGCTGCATTGGGAAGCTGCCAGATTCATGCCTCCCTGCCTCCTTCAGAACCTTCCATTGTCTGCGAACTTAAGCTGCCACTCCAAGCACCCGGCATCTTGGTGCCTCAGAAGCCAATGGCGGTCATGATGACTTCAGGTAACAATGCCACAAACCAGCTAAACTCCTCCATGACAGTGCTTATCACAGAACCCGTGGCAGGTGGTCTCTGCCTCACTTCTGCTCTCCCTCCACGTCTGCCTTGGTCATTCTGCTGGTGGAAACTATCACATGAGGAATCGTCATTGCAAGAATGTCAGGGGGTGTCACTTTACACAGAACAGGAAGGCAAGCTGGGAGAGATGGGAATGCATGTGTGTACCAATCCACAGTTCCACCAAGGACGTCATGAAATGGGTGAGATATTTTAAACATTAGAGGACCCATAGTGTCACACTAGCCCAGACCTGAGGGCAAATCTGCTTCCTGCAATTTAGGGAGTGCGCGCGCGCGTGCGTGTGTGTGTGTGTGTGTGTGTGTGTGTGTATGAATTAAGGTGGAATCAGAAAGGATCTCTTCTCCAGATAGGCTGCTTGCTGCCATAGGAAAATCAAACCCCCTGCTGGCTGCAGGCCATGCTGGGGGTATTAGGAAGGGAAGAGCCTATGCTACCTACTTGGTGTCCGGCCATTTCTGCCTTTCCCTATCTTGGTGCTCTAGACCAGAGTCTGGCTTTGTCAAAACCTGGCTTTGCCACGTGTTGCCTCCTTGACATGTCCAAGCCATAGTAGCCTCCTTACCTCATCTTAACTTTACCCTCCCTTACTCAGGACTTACAGATGCATGTTTCATGCTTTCTAAAGCACTCACACAATTCTATTTTCCACACTGTTTTCTTGGTTTTAGATATATTCTTTGCATTTTATATTACTTCTTCCTCTGGAAATGAACCATGTTCCTGCAATACGTTCTCTTCATTAACAAAGGTTTTAGTGTATTTAAATATGTATCTGTGCTTCTTTATGCCAGTGAAGTTCTGTTTGAGTGTTTTGCTAGTCAGCTGTTTGGGACTATCTTTGCCTGAGCATGACTTAGGAATTGACTATAAATTTAAATTATGTGTGGACGGTGCCTGTGGCTCAAAGGAGTAGGGCGCTGGCCCCATTGGCCCTATATGCCAGAGGTGGTGGGTTCAAACCCAGCCCTGACCAAAAACTGCAAAAAAAAAAAAAGTTTAAATTATGGGTCCACATTCTGACATAGTGATTCTGCTTGTGCATTACAATGATAAATTATTTTTGAAATATTATTATGGAAATATATAATGGGGTATTAAAATGAACTTTTCAAACGTAAACTTTAAATTTTAGAACAATTTTAGAATTAGAAAATTATTGTGAAAACTGTAGAGTTCCCATATCCATGTCCAGTTTCCCTTATACATGTATTAGTATTATTTTTTTAAATTTATTTTTATTTATATATATTTTTTTCTATTATTAATATCTTAATATCCATAAGTGGTATACTTGTACCATTATTAATGATGAAGGGTACATTTGTCACAATTAATGAACCAATAGTGATACCTTATTATTAACCACAGTCCATACTTTATTCAAATTTCCTCTGTTTTTACCTAAAGTTCTCTTTCTGTTCCAGGGTCCCATCAAGGATTCCATATTGCATTTAGTCATCAGGGCTCCTAAGGTTTCTCTGAGGTGCTTTTCAAATTTCTTTTTTTTTTTTTTTGGCTGGGGCTGGGTTTGAACCTGCTACCTCTGGTATATGGGGCCAGCACCCTACTCCTTTGAGGCACAGGCACAGCCCCAAACTTCATTTTTGATGACCTTGATAATTTTGAAGATTACTAGTTAGGTATTTTATAGAATAAAAATGAATTCTTTTTTACTTTATTTTAAAACTTTACATAAACCTTTCAAACATACATCAAATGAGAGAATAGGACAATGAATCTCCATGTACCCATGACCAAGCTTTGACAACTATCACCAATTTGCTAGGTTTATTCTACCTAAACTGTCCTACCCTCTACCCCTGAGGATTTTAAAGCAAGTCCCGAAGATTGTATCATAGCACCCTTACGTATTTCAGTATATACCTTTAATAGAAAAAGCCTTTAGATAATATACCTACAATGCCATTATCACAGGTAACCAAGGTAATGGTGATTTTGTAATATTTAATAGTCAGCCTGTGCTCGAATTTCCCCAGTGGTCTCAAACATGTCACATTCAGTTTACATGTTCATATTAGGATCCAGACAAGGTTTCTATATCAAGTTCTATTGATTTGAAAAAGGTGGATTTTTGTCTCAGCTTTCACTAAGATCTGAGACTGAAAACAAAACTATAATTATACCTATGTTTGAAGATGAGGTTAGGCTCCCTGTGTTGGGCAAAAGGGGGACTTAAAACGGGTTTAAGCATCTTAGTCCAGCACCCCCCTCAGGCTCAGGCTTCAGAGTATTTCTCTGGGGACAGTCACGGGAGAATCTGTGGCTTTTCCTTCCCACCATGGGAGATGAGCAGGGTGTTTGCCCTCATCCCAAGCCCAGCAAGAGGGGCATCAACAGAACCTCTTTGAGAACCCAGACATTTATCCTCATTTGATCTTTGATAAGCCTATCAAAAATATAAATTGGGGGAAAGATTCCCTATTTAACAAATGGTGCTGGGAGAATTGGCTGGTGACTTGTAGAAAACTGAAACTGGACCCACACCTTTCACCATGAACAAAAATTGACTCTCCCTGGATAAAAGATTTAAACTGAAGACATGAAACTATAAAGATTCTTGGAGACAGTGCAGGAGAAACACTTGAAGAAATCGGCCTGGGAGAATACTTTATGAGGAGGGACCCCCCACCCCCACCCCAGGCAATTGAAGCAACACCAAAAATACATTATTAGGATCTGATCAAACTAAAAAGCTTCTGCACAGCCAAGAACACAGTAGGTAAAGCAAGAAGATGGTCTTCAGAATGGGAGAGGATATTTGCAGTTTATGCTTCTGACAAAGGTTTGATAACCAGAATCCACAGAGAACTCCAAGTTATTAATAAGAAAAGAGCAAGTAATCCCATTTCATTGTGGGCAAGGGACTTGAACAGAAGCTTCTCTGAAGATGATAGGTGCATGGCCTACAGACACATGAAAAAATGCTCATCATCTTTAATCATCAGAGAAATGCAAATCAAAACCACTTCGAGATATCATCTAACTCATGTAAGAGTGGCTCACATACAAAAATCCCTCAACTACAGATGTTGGTGTGGATGTGAAGAAAAGGAAACACTTTTGCACTGCATCTGCAAGCTAATGTGTTCCTTTTGGAAAGAAGTATGGAGAATACTCAGGGATGTAAAAGTAGCTCTGCCGTTTGATCCTGCAATTACATCTTTATATAGATATATATCCAAAAGACCAAAAATCACTTTATAACAAAGATATTTGCACCAGATTGTTCATTGCAGCTCAATTCATAATAGCCAAGTCATGGAAGAAGCCCAAGTGCCCATCAACCCATAAATGGATTAATAAATTGTAGTATATGTATACCATGGAATACTATGCAGCTTTAAAAAAGACAGAAACTTTACCTCTTTTACATTTACTTGGATGGAGCTGGGACATATCCTACTTAGCAAAGTATCTCTAGAATGGAAGAAAAAAATCTAATGTACTCAGTACTATTATGAAACCAATTTACAATCACTCACATTTTCATGTGAAAAATAGATCACAACTATGGCCCAAGATGAAGGGGGGGGGGCTGGGCAGGGAAAGGGGAGGTCAGATCGAGGTGGGGTGAATGGTGGGATCATACCTATTGTGCAGAATGTAAGGGTACACATTGGATCTGTTAGTATAGAGTATAAATGTCTTAACACAATAATTAAGTAAACGAGATGAGCTATATATTAACCAGTGTGATGTAAGTGTTCCTAATTCTATATGAAATCAGCACATTGTAACCCATAAATGCATTAATGTATACATGATCTATGTGTTTATGATTTAATAAAAAATAAGTAAAAGAAAAAAGAAAAAAAGAGAGAACTTGATATTTACTCCTTGGAGCCAGAGGTAATTGACCCACACCTGAGGAAAGTGAAGAGGAAAGGCTGTGTCTGCAGATGCCTGGGTGACACCTGCCAAGCACTGCAATGAGAGGAAGCAGAATTCAGAGCAATCTGTGACCTTTGCCAATGGTACTGCAGAGATCTGAGTCCCACAGCTAGATATGTGGCAGGGAGGGACCCCGTCCCATGGTTGATTTACAATGGATCTCACCAAGATGGCCTTTTGCTGGGGGCTAGTCTCTCTCAGCACAAAAGAGGTTAGAAGTATACGACCTCCACTGTAATACAGAAGCTGGGTTTGGCTGTGTTGAGTACAGGCATTGCATACCAAGGAAGCACCAGTCAGGAATTCTTGGTGGAGTAAAGCTGTGAGTCTCTCCAAACAGAGAGCACGCAAAAGAACTAATTAGGCTTAAAACTCACCAATCTCAGAGAGTCCAAACTGGATTTAACAAGTACTCATTCCTGTCTGGGTGTGGTGACTTATGTCTGTAATCCTAGTACTCTGGGAGGCCAAGGTGAGTGTATTGCTTGAGCTCAGGAGTTCGAGACCAGCCTGAGCAAGAGTGAGACCCTGTCTAAAAGAATAGTGGGGTGTTGTGGTGGAAGCTGAAGTTCCAGCTATTCAGGAAGCTGAGACAAAATCAATTGAGTCCAAGAGTTTGAGATTGCTGTGAGCTATGATGCCACCCCACCCCACCCATGGCACTCTACCAGGGGTGAGAAAGTGAGACTATCTCAAAGGAAAAACACATACACACATAGGAACTTCTACCCGCCAATTTTCAGCTAGGTAGGGGGAAACTAATGCAAGGATCAACAATGCCCTCTCCCCACCTTTACTGCATGCAGTACCAAGCTGGGAGAGAGAAGAAGCTTTTATTTTACCTGTCCTTAGTTTTTAGTATCAAATTGGACCGTGATAAAGAAAAATTGGTTCAAACTGGCGGCAGAATCTCCTTTTGGGAAAAACATATGCCTTCCTGATTAGAAGCCTTAAACCATTTTCTGATAAATTGTAATGAGATTAAAGCTTTTCTCGGAAACCAGCTACTGACTCAGCTAACAGTTTGGTGTCTAATGATTTTGAATACAGCTTAGTAATAATTATCTAACCTTTATTAAAAATTTATGAAGCATTCATTTCAAGAATTATTGACTTGGCTTGTTTAGGCCTCTTCCCCTGTGAAAGTCAACAATTTGTATCCTGTTGAGGCCTGCTCTTTCAACAAAATAATTATAAAAATATTTCAGGGATAGAAATATTTTGATGGATAATGTAAATTTGGTTGTTCTTTTTTTTTTTTTTTGAGACAGAGTCTCACTGTGTCATCCTGGGTAGAGTGCTATGGTGTCACAGCTCACAGTAACCTCAAATTCTTGGGCTTAAGTGATTCTTTTGCCTCAGCCTCCCAAGGAGCTGTGACTACAGGTGTCCACCACAACACTGGGCTATTTTTTTTTCTTTTGTAGAGACAGAGTCTCACTCTATCGCCCTTGGTAGAGTGCCATGGCATCACACAGCTCACAGTAACCTCAAATTCTTGGGCTTAAGTGATTCTTTTGCCTCAGCCTCCCAAGTAGCTGTGACTACAGGCATCCACCACAACACTGGGCTCTTTTTTTTTCTTTTGTAGAGACAGAGTCTCACTCTATCGCCCTTGGTAGAGTGCCGTGGCATCACACAGCTCACAGAAACCTTCAACTCCTGGGCTTAGGTGATTCTCTTGCCTCAACCTCCTGAGTAGCTGGGACTACAGGTGCCCACCACAATGCCCAGCTATTTTTTTGTGCAGTTTTGCCAAGCCCAGGTTTGAACCCGCCACCCTCGGTATATAGGGCTGGCACCCTACCCACTGAGCCACAGGTGCCACCCAAATTTGGTTGTTCTTGAAGCAATTGTATCTTTTTCTTTTATTAAATCATAGCTCTGTACATTAATGCAATTATAGGGTGCAATGTGCTGGTTTTGATATACATTTTGAAATACTTTCATCATACTGGTTAACATAGCCTTCACCGCATTTTCTTAGTTATTGTGTTAAGACATTTATATTCTACACTTAGTAGATTTAACATCTACCCTTATAAAATGCACCATAGGTGTGGTCCCACCAATTACCCTCCCTCCACCACCCCCCTCCTCTTTCAACTTCATCTTGGGCTGTAGTTGGGTTATAGCATTCATAATGGAAGTGAATGCTCACATAATGGAAGTGTGAGTGCTTATAAATTGGTTTCAGGGTAGGGCTTCATTGGATACTTTTTATTCCATTCTAGAGATACTTTGCTAAGAATATGTTCCAGCTCCATCCATGTAAACATAAAAGAGGTAAAGTCTCCATCTTTCTTAAAGTTGCATAATATTACATGGTGTACATATACCACAATTTATTAATCCATTCATGGGTCAATGGGCACTTGGGATCATTCCATGACTTAGCAATTATGAATTGGGTTGCAATAAACATTCTGGTGCAAATATTTTTGTTATAAAGTGATTTTTGGTCTTCTGGATATACACCTAGTAGATCCCTAAGTGATCTCCAAACATTTTCCCAAAAGGAACATATTAGTTTGCTTGCATTCCCACCAGCAATGCAGAAGTGTTCCCTTTTCTCCACATCCATGGCAACATCTCTGGTTTTGGGATTTTATGATATGGGCTAATCTTACTGGAGTTAGATGATATCTCAAAGTAGTTTCGATTTGCATTTCTCTTATGATTAAGGATGATGAGCATTTTTTCATATATTTGTAGGCCATGTGTCTGTCTTTTTCAGAGAAGTTTCTCTTCAAGTCCCTTGCCCACACTGAGATGGGATCACTTGTTCTTTTCTTGCTTATACGTTTGAGTTCTCTGTGGATTCTGGTTATTAAACCTTTGTCAGAGACATAGCCTGCAAATATCTTCTCCCATTCTGAGGGCTGTCTGCTTGCTTTATGTACTGTGTTCTTGGCTGTGCAGAAGCTTTTTAGTTTGATCAAAACCCAGTAATATATTTTTGGTGTTGCTTCCACTGCCCAGGAGATCCTCCTCATAAAATATCCTCCCATGCTGTTTTCTTCAAGTGTTTTCCCTGTACTCTCTTCTAGTATTTTTATAGTTTCATGTCTTAAGTTTAAACCTTTTATCCAGTGAGAGTCTATCTTTGTTAATGGTGAAAGGTGTGAGTCCAATTTCAGTCTTCTACATCTCACCAGCCAGTTCACCCAGCACCATTTGTTAAATAGGGAGTTTTTCCTCCCACTGAATGTTCCTGATGGGCTTATTGAAGAAGATCAAATGACAGCAAGTAGCTGGGTTCATCTCTTGGAAGCATTTCTATCTTAATACCAAATTTCTAAGAAATGACTTTAGTAATCACTTTCAACTTACCCTTTATGGTGAGGAATTAGAGATTTAAGGTGGTATCTCCTCAGTTCAAAGGCCATTTGGACTCAGAGACTGTATGGTCTATCCCCATTTCACATGTTCTAGTGCCTGGTCATCTTTTACACCTATATCATGTAGGAAGGATCTTCCTTTTCTATGTATTAAACATGACCCTATATCACAAATTGTTTTCAACAGTTTAGGAAGGGTAGTAGTAGGTTTTGAATTCAGCTAGCAGCAACACAGAGGCTAGTTATTCCAAAGCTGTTGCTCAGGTCACAAAACCAAAACTTTTCATATAATTCAATCATGCATTATCTATGAAAAGTCTGCATACATTTGTTTGCATAAAAAGACAAATAATGGGGCAGTGACTGTGGCTCAAAGGAGTAGGACACTGGACCCATATGCCAGAGGTGGCGAGTTCAAACCCAGCCCTGGCCAAAAACTGCAAAAAAAAAAACAAAAACAAAAACAAAAACATAAACAAATAATGATCACTCATACAGTGTGAGTAGTTACATATTTAAATTGGTATGGCCTTTGAAAAACAATTTGGCAATATGTATCATGCAGGCTGGGCACCTGTAGCACAGTGGTTACATTGCCAGCCACATACACCAAGGGTGGCAGGTTTGACCCTGGCTGGGGCCAGCTAAACAACAATGACAACTGCAACAAAAAATAGCTGGGCATTGTGGCAGGCACCTGTAGACCCAGCTACTTGGGAGGCTGAGGCAAGAGAATCGCTTGAACCCAAGAACTTGAGGTTGCTATGAGCTGTGACACCATGGCACTCTACCAAGAGTGACATAATGAGACTTTGTCTTAAAAAAAAAATGGGAAGAAAGCTACATACGTGTATATTTCCTTTACTAAACACACACACACACACACACACACACATCTATATAATTTTATTTTATTTTTTTGAGATGGAGTCTCACTCTGTTGCCCTGGATAGAGGGCCATGGTGTCATCATAGCTCATAGCAACCTCAAACTCTTGGGCATAAGCAATCCTCTTGCCTTAGTCTCCTGAGTAGCACCTGTAGGTGCCCACCACAATGCCTGGCTTGTTTTTCTATTTTTAGTAGAGACAGGGTCTCACTATTGCTCAGGCTCTTGAACTTCTGAGATCACCTTGGTCTCTCAGAGTGCTTGGATTACAGGTATGAGTTATTGCACCCAGTTCACAATATTTTTTTTTATTGTAACAAAAACTGAGAAACAGCCTAAATGTATAACAACAAGGACTTAGTAGGTAAATCTGTGGTTATATCTACCAATATCATGAAATTATTAAAAGATTCATTGGAAAGACCACAGCATGGAAAAGAAAAGTTGAGTTCATGCTGTAACAACTTAAAGCATACTGTACATATAAAAGGAATACAGAAAATGATAATATTTGTCTTAAGATTATGAATAATTTTAAAATTATATTTTCAAAATTTCTCTAAATGTTTCTGTTATTTAAAATGAGCTTAAATATTAGAAACATTTGCTTAAAATTTCTGAGGTCTTAGAAATTTTATTGGCAATCCATGCTAAAATGGTACATAAAAATTTCCATTTGCTAATGTTCTACTGTTGGCAGACACAGTACATTTTTCAGCTAAGCAAATGTCAATTGTTGCTATAGCACTTCTAAAATTAAAATAAAGCCACATAATAATTGGCAGGGGTACTCTTAGGTAAATGTGGAGAAAAGTCAAAAGATTGATTAAGAAAGGAAAATGTCAACCTTCCCAATCAGTGACAGGATGTAGGTTGAGCTCCTTTGAGATTCTACTACTGTTACCAGACAAAGCGGGTCTGGCTGCCTTCACTGTCAGCCAAATGCAGAGATAGGGATTAGGTCCAGCAAGCTTTATTATCAGAAGGCCAGCAGTTCTGGAGAACAGTGAGAGTAGCCTCTCCCTGACGGTTCTGCCCTTCTAGTTCCTTTTCTACATAAAAGTTGAAGCAAAACCCATGTTAAGCCTTATCTTAAACAACAACAATTGATGCTTATTTTAAACAAAAATAATTAGCATAACCCCTGACCTATAATAAATAATAATTGGTATAACCCATGACCCAAAGCAACATTTCTAATTCAAAAGTTACTCTTCTAAATCAATCACCTCAGACTACTCAAGTTGTACACTTTTAGGTTAAAGCTGAATTTACAAAACAACAAGGATAGGAAACCTGAGGTAAAGTTCAAGGAGGACCTGAACTGACCAGACCACCAGCCGTGTAGTGGTGGCCCTAGCCTGACTGACTCCATCTTATTTGCACTACTTAGAAGACAAAGAACAGTTGTTCCTTCATATCTGCAGGGGAATTTGTTGCAAGACTTCCCAAGACTTCCATAATATTCCACTTCTATAATCTCTACTTATAACACCTCTTTCAATGTAAATGCTATTACAATAGCTGTTATACTATATTGCTCAGGGAATAATAAGGAAAAAGTCTATACATGTTCAGTGAAGAATATAGTTTAGTAAAAAATATTTTCCACCTGTGGTTGGTTGAATCCATGGATGCAGAACCCAGGGATATAGAGGTTGATTGTACTAGTGGGAAAGATACACTACATAAGTAAGATGAAATCCAGTAAGACCTTGCAAAGGCAACTGAGAAAGTTACAGGAAGATTTTGGAGCAGAAGAGTTATTGCAGGTAAAGTAGACCCAAGAGCAAAGGTTCTATTTTGTGTTGTTTCTAGAGTCTGCATGAGACCTGAAATAAACCAAGACCTTCATTACTTGAAACTATCCAGATGGTATCTCCAGAATATATTTTAAAGATCATTTAACCACATTCCAACAAAGTTTTAGATGATTTTTGGCGTTCCCTAATAGAATTGGCACATAATATTGAGTCAGATTGCAGTGGATTATTTTAACTGCGTGGCCAGATGCAGAGAAACACGTAAAGGTATCGAGGCCAAGGAACAAACTGAGAAATGCAAATTTTGACGAGTCAAAGGATTTGGAATTTTAGAAGCCAGCAGATTATCAATAGCCGTAGCCAGATCCTTTGGAGTGGTGACTTGTTTTAAATAAAACTTTATAATAGTTTACCAGGAAATAAAGTTCTTCCTTTATCTAAAAGTTCTAACCTTCTAGATAATTGGAATGTTGCTTATCAATGATCAAGACCATTAAAAACCCGATATGACTGAACGGCGGACAAGATTGACTACAATCTTTTGGTCCTGGTTTCCACTAGCATAAAAAGTGTGGATTTTTAAAAAGTTTCTTGTCCCAGAAAATGTCACAATCCATTTGGAATATGGATTCAAGCCCAAAGCCTTTCTGACTCTACCGAAGAGCTGAAGAGGATGCAGACCTCATTTTAAAAGTTGACTCAAAATCATTAGATAGATTTGGCAGTCGCCTAAACATTTCACAATTACCTCGTTAACTTTCAACCACCAGGCTAGTAGACCATTTATTTCAAAAGCAAATCTTGCCAGGATGGAAGGGGGCAGTAGGGGTAGAGAAGATGGGTTGGCAATGCGGAACATTGGTCAAAGGGTGCAAATTTCAGTTAGGCAGTTCTGGAGATTAATTGTACAGCATGGTGACTATAGTTAATGATACCGTATACTTAGAAATTCTGAGATCTTAAATGTTCCCTCCATTAAATTAAGTGCTAAGTATATGAGATGAGAGGTATGTTAATTTACTTGATTTAATCATTTCATACCGCATCCATGTATCAAAGCATCACCTGGTACACCAAAAACATACATTTTTTACTTGTCAAACATACTTTAATGAACCTGGGATGTGTGTGGAGTAAGCAATACTCTTTTGGGCAGAGCATCCAGCTTCTATTTAAACACCGAGAACTGAATCTCGGGGAGCGCGCGTAGAGGGCGCATCGTCCCCACTCTGGGACGGGCAAAGCCGGGAGCGGAGCCTCGGAGGCCGCAGCGCGTCCCTCCCGGCGGCCCCGCCGTCTCATTTGCCGCTCCCGACGCGTGACCCCGGCGCGCTCCGGTCCCGGGCCGGTGACAGGCGCAGGGTGCACCAGGCGGGCCCATGTGCCCCCTCCCTCTGGCGGCCGCCGCAGTCGCCGTGCCCGGAACCCCGCTCCGTCTCCTCGGCCGAGGGCTCGCCGCCGCCATGTCGACCGCCGGGCCACTCAAATCCGTGGACTACGAAGTGTTTGGGCGAGTCCAGGGTAGGGGACCCCTCTAGAGTGGGAGAGCAAAAGGGTTATGGTTGGAAGGGGAGCCAGCCGCGAGCGGCGCCTCCCACCCGGAGGACGCCGGTTCCCACAGGGCGGGGACTTCCGCTCCGCCATGACACAGCAGCGGCGGCTGCGGAGGGGCCAAGTGCGCAGGCGTCACAGGATGGGGGGGCGGGGGCAAAGGGGAGAGGAGGCGGGGCGGAGGCTAAATGGAGGGATTAGGATTAAAGAGGGCGGTTGTGGGGGTACGCGAGGACCCGGGGTATGGGGAAAGGTTTGAGTTGGGTGCGTAAAGAAGGGGTTTCCTTTCTTGCTGCTGAAACTTCCTGGGCTTGGCTTGAGTTTCAGGGAGGACGCCTAGATGACGTTTGAAGCTCTGTCAGAGGTCAGAGAGGTCAAACTTTTTTAAAAAGCCCCGGTGTAAAATAATTAAGTCATTACCTAATTTTTGTTTTATCAGAAGTTTAAATGGTTGCATTGGACGTGATGGCTGGCTTGTTGTAAATAGCGATAGTTGAAAATGTTAAATCACTGAATTTTATCCAATGGAACATAAAAATTGCAGTAGTTTAATATCCACCATCATTGATTTAAAATAAAGCATTTTAGCATTGGGAAATTTTACATCGTGCTTCTTTTCTTCTTAGAATTTGATGTTCATTCCACTTCTCCCACAGACTTTTATCCCATTGTTGTGCTTGAGAGTTTCATATTGCTCACCTTATATCCTTCCTTTTCTGCAATGTGTGGGTTTGTATATTTACATGCATATAAATGTCATGTCATTTTCTTAATTTCCTTTGATAATAAGACCATTGTTTTCTTCCTTCTGGATTGAGTTACTATTGAGATGATTATTAGGACACAATTGATGAAAATGTCATAAACATATTAAAACGTATGATACTATTAAGGTAAGTTTGTATTAGAAATTTATTTCTTAGAAAGCTGGTGGTGGTTATGGAAACTTGATTAGAGGAAGGGTTGAATTATCCTTTTATTTGGTACTCTAAACGTTTTTACACGTTGGGGCAATATAAGATTGAGAATGGGTGACAGTATGCAGTTAGTAAAGGGTGATTGCAAAAAGGGAGATAGGAAAGGAGAACTGCAGCAGACAAGTCTCAGGTGTTGGGTCAGTTTGGGGAAAGAAGGTGAAGATCTGGAACTTGATTCCCTTCAAATTATCCATGGGGATGTGCCCTTTGGAAAGTCTTGCATACACCCAGGGTAAGATCCCTGGTTTGAAAACTGACACAATAAGACACTGAAACATATTGCATAAAATAGGGAAATGGGGGCAGAGATCACCAGACAAAATATATGATCCACGGAGCAGAGATGGCAGTAGTTAAGGAGTATGTGTTTGTGTGTGAATGCACATTTGTAAAATTTATTGGTATCCCATATGCTGAGCATCTTGCTTCTTTTTTACTTAATCCTCATCACAGCTTCTTTTTTACTCAATCCTTGTCTTATTCCTATTTTAACAAGGAGAAGACAGGTACAGAGAAGTTCAGTTACTTAGACAAACTCTTGGATGACAAATGGGATTTGATTTCACATCTCTCTGATTTTAAAACTTGCATTTTTCCATTATATGGTGTTTTCTGTTAATTCAGTGTGTATTTCTATTGATTTTAACTATATGCACTTTTGTGCATACAGTAGTTATATAGTGTATGAAGATCACTTTTGGACAGCAGTAAAAATATGGAAAAGACAAACATACTTATATACATAGAGAGTGGGGTTTAAAAAATCAGCTTTAGAACAATAACTTCTTCAATTCACAGTAAGTTAAGTGAAAGTGAGTATATGCCCACTATTTATCAAGGCATAATGTGTGGTATAAATTCACAGTCACATATTTGCACGTATATATGCTGACATCACCTGACAAGTTAGGATATGCTAAGCTTTATACTCAATATTTTACATATAATGTCTGATTTAATCGTCATTTAACAGATGGAGGGGTTGAGGCATGGAGAAGTAACTTTCCCAGGCTATGCAGCGAGTTAATTGGTGGGGCTGGAATTTGAACCTTGCTTGTCTTTACCGACCGTCACCCATGCTCCTAGTCACAATCTCTTCTTAACCTGTGCATGAACAGGGGGACTGAAGGAGGACATTTCAGTGTGCCCATTTATTTGGACCACTCCAGATGCCACCGAGGATGTTTTGACTGTCCTTTGACTACAGGGAGGTTTGAGTTGGTCAGTAAATGGTTAGCACACTCAGAAAAGCTTGCAGCTTCCAACTCTGTCTTGCTGGTTCTGGCTGTCACTTGTTGTTTATCAGTCTGTGTCTTTCTCTGTCTCACAAAACTGCTTACAATTTTCTTATGATTTTCTGAGAAATAAACCATTAGCCTTTTATCTGAGTCATAACGAGTATGTAGAAATAACTGACAATAAATAATCAAAAATAAAAACTTCTGACTTTATTCATGTAAAATGGACAGTAATTAAAGAGAACACTATAAAGTTAACTTTTAATTTAAAAGTTGGATAATTGTGGCAGAGAGGTGTGCTATATCCAAAAAAATGTGTGGAATGGTAAAATCTTAGTGAAAACTGGCTTGTTAGAAATAATGGCTCTGGAAGTAAATTCACAACGGAAGAATTTATGATTGGGAACATTTATTATTGACAAAAATATGAGTTGATTAAATAAGGGAGTTTCAGTGATATAAAAGTGAACATGGAAACATGATATTTTCCTATGTAGAAAATTGATCAGTGAATTAAATTAGCTTACTTTTGATCACAGAAAATATTTTCCAACCAAAAATGAGATATGTAGTTATCTTTCTATTTACAATGTTTGGATTTACAACGTTTATGGTGATGAAACAGCACTCAAAAGGATCTAGGGGTCAAAAACACTGTACCCTGTCTTATGCCCACTTAGTGGGCATAAGTGGGGCAAATTATTACATACCCTAATTTATAAACGTATTGAATTCCAAGAATTAGTTTATAAGTTAGTTGTTTGAAATTCAGGAAAGTGCATTTATAGAAACGTTATCATAAAGACGGAGTTAGCAAAGTCTACATGTAGAGCCTTAGGCAGCTGCTGGTGTTTTCCGTTGCTTTTTCTCTTCCTCTACTTTTTTTCCTTTTACATAATTTTCTTTTGTTGTTTTAGAATGGTTTTAGATTTAGAGAAAAATTGGGATGATGTTGGCAATATTGATACATTATTATGAACTAATGTCTACATGTTATTCAAATTTCCTTGATTTTGGTTTTTTACTTTGTTTTGAGACAGAGTTTCACCGTGTCACCCTCTGTAGAGTGCTCTAGCATCACAGCTCACAGCAACCTCAAACTCTTGGGCTTAAGCAAGTCTCTTGCCACAGCCCCCCGAGTAGCTGGGACTACAGGCAGCCACCACAATGCCTGGTTATTTTTGTTGTTGTTGTTGTCATTGTTTAGCAGGCCTGGGCCGAGTTTGAACCCACCAGCCTTGGTGCATGTGGCTGCTGCCCTAACCACTGAGCTACGGGTGCCGGGCCCAAATTTCTTTGGCTTTTACCTAATGTCCTGTTTCTGTTCCAGGATCTGACCCATGACATCACATTACATTTAGGCTTCTTGCCTTTTCAGGCACCTTGAGGCTGTGACTATTTCTCAGACTTAACTTGTTTTTGATGATCTTGGCAGCTTTGAGGAGTACTTTGAGGTCAAGTGCTTTGTAGAATGCTCCCTAATTGGGATTTGTCTGATATTTATGTCAAGATAAGACTGGGGTTATGGGTTATTGGGAGGAAGAACACAGACACCAAGTGCCATTCTCATTACCCCTCTTAAGGGTGCACGCTGCCAGTATGATTTACCACTGTTGATGTTAACCATCATTTCCTGGCTTCACGTCGTTTCTCATGTTTCTCTATTGTACAGTTCTTCTTTTTTCCCTCCCTTTCCATCCTCAGCTTTTATTTATTGATTGATTGACTTATTGATTATGGATTGACTAAGACAGAATCTCTATCTGTCACCTGGGCTACAGTGCAGTGATGTCATCATAGCTCACCTCAACCTCACACTCTGGGGCTCAAGCAATCTTCTGACCTTAGCCTCCCAGAGTGCTGGGTGTCACCACTGCACCCGGCCTCCTCCTTTACTTGTTTAAATCTTCAGAGGAGCACCACTGCTTTTTCCCAACCCCTACTTCTATGATATTGGGGGCTTTTGGATGAGGGAGAGTTAGAGGAGCAGGGGACTGAGCCTTTGTGTTTTTAGAGCATTTATAACTGTGGCTTGGTTTATAATGTTTCTATAGAGGTTTCACTGTATGTATGTCTAGAATAACATAATCTGAAATTTTGAGAGGGAAATTGGGTAAGCTGTGTATAGATGCTGTGATGCTTTCTAGCTCTCAGGTGAGTATGAATGATGCTTCTAGAAATGCATTGTGGCCATCTGTTGGTTTACATGTGCTTTAGAAATTTAACAGTCTGTTTCTGACAGTATTAACTCAGTTTTAGAATAGGGGTAGCTTACTGGAATACAGAGAGAAATAGCAATTTTCTTAAATATTGCTTAGATTAAAGACTGGGATGAATTATTAAATGGCTTTGTCCAAGAATGTGTGATTTAGATGTACACATTTTTCCTTAGGTGGACAGGTAAATAGAAAAGCTTTGTTTCAGAGGTTGAAAATTTAAGCACCATGTTAAGTCAAGAAACATAAATATGGTCGACCTTAATTCCCTCTCTTGTCTTTGTTCCTATGGCATTTCCTTTCTATTTTTGTTAAACTGCTTATTTTTCCTTCCCTTTTAACCATTGTTTGTTACAGTTATCTGTGTACACATATCTAGGTCTCTCCCTAGGCCAGTGGTTCTCAACCTTCCTGATGCCGCAGCCCTTTAATACAGTTCCTGTGGGTCGCGACCCACAGGTTGAGAGCCTCTGCCCTAGACTATAACAATAATATTCTGAAGTTCAGGCTGGTGGTTTGTTTTTATATCCCCTACAGGGCTGTGCCTCCAGGAAGGACTTTGAAAGTGTCCTGAATGAAGTCAAGTGCTTAGGGATAGTGGCTTGGAGAAGAAACAGCAGTGTGGTGGCTGTTTCAGCTATTTGAAAGATGCCATGGTTCATGGTTCCAGGGGATAGACCCCCGACTGATAGTGAAAGATTCAGTGAGACAGAATTTTATTCCATATAAGGAAAGATTTCTAACAATTAGAGAAGTTTGAAATCATTAAGAGCTGCGTTGTAAGGTAGGGATTGGATCCCTTCCTGTACTCAACATTGACAAATACAGTCAGATCCCAGGGTGAAGGGGAACGGTACAATATGAAAAATCGGATTTACATGAAAGGATGCTGACGTTTAGAACTCGCCATATGGTTTCTTTAAATATCAATGTTTCTTTGTAGATTTAAAGTATGATTTACTTGGCTTCTTGCTGACACCCCTTTTCACACAGTGAGGTGCAGTTGCGGCTGGCTGGACCTTGACTGGGCAGCATATTGTGCTTGGGCCTTTCATCACTGAAGGAGCTGATGTCTGTCCCAGTTTCCAGAGCAGAGTGTCTGTAAAAAACCTGTATGTGTCATATCAGCTTCCCTTCTCTTCAGCAAGCGAAGTGGAAACAGTGCAGGGAGGCCTTGAAAGCCGCATCTTCTCCAGAGGCCCTGTCCCAAGAGGGCTCCGTTCCAGCCACGGCCAATAAATTGCAGAAAATCTGTCTCCAAGTTCACCCTTTCTTTCTCTCTGTTTTATAAGCTTGAAACTAGGGATCAGGACTATGAGAAAGATTCTGGGAAAATTCCAAGTGGGTTATGAAGCTTTGAACATTTGATTCCCGCATGGTTCACTGCCTTACAGAGTTATGGGCTGGAAATCTTGAGACTCCTTGACACACATTCCTTCTAAGGCTTTAAAATAAGGTTTGTGGTTTGAGGAGCCAAATAAATAACACCCCTCTTCATTATGTGAGTTACTGGCAGGGAAGACAAAGAGCCCACTTATCTTAGCCAAAAGGCTGAAAAGTGGTGGAGGACGAAGAGGAAAGCAGAGCTTTGGGAACATGGCAGGTATCTGCACTCTGTCTTCACAAGCGTGGGCTTGGCCACTCGCCCCGCACAAGAGCCTGTAACAAGGTGTAGTGAGAGGAAAGTGACTTTATTTTAGAGCTTGTGGTGGGGAAATGGCCAAGGACTGTGTCTCAAAGGAACCATGTTGAAATCTTGGGCAGAGGGTAAGGGTTTAAGTGGGGAACTTGTTATGGAGGGTGTGCGGGAGTGGCAAGGAGGGGCTGGTCAGCGTGACTTGTGCCCGTGACTGTCTTGAATTATTGCTCCACCTGGGGAATGGGCTGGTGCCATCTCAAAGGCTGTTGATTAAACGTGGACTTGAGGTCCTCTCCCGGTGGGGGTCTGGATTGTTTCAAGACTCAGTTTTTAGAACTCTTTAATCAAGCACACAATAAGATAGGGGAAACTTGCTCAAGGGAGTGAGCACTTGGTGGAAGGGAGAGTAAAGGTCAATATTTCCTCATTAAGAGCACAAGAAATGGGCAGGAAATTTTCAAAACGAGGTTTTGAAAAAATGGCACTGATTACAAGTTTACTTTATAATCATCTGTATTGAGAGTGAAACACACCCACCCAGGCACAGGCAGAGCTGCTCGAGGGCAGAGCAGAGGGACCATCCGATCCCTATGGGTAACTCACTTCCTTCTAGCAGAAGGAAGAAGAGGAAGTTCCTGGGTTATGCATGTTTCTTTTTCTAAACTTACCCAACTTACCCATTTGATGAGTCACTGCATGTCCCCGGGGAGGATTCAGGGCAGGGTAGAAGGTACCAGGAATGGTAAACCAATGGCGTTGCCTCCTCAGGAAGAATGTATTACTAGGGAAAGATGCTTTGTCCTCCCAAACTAAGTTGTAACATCTAGGGAGAGCTCAATTATTTAGTTCTGTTTGCAGGACTTTAAGATGGTTTGCACTATAGAGTTTTTTGGTATAGAGTAATAGAAAAAGTTAGGGAGGTTGTATGGTGAGCAAAATGGGAGAATGACTGCCCCTGTTCTACAAATAGAGGTAGAAAGGACTGCATCACAGTTGTGTTTTCAGCTTTTCCTTTTGTGTGTGTGTGTGACTTTTAAAAAATTTTGAGATATAATTTAGTTAACACTAAATATAAAGTGGTCTTTAGTATATTCACAATGCTTTGAGGCCTTACCACTAATTTCAGAACATTTCCGTCATTCCCTGCTCGCTTTGGCAGTCATTCTCCATCCTATGCCCCTCTTCTGCCCCCCACCCCTAATACATTACAGTACCTCAGAGAAGTCAAGGCCACAGCCTCCCAGGCCCTCCTGGGTTCAAGATGGCTGCTGTACTTCAATCGTGGTGCTCACAGTGTAGTCAGGACGAGCCTGAGTCAGCCCCTGTGGAAGAGCTATCCTGAAACCTCAACCACTCATGTGGCTTACATCTCCCTGGCCACCCAGTTAGAAAGAAGACTGGGGAATATAAAGTCAGAGTTCTCCCAGGAAAGAATAAAAGGAGGATGAATTTTGTAAATGCAGCTAGAAGTATCTGCCGCAGATGTTCAAATGTCAAGTAAATTTAAAAAACATAATTGTTACATTTGTTATTCTTTCCCAAGTGGTGACGCAGAAGGACCATCTCCATGGTCTTAACAACATACATTAGATCTGTAGCCATGACAACCTAAATTTCTATTAAGTCCATATTGAATCTTTTTTTTTTAGACACAGAGTCTCACTTTGTTGCCCTCAGTAGAGTGCTGTGGCATCACAGCTCACAGCAACCTCCAACTCCTGGACTTAGGCGATTCTCTTGCCTCAGCCTCGCGAGGAGCTGGAACTGCAGGCACCCGCCACAACGCCTGGCTATTTTTTGTTGCAGTTTGGCCAGGGCAGGGTTTGAACCCACCACCCTCGGTATATGGGGCCCGGCACCCTACTCCCTGAGCCACAGCCACCGCCCCATATTGAATCTTTCATATGTGATTTATCTCAGCCTCATTTTTTTCCATCACTGCCTAGGTAATAGGTGATACTTGTGTTATTCACTCGGTTTGTCCAGGAGTATGAATTTAGCCTAAAATTATGTCTTCAAGTTAAAGGACATTCTCTCTTATTTTACGATTTGTTCAATAAATACGTGTATATTCATGTGTGTCTTTGCCATTCATAGTTACAAATGTTTTTTGATTTGAAAACTTCAAAAATGTAAATCAAATTAACATATGCTCATAGATTTAAAAAGACTCAAACAGTATAGAAGGGCTGGTGATGAAAAGCAACAGTTACCATATCCTCCTGCTCCAGTTTCCTAATCCAAATCCTCTAAATTCTACAAGACAAACAATTTAACCATTTTTCCTTAAGTTCTTGTTGTTATGCCTTTATTATATATATTATGTGGGTTTGGGCCATAATCACAAAAGATACAGTCCCAAACACCATAATCTCAAATGTCGAAATACCAAAACATCAAAACTCATGAAGTCTAAAATCCTCTAAAATCCCCAAAATCACAATTCTGAAAGACCAAAATCCCAAAATGTAATTGTGGAAAAAATGATTTAAGAAAGCTATTTAAAAGACTTTTTGAAGACGTTTTTAAAGAGGATTAACTCGAGAAACATAAAAACACGAGAGAACACTTCGTAGACCACTTTAAGACAGGCAGTAATAACACACCTATTTTTGTAAGAATAAATACTCAAGTGTATGAATGGTAGTTGTGCAGTTTAACAGTTACGAGCACAGCAACTGAATTCATAAGGAAATGAGTGAAAAACCAAAGTGCACACACACACATCAGTATGGCTGGTGATTTGGGCACTCATCTTCATAACTGGGGTCATCTGAAATACCATGACGGACAACCTGTCTTTAGATGAGACCAATCCAAGTCTGTGATAGGTCATCACTGCATATGCAGTCACCTGAAGAGCTGAGATTTTGAGAAATTTTATCTTTCACGAATGCAGATGTGTGAAATGGACATCTCTACGTTTATTAAAAAGTTCAGCCTTTTTACATACATGCATATTGCTTACACATAAAGGCAATGTTGTGATAACATACTTTCCTGGTGTCAAATTTGCAAAAAAGTTGCATAAAATGAATTAGAATTCTCTAAAAGTCTTTATACAGTTTATACCTCTAGCATTGAAAACAATGTGAAGATGAAATACATAGCATTACAAATTGTAAAAAATAATGCTGATAATTTAAAATCGTGAGGAAAAACTGAAAAAAGAAAAGAAGGGAAAAACTGAAAAGAAAATTTGACATGAAAAATGTGTTACAGGGTTAGTGTATGGGCAACGGCAAGGAGATAGTCTATAAGAACTGACCAGCTTTCAAGATCATTAACGGCGTATTGATGTCTTACATCATGATGAATAGCTGATATTTTTTCTTTAGATATGGCTCTTTTTGGAGAATATATTCATATTCATTTTGTACGTGGCATTGAAATTCTTCTACGATTTGACACGAACATTACCTATTCAGTTTCCCCATCTTCTGTGCAGTTCTTTTGTGTTGTTTTGGTTATATGGAAATCCATTCTGCATGCGTTCATATATAGACCACAGGTTTGATGGAAACAATTCTGATGATCAAACAACAAAACTGTTCTGAGTTTCATCTTACTGTGCACATAGCCCACAATTCTTTTCTTTTCTTTTTTGGTTGGGGGGACAGAGTCTTGCTTTATTGCCTGGACTGGAATGCCATGGGCTTAGCCTAGCTCATAGCAAACTCAAACTCCTGGGTCCAAGCAGTGCTCCTGCCTTGGCTTTCCAAGTAGTTGTACCTATAGGCGGGTGCCACCAAGCCTGGCTAATTTTTCTATTTTTAGTAGAGATGGGGGTCTTGCTTTGCTCAGGCTGGTCTCAAAATTCTGAGCTCAAGCAATCCTCCTGCTTCAGCCCCCACTGTGTGCTAGGATTAGTGAGGTGAACCACCACATTGGTCACACATGATTATTTCCAAACCAGTCCGTCCCTTGGCTGGCTTCTTCAGGCAAATGCAGCTTTAATTCACTAAAAGCTCCTGGAATTTCAGCATCTGGAAGAAATGCCAATGCAGACAAATAACACATTTTTAGATTGAAGTTTTCATCATTTTGGCATCTTGTGGCCAATCCAGTCATCTGAGTTTTCTACCAAATGCATTAGGCTGAAAGGAAAAAACAAATTTTATTGTTAACACCTTGAAATTCACTCTTAGAAGACTTGATTGCACCTAATTCTGTCCTTACGTTAAAGAACCTGCAAGGAGGGGTTGCCTCTGTGGCACAGAAAGCCAATTACTGAGATGAGGATTGTCAAGGACGTCAACCAGGAGGTGCAAGGACTCCCTAAAGCCCACCACCCTGATGTGTGTGCTTGGGGTTTTCTAGAGGTGAAATGGATCGTGCACAAAGTGAGTGAGCACCATTGCAGGTTTGGGGTGGACCGCAAGGCGTGCAAGCACAGTGAGAAATCGTACTGGCACGTACGCTGCATTACCAAAAAATGGTGGATAGGCCCCTCCCAGGGTCGAGACCCCTCAGTGTGTAATAAGCTAGGAGGTAATAGGGGTCATCCTTTCAGTCTCGGGACCTATGGGTTGTGGCGAGTCCTTGGGCAACATTGCTGATGGAATGCGCTTATCTTGACTTCTCTAAAGAGTTGGGTAACATAAAGCCTTATGTCATCTCATTACTTCAGGGAGGGCCTGCCGTTCTGAAAAACAGGGGATCTGTGAAACAGAAAATGACAGAGTTCTAGTCAGCAAATCTTCCTGCCCTGGGAACTGAAACTTAAGAGAGCTGCAAAAAGGCATTTCTGTTCAGGGAGCCAGTTACAATTATGGTTTGGGGATTCAGTTAAAATCCATTTTCTTCTGCAGTGTCCACCAAGTCTTCAGATGAGCATTTATAAAATGCTTCACTTTTTTTTTTTTTTTTTTGGCCAGGGCTGGGTTTGAATCCGCCATCTTCAGCATATGGGGCTGCCGCCCTACTCCTTTGAGCCACAGGCACCACCCAGTGCTTCACTTTTTTTAATGGTCATTTATGCGTAAACAAATAGACATGTTCTAGAATTTTTGGATCCAACAGGGTCATGAATTGTATATCACTGATTAAAAAACAATGAGGATAATTTTAAAAGTTCCCGTTCATTAACCAAAATGGAACAGGCATGTGTGAAGTCATACATGATTGAATAATTTGGCAGAGATTTCTTGCATTTTTGCCTGCATTGTGACTTCTATGATCTGTGAAACATTGGAAATGTTGAGAGTGGATCTTCCCTCCCCTGTCCACTCAGTCCATTGAGTCCACTCAGACTACATAGTAATCTCTGGATATGCTTCACAGACACACCTGAAATAATGCTTCCCCAGGTTTCCCAAATCTAGTCAAGCTGACAACCAAAATTAAATCCACAAATCCAGCCCTTGTCAACTGGACACCCATAGATGTCTCCAGCTTAAATTGTACTTAATTTCTAGACAAAGACAGTATCAAGGTTAGGTCTGTTTAACGTGATGCAGCTCACATGATGCAACTATCCTAGCCTGAAAACACACTAATCCCTCCCCAGGGTTAAGCTTTTAGGATTTTAATCTTTCAGGGTTGTGATTTTCAGGATTTTAGATATTAGGAATTTTGATAGTTCAGGATTTCAACATTTGGAATTATGGCATTTGAGAATGTGTCTTTCAGGATTATGATCAGCACCAATACTAGGTATACGTTTAAGACATAGTATATATACTACTATATATATACTACTATAGTATATATATATATACACACACTATTATATATACTATCCTTTATAGTACATATGCAATTATATATAGATACTAATTCTATACATATTCTACCCTTTATAGTATATATACTATATATGTCAGGAGTGCCAAAAAAAGTATACACATTTTAACTGACATATAAACACAAGAGATGTTATCTATGTATTACTTTCTGTTCACTATAATCAGAAGTGTCTAATCGCTGATGGTAACCACTTTGATCACTGCTTGTGATTGCAGAAATCAAGCGTGACTTGTATTCATTTTTTTTGTTAATTGGTATATATTGAGTATTACAATTTTAATAGTTTTTTTCTTTCTTAAAATGTGTATACATTTTTTTGGTACCGTCTGTATATATTTTATGTAGACTGTTAACACTATGTAAAATTATGCTAGAATCTTTTTGAGACAGAATCTCACTCCTTGCCCTGGGTAGAGTGCTATAGTGCCATAGCTCACAGCAACATCAAACTCTTGGGCTCAAGCAATCCTCTTGCCTTAGCCTCCCTGGGTAAGGAACTACAGGTGCCCGTCACAACATCCTGCTAATTTTTCTATTTTTAGTAGAGAAGGGTCTTACTCTTGCTCAGGCTAGTCTTGAACTCCTAAGCTCAAGCAATTCACCCACTTTGGCCTCCCAGAGTGCTAGAATTATAGGCAGGAGCCACTGAGTATGGAACATTTTAGCGCTTTGAATACAGTAAATTTAGTATCATCATTTTGAAAATAAAATACTAATCAATAAGGTTATATGCTTATTTGCAGTGTTAATAGTAAATTATTACAAGGCTGGTTAAATATTTCACTTAAATATTTATCAGCTAGTTTTTCTTTTATTCATTTATTCAACAACCATGTCCCAAGCTCTGGTTTAGGTGCTGGGAACATAGTGATGAACAAGACAGAAAAAATGTCCTGTCCTCGTGGAATTTAGTTTACTATTAAAGGTAGGGAATAAAAAAAGTAAACAAACATGTAATAATTTCATGTGGTAATCAGTACCATGCATATGCAGAAAACATATGGGGGTGCATCGCTGTTTTAGATAAATTGGTCTCATTCATATCTCTGCATAAATGTAACCTTGGAGGTGAGATATGAGTAATGAGAAGAAGCCAGACATGAGACTGTCAGGGGAAAGGGGACTTGGAGCAGAAGGAATGGTCAGTGAGGTGAACAGATGCCTGACTTGTTAAGGAGCCACAGGGGGGAAGTTGGCTGCTGTGGATAAGTGCAGAGGGGATGCTAGGGATGTGGAGAAACGTCAGGAAGTGGCACGGAGGCTGTGGTAACCAGAAAAATAATACTGCATTTCAAGTGTTATGGGGGGCCACAGAGGGCTTTAAGCTGGGGAAGGAAGTAATGGGATTTTACCTGAGAGAAGAAACTACCTTGGCTGCTTTATGGAGAACACCGTAGGAGGGCGGACTGGGAGCATAGTCACGTACCAGGGGACGCAGGGACTGACCCCGCCAGTGGTCTCTCTACATGTTTGTTTCTATGGGACAACCAAATATATAAAAAGAGAAAACATAGGTGGGGACAGTCCTTGACTCACCCTGGAGGCTCTTGGTGTAGATGAGTTGAAAGATTATGGCAATTTTAGGTATAAAAACTTTACCCCCCATTTTTCTAGAAGTTGGGACAGAATTAGGCTCTTTTTACAGTAAGTCTTCAGTAAAGTTTGGGGACTACAAATAATTGAGAGAAGTTATGCAATGCGTGGGTTTGGATATTTACTTATCATGTGCCTGGAGCTGACCCTGGGCCTTTGCATGTGCTCTTCCATCTGTAATGCTCTCCTCTCATATTCATTTTTGCTCATTACTGAAATCTCAACTCTCAGACCCATTTTCCAACAAAGACTGGGTCATGTGTCTCTCCCATAAGCTCTCATTTGCCCCTAGGTGTATATATCTTACATCTCATAATTGTTCTGTTATTTTAGTTGCCAGTTCACTTTCCTATCTTTCCCGTGCAGGGGTGTCCAATCTTTTTTCTTTTCAGCTGCACATTAGAAGAATAAGAGTCGTTTTGGCCACGCACATTAAATACATAAGCACTAATGAGAGCTGATAAGCAAAAATAAAAAGGTCCTTGCATACCTTTCATGATATCCGACACCACAACCAAAAAAGTCCTCACAAAATCAGCATGCGGCCTGTGGGCCACAGCTGGGACACCCCTGCATTTAAAATCTTAGATGCAGTATTTTTCTCAACTCTTTCTTTGCACTTAGAATTAGATAATTAAAAAATATTTGTGAATAATCAATGTTTGACTGTGTTTGTTAAATACATCTGAGTTACCTGATTCTGAAAGAATCTGAAAGATTCTGAAAGAATCAGGTAAGAAGAAAAGAATCATGTGGGGAAAAAAAAATTCTATCAATAGGTTAGAGTAGGTAATTTCCTTACCCCTGCAACACATAACAAACAAAATATCTGTGTTTGATAATTAAAAAAAAATTTCACACCCCCCACCAGCTTATACTAATGGCTTTTTTCATCATCAGCGATAGATGGTGGAAGGGCTGCTTGGAATTCCTTAGTGTGGAAAGGGTGTGGCTCTCCACTGGGGGCTTGTCATTGCCCTCCCTGGGAACTTGGGGCAGTAAAGCAGCAGGTGAGGAGGGAGTGATCTCAGACAGGGCTCTCTAGGCTTCGCCAACACCAGGTCCAGCTGGGGCTCAGGGAGGGGGTTTCCTTTTCATCGTCACTACTTCACCATCGCCATCACTGGTTTCTTTTCCGTAGTGCTGCTGACTTGTAAAGTAGGTGAGACAACAGTGAGACGCAAGTTCATGACTTGTTACCAATATCGTCTTGAACAGCGTCAGTGGGAAGAGCATCAGATCTGCAGTGCCCAGTAAGATCGAGTTTTCCCCTTTGTGAGGCGATTCTCAACCTGGAACATAAGCCCTTTTCAAACTGCTAGACCTAAACCTTTAAGGTGGAGTCAGCCGAGGGGCATAAGAATCACCTGGAGAGTGTCTGCAAGCCAGATTCCTGGACTCCACTTTCAGAGTTCCTCTTTCTGTAGGTTCTGGGGAGTGGCCTGAGAATTTGAGTTTCTAAAAATCTCTCAGGTGTGACAAGTTCCTGGCCCACTCTTTTTTTGAGACAGAGGTAGAGTACTGTGGCGTCACAGCTCACAGCAACCTCAAACTCTTGGGCTTAAGTGATCTCTTGCCTCAGCCTCCCAAGTAGCCGGGACTATAGGCGCCCGCCCCAAAGCCCACCTATTTTTTTTTTTTTATTGTTTGGTTGTAGTTGTCATCGTTGTTTGGCAGGCCCGGGCCAGGTTCCATCCCACTAGCCCCGGTACATGTGGCCGGCGCCCTGGCCCACTCTTTAAGCAGACAAGAGCAGACCTTGTGTTTCCAATTTCTGTTTACTTCAAGAGCATGTGCTTTCTCTTTCCCTAACGCTAATACTACATGGGGCTGTTCACTGCTGGGGTCTCGGGAATATGCGCCACACAGCCTTGACCCAAACCTTCCATCTGCTTACCTGGTCAGTGTCTTACTGTGTGCTGGGATCCCCTCACTCTTGTGATAAAAAGACTTTTGTCTGCATAGTTCGGCTTGTTTTCTCTTCTGTTTTGTCTCTCTCTCGCTATGTGGTTGATGTGAAGTTTCTTGAATTTTCTGCCAATCCCTTTTATATATGTATCTATACTAACTAATATCCTTCCCTCCGTCTTTATAACAGAAGGCCTTTTTGATTCTCTCACAGATCAATACTTCCCACTCATTCTCATTATTCCTCTACATTTAACACGTATCTTTTAAAATATTTTTATAGCCCTATAAAAGTTCCATTTGTGATACTGTCCGTCTTATTGCTTTGCTGCTCTGTTTCTTCATATTCATTTGATATACTACTATCAGAAAACATTGTTGTAAATATGCTTACAGAACTACATAAAATATCTAAGCTACGGAGCCTTTCCTCTATATCCTCTTAACCAAACTCAGTCTCTGTAAGTAGAAGCGATATCTTTTAGCTTCTTGGAGACTGGATCTATCCCCTGTGACTTCTCAATGTATTTTTTCCTAATTATTTTTTAACTTAGGTAGAATATACATTCAGTAATATTCACCCTTCTTAATGTCCAATTAATGAATTTTGATAAACACATATAGTTATGTAACTACTACCACAATCAAGATACAGTCCCAAACCCCCCTTCTCCTGCAAATTCCCTGTGCTCCCCTGTAGCAATCCCTCCATTCTACTCCTAGCCTTGGCAGCCACCAAGTCTGTTTTCTGTCCTTATAGTTTTGCCTTTTCCAGAATGTAGAATTATGTATTACGGCCTGGCATGATGGCTCACGCTTGTAATCGCAGCACTCTGAGAGGCTGAGGTAGAGAAAGATCTCATACATTGTAATCAACACACCTAATCAAAATGTTCAATTCCTGAGCGCAGGACTCTGAGACCAGTCTGAGCTGGAATGTCTCTACTAAAAATAGAAAATTTAGCTGAGCCCTGTGGTGGGAACCTGTAGTCTCAGCTTCTTGGCAGGCTGAGGCAGGAGGATCATATGAACTGTGGAGTTTGAGGTTGCTGTGAGCTAGGCTGATGCCACTACACTCTAGACTGGGGCAACAGAGTGAGTTTGTCTCAAAAAAAAAAAAAAAGAATTACACATTGGGTGTGAGTCTAGCTTTTCTCTTGGAATAATGCATTTATGATTCATACATGTCCCTGCTTGTATGCATAGTTCCTTTTAATTGCTGTGTAGTGTTCCGCTGTGTGGCTGTACCACAGTTGTTTATCCATTCCCCATTTTTTTTTTTGAGACAGAGTCTTACTATGTCACCCTCAGTAGAGTGCTGTGGCATCACAGCTCACAGCAACCTCAAACTCCTGGGCTTAAGCAATTCTCTTGCCTCAGCCTCCTAAGTAACTGGGACTACAGGCGCCCACCACAATGCCCGGCTATTTTTTGGTTGTAGTTGTCATTGTTGTTTAGCTGGCCTGGGCTGGATTCGAACCTGCCAGCCTTGGTGTATGTGGCCGGCATGCTACCCATTGAGTTACAGGTGCTGCCCATTTCCAATTTTTTAAAATTACCATGTCTTCTCCTCCTCTACATTTAAGCTTTGTTGTTGTCATTTGGCTTCTTGGGTGCTAAAAAGCAAATTTCCAAATTTCTTATATGTTCTGGGTGTCTTATTACTCTGTTGTTCTGGGTACAGTGCCATGGCATTATCATAGCTCACAGCAACCTCAGTATCCTGGGCTCAAGGGATGCTATTTTTAATAGAGATGGGGTCTCGCTCTTGCTCAGGGTGGTCTTGAACTCCTGAGCTCAAGCAATCCACCCACCTCAGCCTCCCAGAGTGCTAGGGTTACAGGTGTGAACCACGGTGCCTGCCCCCCTTTTCTTTTCAATTAAAGGAAGCACTTTATGGCTTCTCTTTGGCGAATCTGAATTGCCAGCATTACTGCTCTTGTGCTCTGAAGCCATTGTTTTTTAAAAGTGTATATACACCTACTTTTTGTAGAGAAGATGTTGCCCATGCTGGTCTTAAACTCCTATGGTAGTCTCAAGTGATGCTCTCACCTCAGCCTCCCAAAGCACTGGGATCACAGGCATGAGCCACTGCACCCAGCCTAAAGCCAATACTAAGGAAAATAAGAGTTATTTGAATTCAGCACTGTGGTACTGTGAGGTCCATCTGATCACTCAGCCAGCTACTAAGTGACTGATGGGCAGTGAGCTGCACAGCCTGGACAGGCTGGACAAAGGGATGATTCATGTCCCCCCATAACATTTGCTCACACTACTCAGAACTTGGGCGATTTAAAACTTACGAATTACTTATTTCTGGAATTTTCCATTTAATATTTTAGAGCTGTAGTTGATTGGAGATAACTGAAACTTTGGAGGGTGAAACTGAAGATAAGGGGGACTACTATAGATGAAAGTTAAGTAAAAAAAAATATGGATTTTTAAAAAGTAGATAAGCTGACATTTCTTTTTATCTTTCTTTTGTACAGGTGTCTGCTTCCGAATGGTAAGTTAATACGATCTGGGTTTTTTTTGCCACTTTTTCCTACTGTTACTTCTAATCACAGAGAGTGCAGTTTTCTCCTTGGTGGTAGAGTACTGCTTATTTCCTGTCCTTGACAGCAAGGGAAGAAATACATGAAATTCTTTGAAATTACTGATTGCAGTTACTTCACTACAAGGGAAAGTGTGCTCTCTGTGAGATTTATTAAAGCTAAAAACATTGCCGCTTTTCTGGTTTTTTATTCTTTTTTATTAAATCATAGCTGTGTACATTCATGCAGCCAGGGGGTACAGTGTGCTGGTTTTATATACAATTTGAAATATTTTCACCAAACTGGTTAACATAACCTTCACAGCATTGTCTTAGTTATTGTGTTAAGACATTTACATTCTACATTTTGTAAGTTTCTATGAACTTCAGAACTCTTGGGGTGATTTGAATTGGACCTTTTGATTAGGTGTATTGATTACAATGTGTGGGATCTTTTCCCATGTTCTGAAGATGAAAGAAACCCTCACGATGAGGGTACACGCCTCCCACTGCAAAATGAAAACTCCCAGGATTTGAGAAGCTAAAGGTCCTTGTTGCTTTTTACTTATTATTTACTTATTTACTTATTTTTGAGACAGAGTCTCAAGCTGTTGCCCTAGGTAGAGTGCCGTGGCATCATAGCTCACATAAACCTCCAACTCTTGGGCTCAAGTGATCCTCTTGCCTCAGATTTTCTATTTTTAGTAGAGAGGGGGGTCTCGCTCTTGCTTAGGCTGGTCTGGAACCTGTGAGCTCAAGCAATCCGCTGTGACAGGCCCAGAGACAGGGCCATGATGGGCCCAGAGATACTGGGCTGTGATAGGCCCAGAATGCTAGGATTACAAGTGTGAGCCATGGTGCCTGGCCCCTTGATGCTTTTTAAATTTTTATTTTTTTAAATATTCCTTTCCTAAAAGTTAATTGTATTTTCACCTATTGTCTGAGCTGGTAGTCACTAGATGAGGCTCCCAATCCCGGAGAGCTCCGATATGTTCCTACTACTAAAGTCTCTGTATTTGGAGATAACCCCATCCCCCACAATTCAGATTACCTCCCTTTTCTTTATTACTGAGCACATGCAAGAGCTTGACTTATTTTCAGAACTAACTCCGTCCGTCTTAGCTGCGAGCATTTTGGTTTGTGTTGCTCCATCTGGTTGAGAATGTAGAGTGTGAAACTCTTGAACACTCTGGCCTCCAAGTAGGAGAAGGGTATGGTTTTGAAAAGTTCTAGTATACTAGATCCACAGGAATTTTAGTATGATGTGGTTAAAATAATTCAACATCACAATGTTGCTAGTAATGTAGCATAATTGAATTTGGAACTGGGTAAAAGAATTAAGAAAATAACTATTAAGAATATGTGTAGTAGGGGAGATTAATTTGCCCACAGATAATTATAACATTTCTATGCTAAGTCCAGAGCTAACAGAAAACATCGGGATCTTTTAATCTTACAGTAATTCCAAACCAGCATGTCTAGGCTAATGTTCTTGCCAGTTTAATTTTCTCATTAAAATAGTCTCCCCCATTTTTGCTGGCGATTTTAAAATATGTTAGTTTCCACTTCTGCTTATGGATACTTTATGTTTGTTGATCATAAGTGGATATTTCCCCTCAGTGACTGAGCACCCTAGGTTGATCATTTGAAACCCTGATTGACAATGTAATTTGTTGTCAGCAGGCACGAGGGCAATGCGACTGAATTTGATGGGTCCCCACACATCACAGAAACTGGTTCTGAAACAATTCCCACAATCAGTCTCTCTTTCCAGAGTGTGCTTGTCTTTACTGAAAGTGGAATATAACAGAGGATGTCATTGAAGTGAAGAGTCTCACACACAGCTAGAATGTAGTATTGACGTGGGCTGGGTTTTAGGGGGAAAAGTCATTATCAGGTTAGTGTGTTTTGAATGTTAAAGTATGTTATGAATTCAAACTTTTGATGATGCACTTCATCTCTTTTGTGTTTTCCTGAAACCAGTACACAGAAGGTGAAGCTAAGAAAATTGGCGTGGTTGGCTGGGTGAAGAACACCAGCCAAGGCACCGTGACAGGCCAAGTGCAGGGCCCGGAAGAGAAAGTCGAGTCCATGTGAGTAGTGAGACTCACAACACATGTGACATTTGACATTTGTGTGGCTCTTTGAATGTTTTGTTAGACAATAAGAATAGTATTGATGGACCAGATATCATTTGTAGGTTATAACCGAACTACCATGTTTTTTGGCGAGCCAGTGAAGAAATTCTCAGAGTTGGAAGTGGCATTTCTATGTTTACTAGTGGATTTCCGACTTGGGCAGGCCTCCAGAAGAGCTGTAGCATCACTCCCTTTGTGAGTTTGTCCTGCTGCCTCTCCTCCAGCACGGGGCAAACAGCCAGGGCCCAGGTAGTTCTTATCTAAAGTGTTCTGACAGAAGCACAGTGCTGAGGATGGTTCATGAAGCTCTCAAAGTAGCCTTCAAGGCAAAATAATTTTCATCTCCTTTTTATTGTTTAAGGACTTTATTTACCTAATTGTAATTTTATTTTTACTGTCAGTAAAAGAGTGTCTGGCTGCCATAATATGAGTCCTTACAGTCCAAAGAAGGGCAGTAATATGGGGACAAGTGCCTGTGTACACAATGTCATTTTCAAAGGCCTTGTCCTTTACATTGTGACCTCCACTGCTCTCTGTAGTCTTTTTAAAAATAAAATAAAACAAACCTCTGACATTTCTGGAGGCTTTACAACATGTTGGACAATATACTAACACTTTGCATGAATTATCTCATTTTATCTTCACAACAGATCCAATGAGGTAGTTGCTAAGTAATACCCAATTTATTTTATTGCTTGCAATTTATCTTTGTTTTTATTATTTAATGTTGTCAGATTTCAAAAGCAGTAGCTTTTATTCATTGTGATAATTGAAGAAATGTAATACAGAGGGGTGTTAAGGCAAAGCTATCTACACCTTCTTCCCTTCAAGTCAACTGTGCGATGACTTCGTGAATACTTTCCACAGTTTTCCCTTTCACTTAAAAATATTTAAGTACACATGTATAATTAAGGTTCTGTTTGCTTTTTTACCGAAGTAGAATACTTTATGCATATTTTTTGCACCTTGTATTTTCATTTTATAGCCATTCCTTTTTGAGACAGAATCTCACTCTATCACTCTGTCTCCCTGGGTGGAGTGCTGTAGTGTCATAGCTTACAGCAACCTCAAGCTCTTGGGCTCAAGTGATCCTCTTTGCCTCAGCCTCCACAGTAGCTGAGACTATAGGTACCCGCCACCATGCCCAACTGGTTTTGCTAATTTTGGTAAAGACAGGGTCTAGTTCTTGCTCAGGCTGGTCTTGAGCTCAAGGAATCTACCTGCCTTGGCCTCCCAGAGTGCTAGGATTATAGGCGTGAGCCACTTGGCCTGACCAGTAAATATATTAATATAATTATCAACTCCTTATTTTTTCTAATTTCTTTATGTATAGATGTATACTTGTGTTTGTGTGTAAAACTACGCCCCAACTTAAAAATTGAGGTCTAGAGATTCAGTTTCATAAAATTCAGGCTAACAGTTAATGAAAACAATATTTTTCAGAAGGATTGTCACAAAGTGCAGAGAAGATTGTGAGAGTTAGGTTCTGTAGAACTGATAGATTAATGGACGAGAAAATGAAAAAAGATTATAAGGTAGTTTAAGAATGGAGACTGAGGAGGATGGAAGCTCATGCCCATCACATTATATTCCTAATATATTGATTAACTTACTCTACACAAACAGGATCACATCATACATTCTGCTGATTTTTTTCTTTTAATAACTCCTATAGTCTCTGGCCCCCTTCTCAAGTAACTTATATTAGCAAAATAGTTTGTGTCCTTCTGTTTGTTTCCAAGTACACATTCTCTCTCTCTCTGTCTCTCTCACACACGTACACACATATATGCATGTGCATTTATGGGTTTTGATCAATATTTGCTCTTCAAAAACCGTGGTGTATGCCCTTCTCTGCAACTCAGTTTTATCACTCAACAATACATCCAAGAAAATTCTTCCAAGCCAAACAGTATAACTTTAAAATATTCCACAGTATATAGATGGATTCATTACCTTATTTCTGGGAACTCATTTTTTTTTGTTTCTTAGTTTTTGTGATAAGAACTATGCTGCAATAAACATTTTATTGGTGATTTCATCTTTATGGGATAAATTCCCAGAAGTGTAATTTGTTGGATGAAGTGTAAAAAATATGTAAAAATATTTCAGACTGCTTGCCAAAACAGCTGCAAATAATTTATGTTTTTTCTTCCTCAGCTTGTCAGCAATGCCGGTATTAGTGTACTCTAATTTTTCTTTTATGATTGACTGTAGAATGATTGTTATTTTTTATTGTAATTTGCCTTTCTCTAATTACTCGTTAGTTTGAGCGTCTTTATGCTGTAGCTATGTGGATTTGTTTTCATGAACTCCCTTTTCACATCCTTTATTCCTTTTTCCATGTAGTTGCTTGTCTCTTGCCAATTTTTAAGAACTCTTTGTATTTTGATGATGATTACTAATCCATTATCTGTAGTATCTTTTGCAAGTTCCCCACATCTATCATTTGGCTATTAATTTTGTCTATGATAACATGAAGTGTTTTTCATTTTATTAATGCAAATACGGCTATCTTTTCTCTCTGGTTAAGAGACAGATTGTAAGTGTTGTCTCCTAGGTTTCTTTCTAACTTCCGATGC
>NW_003852419.1:11919554-11930131 GCF_000181295.1 Otolemur garnettii
CCCAGCTATTTTTAGAGACGGGGTCTTGCTCTTGCTGAGGCTGGTCTCTAACTGTGAGCTCAGGCAATCCACATGCCTCAGCCTCCCAGAGTGCTGAGATTACAGGAGTGAGCCACCATGCCCAGCCCCTCACTATTCTTTTTCATTATTTTATTTGTTTTCTTGGGCACTTATTTTCTCTTTAAATATTAAGAAACTTTCATCCATTTTCCTGGAATTCTATTATATTCATTTAAAAAAATACTTGCCTGATTATCTCATTTACACGCTTTTATAATAAAGCTTATTTTTGAGAATAGTTTTAGATTTATAGAAAAATTGGTAAGATGCTACAAAGAGTTTTCATGGATTCCTCATCTAGTTTTCCTACTATTGACATTTCACATTATTATTATACATATGTAACAATTAGTGGACCAATATCAATACATTAGTATTACCATAACTAAAATACATAATTTATTCTGAGTCCTCAGTTTTTACCTCCCTTTTTATGTTGTAGGATCTCATTTGATTTGCTTTTTACTTGAACATTTTAATGATATTTAATTTTTTCATCTAAGTACATGGATGTCTTTCCATTTGCTAAGATTTTAAAATTTAGCTTTCAGTATGATTTTATGGTTTTCTTCATACACTGTGACTTTTTCACTGTTATGTATAGAATATCTTTGCTATTTCTGTTTCTAGGTGCTTATGCTTGAATACAGAAAGCCCAATGACTTTTCTATATTTATTTATTTATTTTTTTAGTGGTTTTTTTTTTTTGGCCGGGGCTGGGTTTGAACCCTCCACCTCTGCCACCTCCGGTATATGGGACTGGCGCCTTACTCCTTTGAGCCATAGGCGCTGCCCTCTATATTTATCTTTTATCACAGTGTTTCATTATCAAATATCCTCATTAATTCTACTAGTTTTTTAAAAGACTGTACTAGGTTTCTTTTTTATTTTATTTATTTTTTTTTTATTAAATGATAGCTGTATACATTAATGCAAACATGGGGTACAGTGTAGTGTTTTCATATACATTTTGAAATACTTTCATTAAGCTGGTGCACATAAATTTCATGTCATTTGCATAGTCATTGGGTCAAAATATTTATATTCTAGTTCTAGAAAAGTTCACTTGTACCCTTGTTAGACAGAAATATAGGTCATCTTTCCGGTCACCCTCCCCCCACCTGTACTAGGTTTCTAAATACACATATAGTTATGCAATTGGCAAAAATAGCGTATCTTTTAGCATTTTATTCATTTACTAGACCCACCAAGCCAATGTTGAATAATAATAGCAGTAACAGATATCCTTGTTTGATTTCTGATTTTATTTGAAATAGTTTTACCATTTCACCAAGAAGAAAGAGGTTTGTTCTTGGTTTTAGGTAAACATACTTTATGACATTGAGCTGCTCTCTTGTATTCCTTCACTTAAGTCTTGACTGGTTACAATGCGTTATTCTTTTGAATTATTGCTGAGTATTGTTTGCCAGTATTTTATTTAGAACTTTTACACCTACATTTATAAGTGAGGTTGTGGTTTCATTGTATTTTTTTGGTGTATTTTTTTTGTTCATTAGATTTTTTCAAATTTATTGCCATAAATTTTATAATTTTAAAAGTCTCTTGTACATGTTCTTATATATCTTTTGTAAATACCTAATCTTATTTAATTTTATTTTCTCCTCCTTTTTTTCTTAATCAGGCACAGACAGAATTTAGTTTATTGGTATATATGTATTTTTTAAAAACCAGCATTTGAATTTATTGATCATTTCTACTTTGTTTTTGGATTTCCATTTTATTAATGTCATCTTTTATGTCTATTAATTTCCTCTTCTTTCTTCACCGTTGCTCCTTAAATCTTCAGCTTGAGTCCTAGTTGCCTTTATTTTCAGTCTTTTCAAGTTAATGATGAAGGTGATGAGGCATTTCCCCCTGAACACGGATTTTATTTTATTCTACAGCTTTAGGTTGAAAGTGTTCTTTTCATTGCTTTCTGGATAGTTTGCAATTTCATTTTTTATTTTCTGTTTGAACTAATACAGCAACTATTGGTATTCTGGGTACGTAGTTTTAAAATTCCCAGTGGTTACAGTTGGGCGGGGGGCAGCAGACCTTGCCGTGGCATGATCATAGCTCTCTGCAACCTCAAACTCCCAGGTTCAAGGGATCCTCCTGGCTCAGCCTCCCGAGTAGCCTAGACCATAGGCACTGGCCATTACAACCTGCTAGTTTTTTTTTTTTTTTGAGACAGATTCTCACTTTGTCACCTTTAGTAGAGTGCCCTGGCATCACAGCTTGCAGCCACCTCAAACTCTTGAGTTTAAGTGATTCTCTTGCCTCAGCCTCCTAAGTAGCTGGGACTAAAGGCATTTACCACAATTCCGGCTGTTATTAGAGACAAAGTCTCATGCTGGCTCAGATTGGTTTCAAACTCATGAGCTCAGGTGATCCACCTGCCTTGGCCTCCCAGAGTGCTAGGATTGCAGGCATGAGCCACTGCACACATCCAACAACCCACTAATTTTTAAATTTTTTTGTAGAGACAGAGTCTAGCTGTGTTGCTCAGGTTGGTCTCAAAATTATGGACTCAAGCAACCTTCCTGCCTTGGCCTCTCAAAGTGCTGGGATTACAGGTGTGAGCTGCCACACCCTGCCTACAGTTAATATAATTTTTAAAGTCACCTTTTATTATTTATTTCTATTTTTATTATGATCTTAGAATGAGGCCTAGAAGATTGCTACTTAAATAAATTTGTTTAATCCTTCTGTGATAGATGACAGGATTTATTTTGAATTGATCAGTTAGGGTGAATGATTCAATTAGGATGTGTTAGGTTGCAGCTAACAGAATACCTGATTAAAATGGTTTAGTGAAGAGACAGATTGTTCCCATTTTTCAAAAAGGCTAGGGCAGTCAGTCTCAGGGTTGATTCAGTGCCTGCACTGTGTTATGCCTCTGTGGTCAGTTTCTTTGGGACTTTCTTGGCTTTCTCTTTGCTTATCTACAAGTCCTACACAGCCTCACAGAATTACACTCAAAGGCAAAAAGAAAATGAAGACTTTTCATCATGACTCTCTCTTATAAGGGAGGTGATTACGTTTTTGTTCAGCTTCAGTTTTGTAACATGAAGGGAAATTTTTTCTTAAAAGACCCTATTGGATTTCCCTATATGTCCTCCTAGACAGAACTGGGTCTCAGGCCGATTCCCTTGCTTCACCTGGTGGTGGGGATGGAGGATCCGGCATTTTCAGCTTTCCTCCTAGCAGGTGAATTTGCCATCAAGAAGGAAGAGGCTCTGGGAGACTGAGGCAGGTAAATTACTTGAGCTCATGAGTTGGAGACTAGCCTGAGCAATAGTGAAACCTCATCTCTACTAAAAATAGAAAAAATTAGCCGGGACGCCTGTAGTCCCAGCTACTCGGGAGGCTGAGACAAGAGGATTGATCAAGCCCAAGAGAGTTTAAGACTGCTGAGAGCTATGATGCCATGGCACTCTACCCAGGGTGACAAAGTGAGACTCTGTCTCAAAAAAAAAAAAAAGAAAGAAAGAAAGAAAGAAAACAAGGAAGAGAGAGGTAGGGAGCCACCCAATAGTGCTTGCTATAAAAAAGAATTGAAAAAAAAATTGAAATTTCTAGGGCATGTAAATTTTCATATATACATACGTTTTGAGTATGTGTTTCTATTACATTATTCAATTCCACTACTTTTTGACAACTAAATCTGTTTTGAAAGAAGCCTTTTTGTATCATTGTACTTTTATCAAGTTATCATTGCAGTATAGTTTTACTTACACTTTTTGGTTGCTGTGTTATTTGATGCATGCATTGTGTCATCTTTATAAACAGTGTCTTTTTCATCATTTGGTATTGGTCTTTACACAGTTTAATTTAATTTAAGTTTAATTTCTAGGTTGGGATCCATTCTTTCTTTTCTATACTTTCTGCTATTTCTTTGCTTATCTCTGTATTTTCATCCTTTCTTGATTATTTTAAGGGTGCTTTTTGTAAACAACATACAGCTATGTTTTGTTTAACACAATTTGAAAGTTCCCATGTTTTAATGGCAGAATTCAGTCTTTTCACATTTCGTGTAGTAATTGGTTTGTATGCTAAATTGGTCTCTTCACATTTAGTATAACAGTGGTTTATACCAATTGATTTCATTCTTCTGACTTACTTTTTTGTTAATTTTAGTTGTAATCATCAATACATTTATGTGTGTTTAAAAGTGTTTATAGTGAAGCATAACACAAATATAGAAAAATGCAGGAGATATAAATCCAGGTTAATTAATTTGCATAAAGTGAAGGTCATTTTCTGCAGTACCACATTGGATCAAATACTTGTGGGTTGTATGCATGAATCTGTTTCTGGATTCTCTTTTCTGTTTCATTGGTCTATGTGTCTACTCTTGTACCAAAGGCATGCTATATTAATTAGCTTTATGATAAGTCAACATCTGGTAGACAAGTTATCCAACTTATTTTTTTTTTATTAAGTCATATACACATAGATCATGAATACATTTATGCGTATGTGGGGTACACTGTGGTTTTTTTTAATACAATCTGACATGCTTACATGAAACAAATCAACACAGCTTTTGCCTCATTTACTTGATTATAGTGTTAAGACATTTATGTTCTACACTTGACAGATTTGACTTGTACCTTGCAATATGCTCCATAGGTGTGGTCCTGCCTTTTACTCTCCCTCTATCAAACCTCCCCCCTCCCCGCCCTTCCCACTCCATTTCTCTCCTTCATCCTGGGCTGTATTTGTGTTCTATCTTTCATAAGAAAGTGTGAGTAAATATAAATTGGTTTCATAGAAGTACTGAGTACATTGGATACTTTTTCCTCCATTCTTGAGATACTTTACTCAGGAGAATATTTTTCAGGTCCCTCCATGTAAACATAAAAGAGGTAAAGTCTCCATCTTTTTAAGGCTGCATAGTATTCCATGGTATACATATACTACAATTTATTAATCCGTTCATGGGTCAATGGGCACTTGGGCTTCTTCCATGACTTGTCTATTACGAATTGAGCTGCAATGAATAATCTGGTGCAAATATCTTTTTTGCAAAGTGATTTTGGCCTTTTGGATATACTCCTAGTAGAGGAATTGTAGGATCCAATGGCAGGTCAATTTTTAGATCCCTGAGTCTTCTCCAAACTTCTTTCCAAAAGGAATATAGTAGTTTGCACTCCCATCAGCAGTGCAAAAGTGTTCCCTTTTCTCCACATCCATGCCAACATCTGTACTTTTGGGATTTTGTTATGTGGGCTACTCTTACTGGAGTTAGATGGTATCTCAAAGTGGTTTTGATTTGCATTTCCCTGATGATTAAGGATGACGAGCATTTTTTCATGTATCTGTTGACCATGTGCCTATCTTCTTCCGAGAAGCTTCTGTTCAGGTCTCTTGCCCATAATGAAATGGGATCACTTGTTCTTTTCTTATTAATAAGTTTAAGTTCTCTATGGATTCTGGTTATCAGACCTTGTCAGAAACATAACCTGCAAATATCCTCTCACATTCTGAGGGCAGTCTACTTGCTTTACTTACTGTGTTCTTGGCTGTGTAGAAGCTTTTTAGTTTGATCAGATCCCAGTAATGTATTTTTGGTATTGCTTTAATCACCCTGGTACTCCTCATAAAGTTTTCTCCCAGGCCAATTTCTTTAAGTGTTTCCCCTGCACTCTTTCCAAGAATCTTTATGGTTTCATGTTTTAGGTTTAAGTCTTTTATCCAGTGAGAGTCAATTTTTGTTATGGGTGAAAGGTATGGGTCCAGTTTCAGTCTTCTACAAGTTGCCAGCCAATTCACCTAGCACTATTTGTTAAATAGGGAGTCTTTCCCTCAGTTTAAGTTTTTGATAGGCTTATCAAAGATCAAATGATAATAAGTGTCTAGATTCATTTCTTGGTTCTCAATTCTGTTCCATACATCTACCTCTCTATTTTTGTGCCAATACCATGCTGTTTTGATCACTATAGATTTATAGTATAGTCTGAAGCCTGGTAGCATGATTCCACCTGATTTATTTTTATTTCTGAGTAATATCTTTGCTATTTGAGGTTTTTTTCTGTTTTTTCCAGATCTTTAAAGTATGACAGAGGTGCTTTAATGAGGATTGCATTAAATCTGTAGATTGCTTTGGGTAGTATGGACATTTTAACAATGTTAATTCTTCCTAGCCATGAGCATGGTATGTTTTTCCATTTGTTGACATCTCCAGCTATTTTGTTTTCTCAGAGTTTCATAGTTCTCTTTATAGAGATCTTTCATGTCCTTTGTTAGGTACACTCCCAGATATTTCATTTTCTTTGGCACTACTGTAAAGGGAATAGAGTCCATGACTGTTTTATCAGCTTGACTATTGTTGGTATGCATGAATGCTACTGATTTGTGAGTATTGATTTTGTAGCCTGAGACACTGCTGTATTCCTGATCACTTCTAAGAGATTTGTGGTTGCGTCCCTGCAGTTATTCAGGTATACAATCATATCATCTTTGAAAAATGAAAATTTGATCTCCTCTGACTCTATTTGGATACCCTTGATTGCCTTTTCTTGCCTAATTGCAATGGCTAAGACTTCCATTACAATGTTAATAAGCAGTGGAGATATTGGGCAACCTTGCCTGGTTCCTGATCTGAGTAAAAATGTTTTCAATTTTACTCCATTCAATATAATATTGGCTGTAGGTTTTCTGTAGATGGCTTCTATCAGTTTAAGAAATGTCCCTTCTATTTTCTTAAGTGTTCTGATGATAAAGCTGTGCTGGATATTATCAAAAGCTTTTTCTGCATCAACTGAGAGAATCATATGGTCTTTGTTTTTTAATTTGTTTATGTGATGTTTTTTATGTATATTGAAGCAGCCTTGAGAGTCTGGGATAAAACCCACTTGGTTATGGTGTATAATTTGTTTGATGCGTTGCTGGATTCTGTTTGCCAGGATCTTATTGAATATTTTGCATCAATATTCATTAGAGATATTGGTCTATAATTTTCTTTTCTTATTGGGTCTTTTCCTGGTTTGGGGATTAGGGTGATGTTTGCTTCATAGAATGTGTTGGGAAGTATTCCTTCTTTTTGTATGTTTTGGAAAAGGTTAAGTAATATGGGTACTAGTTCCTCTTTAAAGGTTTGGTAGAATTCTGATGTGAAGCCATCTGGTCCCGGGTTCCCAACTTATTATCCTTCAAGACTGCCTTAGCTATTCTAGTACCTTTGTGTTATCAGTTAAGTATTAGATTAAGTTGTCAAATTCCTCAAAACAACTTGCTGGAATTTTGATTGGGATTCTCTTGAATATATAGATAAATTTGGGTAGAACTTATGTCTTTATTTATTTTGTTCTTCTTCAATTTTCTCAATAGTATATTAGTTTTCCACATAAAGCTTTGCATATTTTGCCTAGGAGTTTGATTGTTTTGATGTCATTATAAATGTTACTTAAACATTTTCTATTTTGTTTTTTTTGGTAAATATATAGCAATACAATTGATATTGTATTGTCTTATGTGTAGCAACTTTGTTAAACTCACGCATTGATTCTAATACTTGTATATAAGTCCTTTTGAACGTGGTCTTTTTTTTTTTTTTTTTTTGAGACAGAGTCTCATTATGTCACCCTCAGTAGAGGGCCTGGTGTCATAGCTCACAGCAACCTCCAACTCTTGGGCTTAAGTATTTATCTTGCCTCAGTTTCCCAAGTAGCTGGGACTACAGGTGCCCACCACAATGCCCGGCTATTTTTTTGTTGCAGTTGTCATTGATGTTTAACTGGCCTGGGCCAGGTTTCAACCTGCCAGCCTCAGTGCATGTGGCCAGTGCCGTAACCACTGTGCTATGGGTGCTGAGCCTGAGAGTTGGATTTTTGACCTAAGGAATTGTAGCAGCTTTGAGAAGCATTGCTTTGTTGCACAGTATAGCCCTAGAATATAGCCCTAGAACAGTGGCATCAATGCAGAAAGGAAGGGATGAAATGGGAGATATGAAACAGTCCTGGTATTTTCTTCCCTGCTGTGAGTGAAGATCCAACATAGATGAGCTCCTGCAGTGACTTATATTCCTTTGTGCCCCGTGGTTCTGCAACTGGACTTCATCTGAGCATTGCTAAGTGGAAATTCCTCTTCTTGTCCATAAGATTTTTGAACTGTTGTACATTTTTGTGTTGCTACACTTTCTTCCTTTCACAATTGTTTTTTACAATGCTACACACTGCTTACACCTAAATTCACAATTTTGGAATTTATTATGGAGTTTTCAAACACTTATATAAGCAGAGAGAACAGGACAGTGAAGCCCCTGTCCCTGTTACCCAAAGTTTGTACAATTCACTTTCTGACATTCTTGTCTTATATATTCCTCCATTTCTTTTGTTTTTGTTATTGTTAGAGTATTGAAAGCAAATTCCCAGCATTGTATTATTAATTTGTAAATTCGAATGATATGAAACGATCATACTTGACAACATTTTAACCTGTAAAGCAAGAAATTCATATGTTTCATCTAATATCTGAATATGTTTGTGCAACAGAAACTCTATATTCCTGTCACTATGTATTCTAAACCTGCAACCGATCTACCTGAAAACGTCAAAGTTCATCACACAACATGTCAATCCTGCTTTTCCCTGGAGGCCTGTCTTTCCCAGAGGCTGGGTCTGGCTCTGCTGCATGACTGTTGTTCTGGTGCTTCATTTGCCACTTTCCTATGGAACACGCTCCTGTGCCTTTAATCTGTTTTTTTATCTTTCTTAATTTATTCTGTTATTTTGCAGAACTATAATTCTCCATAAGCTTCTCAATAGAAGTTACATGACAGACAAAAAGTTTGCAGCCCAACATATTGTCATGTGCCCTGTGCTTGACCATTTGGATTATGAAATTTTATGCCAAGAATAATCTTTTGCTCAATATATAAATGCATATATATATGTATATATATGTGTGTATATATATACATATATATATATGCTCTGAGACAGAGTCTTGCTTGACCCCTGGCTAGAGTGCAGTGGCATCATCACAACTTACTGCAACCTCAAACTCCTGGGCTCAAGTGATTCTCCTGCCTGTGCCTCCTAAGTAGTGGGCACTACAGGCCGGGCCACCATACCTGGCTAATTTTTCTGCTTATAGAGACAAGGTCTTGCTCTTGCTCAGGCTGGTCTTGAACTCGTGAGCTTAAATCAATTCTCCTGCCTCAGCCTCTCAGCGTGCTGGGATTACAGGCATGAGCCACTGTGCCTGGCCTGCTCAGAATGTTGAAGACATAGTTACATAACTTCTAGTGCTACTGTTGAGGGGTTTGATATAATTCAAATACAAAGGATAGGGAACACCTGTTTGTTCCTCTGAGGAAGCTTATTAGATGCTCCATTTGTTCCTGTTCTGCATTTTCTGTCATCTGCCTTTGTGCATGTTTTAAATTCACTTTAAATGCTGGCTTTTGGAGGAGGAGAATATTTTTTCTTTGATGATTCCTTCCTTCTCTCCTCTGGGTTCTCCTCTTTTGGAACTTCTACATGGATCTGATCCTCTGATTTTCAGTTTTTCTCACTTAGTTTCCAAATGTTATTACCTGGGAAATTGCCTCAACTTTGTCTTACAACCTTTCTATTATGTTTGTTTGTTTCTGGTGTTATGTGTTGTTTCTTTTCCATAGCATCTCTCTCTTTTTTAAAATCTCTCTGAGGGTATTGCGTGTGTGTTTCTTTTCAAAGTTTTCTTCTGCTTTTTGCAGTGTTTCTTTTTCCTCTGAGTTTCTTTTTTTTCCATCTCCTCTCCTTTCCCTTTTTTTTTCCTGCTTGCTTCTCTCTTTTTTATTTCAGGTTTTCCATACAATCATATTTTTAGTAACTTAGTCATAAATAAAAAAAGACAACCAAGAATAAACAGACCTTTAAGGAAATTTTCCAGCATGTAATTGTAGACTTATGGGCCGATGGATGGTGGTGACTGGGGTAGGGAGAGTTTGTTTTTTTGTTAGTAAGCCTCCAATCTGTAGTATCTGGTGCCTCCAAATCTTCCAAGTTCCATAGGGGTGAGCTGGCTTGCTTCTCAGTGTTTTTGTAGGCCCTTAGGGTGTAACATCTTTTGTTTCATGGTGTAGCCATGACTCCTCCATCTGCTTTCCTTCTAATTATTTGTTGCAGTTGTTCATTCAGGTTATAGTTTTGTATCAGTGAGGAATATTTTCAGCTGCAAGTTAATAGAAAACTAGACTTAAAATGCATAAAACAAAAGGAGTTCATTTTTTCTTTTCGGTAACAAGAAGTATGGAAGTAGAGGATTATTGACCTTGGTTCAATAGCTCAGTGGTGTCAGCACCGATGTCTTTGTGATTGTCTTGGCCTTTCCTTAATGGTCAAAAAAGGAAAAGTGCAGCTGCAGATAATGCCCACAATTAAGGCAGGAAGTTCAAGGTTGTGTTACTTTCCCTGACCCACCCAAGACAGACATCTGTTTGTGTTTCATTGGCTCCTAAGGGTCATACGGTTACTCCTTGCTAGAAAGAAGACCAGAAAATTGGTTTAGCATTTTTTTTTTTTTTT
>NW_003852419.1:11930328-11935829 GCF_000181295.1 Otolemur garnettii
CCACCCTTGGTACATGGGGCCGGTGCCCTACCCATTGCAAGCCAAAGGTGCTGCCCTGGTTTAGCATATTGATGCCCTGAGTAAAACTGGGATTCTCTTGTCCAGGAAGAAGAGGAAGGGGATGGGTAGTAGTTAGTCAATGAACGAGGTCTGTTACATCTTTTATATTTTGATGCGATTACTTTAATGAAGTTTCGGGTAAAAGGACATAAACATCCCATGTGCAGCTTTACTGTGAAAAATTAAGCGAAAAAATCCACATAAAGCACTTAGTGCCATGCCAGGCTCATAGACTAAGCACTAAGCCTTTGGTATCATCATATGACTCATAGGCCCCACTTTGTGCATGTCATCTTGTGGCAGTCGGACGGATCAGATGGAAATGCCCCTGGGTTCCTAGATATGTGGGTCATCCCTGCAGAGAAACTGGGCTAAGAAATAAATGTGGTTGTCATCAGTGTGTGGACAGTGTTTGAGGCCATGTACTGTGTGGTTGGGACTATCCAGGGACAGCTTGTATGATGACAGGCAAGCAGGAGGAAGACACTGGAGGTGTAAATTAAGCTTAACTAACCTTGTGAATTATGATGTCATCACACATAAACATCTTTAGGTTTTAAAGAGTGAATTTATTCCTTTAGTGCAATATACTGTTCAAGGTATTGAATTACCCAGAACTTCATCATAGTAAGAGATGTAACAGAAATAGATTGTTAAGGGCAGACTAAATGCGGCACATGGGGCAGTGCCTGTAGCTCAGTGGGTTTGAATCCAGCCCTGGCCTGCCAAACAACAATGACAACTACAGAAACAAAATAGCTGGGTGTTGTGGTGGGTGCCTCTAGTCCCAGCTACTTGAGAGGCTGAGGCAAGAGAATTGCCTAAGCCCAAGAGCTGGAGGTTGCTGTGAGCTGTGACGCTATGGCTCTCTATGCAGGGTGACATAGTAAAACTCTGTCTCAAAAAATAAAAAAATTAATAAATGTGGCACATGGGTACCTATAAAAATAATGCCTTAATTTCTTATAGTTATTAAAAAGAAAACTTTTTTTTGAAAATGCTATGATAATAAGGTACAAAAATAGGAGTTAAACTGTATTTGAAAACACAAGTTTGGTTTCTTCTTGAGTTATGAAAATGTGAAATACGAGAGAGACCATCATTAAGAGATGGCCTGAACGCAGTTGTAGCAGCCCTGCCCCATTCTTGTGAACAAGCCAGCAGCACCCAAGGACACATTGGGGACGTGTGTGTTTTCTTCCTCTTCTGTGTTTAATTTTCTCAGAAAGAATGATAGATTGCCTTTTTTTTTTTTTTTGCAAATTGTTCTATATGATTCCAATTGTAGAAATGAGTTCTCCCAACAATTTTTGTGTATAAGAACTGTTATGAATCTATTGTTTTATTAAGCCTACTGTTTTTTCAGAATTAAGGATATTTTCTACTTCTTAGTAGTTTTAAATTAACATATTGAGCCGTGACACTGGGCATAAGCCTTTGAAGAAATCCTTACAAAATACATGCTTCTTAATGGTAATATTATAAAACAAAACACATTTGTATTTGAAGAAAGTAAGCCAAATTCTAAAATTAAAATTACATTTTTGCTACACATTTTTAAAACCCTATGTCATGGATCTGTCATCACCACTTCAAAGGGTTGTTAATGGACTAGAGTATATATACAAGATGATGATCAGATGGTTACGTTGTCTAGAAAACTATGTCATCACATAAGGAATGCTTGAAGGCGTTATTTAGCTGGAGAAAAGAATAGTGGAGGGAAGCATCGCTACATGTATGAGTACAGTACACATACAGTTTACTGCACGTACAAGTATTTGAAAGGCTGATAAGCAGGAAAGGGTAGATGTTCTCTATTCTAGAGGCAATAATTTTGGTTGTAGCAATGGGTGAATTTTCTTATTTCAGTTCACCCTGACAATGAATTTTCCTGTAAAATCATCTAATGTATTTAATTTTATCAATACCTAGGACTAGTCTAGATCAGGGTTGGCAACCTATGGCCTGTGGGCCAGATGTGGCCTACTGGCAGTTTTTAAAAGAAATTTTATTAGAGCACAGCCACACCCATTTATTTGTTTTGTTTATTATTTATTTATGTTTTGGTACAAGGGCAGAGTTGAGTTGTTGCAGCAAAGACTGCATAACCACACAGCCTAAATTATCTACCCTAAATTATCTGGCCCTTTAGAGAAATGGTCCCCCCCCTCTTCGATATCAGACAAGTCAGGATATTGGAAGGTCTAACTCACTGGATGGTATGTGAGACTAGGTGAACTCTGTGGTCCTGTCCAGCCAAGATTTTGTGGTTCCATGCAGAGTTGATGATGTTTGTGTACTTAAAATGTGTTCACAGTTCTCGAGTTAGAGTTACAATAGCCATATTCACCAACATAGTTATATTCACCTCTTTCGCAAATATGTGACATTTGTTGGAATATGAAATTTGAACCCCATTGTGCTTTAACTTTGAAATGGCATGGTTTTGAATTTCCAAATGTTAAAGTAGTACATTGGAATGAAGCAATGGATTTTGTGAACAGTTAGGTGGTGTCAGATTCAAAGTTGTTTAATATGTTTAAAAATAACTTTTCTCTGGCAGACGACTAGTGGTATGAATTTCTATGTAACCAGAGTTGCTAGTTTTTCCTACCTTTTTTATCTGAGAATCTCCAAGTACTTTGCTAAAATTTGCCTTATTCATCGAGGTCCTTCTTATACAAATAGATGGAGTTCTTGACAAAGGTTCCATTGTGTAGTCTGTTGAAATATAGAAGACTTAGACATTTTTCAGGGGATCAAAATTAATAGAGGAGCTGTAATTTTGGAAAAAATATTTAGTTTAGTCTAACTAATATTAACTTCTCTAATAGGCAACTAGAAATTTCTCTAGTTTCTCTAATAGGAAACTAGAAACATGAAAAATAGCGATGGTAGAGTTGTGTAGTTCTTTTTTTTTTTTTGAGACAGAGCCTCAAGCTATCCCCCTGGGTAGAGTACAGTGGCATCACAGCTCACAGGAACCTCAAACTCCTGGGCTCAAGTGAGTCTCCTTTCTCAGCCTCCCAAGTAGCTGGGACCATAGGCACCTGCCACAGTGCCTGGCTATTTTTTGGTTGTAGCCGTCATTTTTGTTTTGGCAGGCCCAGGCTGGATTCGAACCCGCCACCTTAGGTGTATGTGGCTGGTGCCTTAGCCACTTGAACCACAGGCGCCGAGCCAAGATCCAGTTTCTTTTTTTTTTTTTTTTTTGAGACGGAGCCTCAAGCTATCCCCCTGGGTAAAGTGTTGTTTGGCGGGCCCAGGCTGGATTCAAACCCACCACCTTAGGTGTATGTGGCTGGCGCCTCAGCCACTTGAGCCACAGGCGCCGAGCCGAGTTGTGTAGTTCTAAAACCAGGTTTAGAATCAACAATCAAATATTGTGATTTATTTTTCCTCTGGAATATAACATCTATATTAAGATGACTTAAATGCATGGTTTTTGCCTTAAAGTTAACACTTTATATATGTGCATTTAGTAAGGCAATCATATTTAATACAATAAGTAATAATACAATACCAATTTTTTAAAAAAAAATAAATGGACTTTGTTTTTTAGAACAGTTTTAGGTTTATAGAAAAATTGAGTGGAAAGGACAGAGTTTTCATATAGTCCCTCACATCTGCCCCAATCCCACCCTCAGTCTCCCCTATGATTTTTATTTATTTATTTATTTTGAGACATTGTCTGACTATGTCACCCTTGGTAGAGTGCTGTGGCATCCCAGCTCACAGCAACCTCAAACTTTTGGGCTTAAGCAATTCTTTTGCCTCAGCCTCCCAAGTAGCTGGGACTATATAGGCACCTACCACAACACCTGGCTATTTTGTTGTTGTTGTTTTCATTGTTGTTTAGCAGGCCCGGGCTGAGTTGGAACCCACCATCCCTGGTGTATGTGGCCAGTGCCCTGACCATGAGCTACAGGTGCCAAACCACATACATTTTTTAAAAAAAGATATCTCAACTTTTCCAAAAGTTTGAAACCTATTTTAGTCTTTCCGCTACAAAATGAATATGATAATATAATATTTTTGTTGTTGTTGTTGTTGAGACACAGTCTCACCATGTCACCTTTGGTAGAGTGCTGTGGCATCACAGCTTACAACAACCTCCTACTCTGGGGCTTAAGAGATTCTCTTGCCTCAGCCTTCCAAGTAGCTGGGACTACAGGCACCCATCACAACACCCGACTATTTTTTTGTTGCAGTTGTCATTGTTGTATAGCTGGCCTGGGCCAGGTTTGAACCTGCCAGCCTGGGTGGATGTGGCCAGTGCCCTACTCACTGAGCTGTGGGCGCCACCCAATAATATAATATTTTTAATTTACAAAAGGTTTACATAGTTGTTCTAAAAATGTTAATGATAATGGAATTATGTGGAATAAAAGATGCAAGTTTTTCCTGTTCTCTTAATACCATAGTCCTACACATTGTTCATATGCATATAAAAACATATATATGTATTTTAAAATATACAGTATAATTCTCTTATTGTAAAAACAAACCCACAACTATATACCCCATAGAGTTACATGTATCTTTATTGTTTATAAAGATGGGCTCAACCACCATATTATTCTGCAACATTAAAAATTTCATGGAATTACATATTGTGGGTATATATTCATGGCAGTAAATGTTATTTTAAATCGCTGTATTCTGATTTATTGACAAATCATAATTTAATTATTTATTACTGGACAGACATTCAGCTTTTTGCTATTATGAATCTTGTTGCAGCGAGCATCCTTATACACATACACACATATATCTTGTTCATGTATTAACGATTTCTTATTTGGTACCTGTTACATCTGCCAGTTACTATTTCAGATGCTGGGATTCAGCAGTGACCAAGAGAAAAGGTGTAATTTTTTGTGGTGTGGGGAGACCCCCCACTACACAAGGAATAAACTAGATCTTTTCAGATAGTGGTAAGTGCCGTGAAGGAAATAAATTCAGTCTTATGGAAGAGTGTTGTTTTCCTATTCTAGATGGGCTGATCAGGGGAGGCCTTTCTATGGAGGTGACCTCTGAGCTGAGTGCTGCCTGGTGAAGAGGAGGCTGCCCGTGCAGAGTGCAGGAGACGCATTCTGGGCAGGGGAAACAGCACGCAGCTGCCTGGTGCAGGCCTTGTGGGTGCGTTGTATGTCGGGCACCTGAAAACAACAGGAAAACCGATGACAAGTTGGTCTGCTTCTTATTACCACCATGTGCCAGCAATTTAACCAATGAAATACTGCTCCCTGTTCCCCTCTCCTTCCATGCCACTGACATGAAGTATGCACTTTTCCAGTATTTTTGAAGTGTTGATTAAACTCGACCTTTGAATTCACTTTTAATTCTAAAAATTATAAAGCTGAGAAAGTTTTGATTTCTGTATTCTTTTTTGATAACAGAGTGTTACTCTGTTGCCCAGGCAAGGGTGCTGTGGG
>NW_003852419.1:11935849-11942289 GCF_000181295.1 Otolemur garnettii
TTTTGAGACATTGTCTGACTATGTCACCCTTGGTAGAGTGCTGTGGCATCCCAGCTCACAGCAACCTCAAACTTTTGGGCTTAAGCAATTCTTTTGCCTCAGCCTCCCAAGTAGCTGGGACTATATAGGCACCTACCACAACACCTGGCTATTTTGTTGTTGTTGTTTTCATTGTTGTTTAGCAGGCCCGGGCTGAGTTGGAACCCACCATCCCTGGTGTATGTGGCCAGTGCCCTGACCATGAGCTACAGGTGCCAAACCACATACATTTTTTAAAAAAAGATATCTCAACTTTTCCAAAAGTTTGAAACCTATTTTAGTCTTTCCGCTACAAAATGAATATGATAATATAATATTTTTGTTGTTGTTGTTGTTGAGACACAGTCTCACCATGTCACCTTTGGTAGAGTGCTGTGGCATCACAGCTTACAACAACCTCCTACTCTGGGGCTTAAGAGATTCTCTTGCCTCAGCCTTCCAAGTAGCTGGGACTACAGGCACCCATCACAACACCCGACTATTTTTTTGTTGCAGTTGTCATTGTTGTATAGCTGGCCTGGGCCAGGTTTGAACCTGCCAGCCTGGGTGGATGTGGCCAGTGCCCTACTCACTGAGCTGTGGGCGCCACCCAATAATATAATATTTTTAATTTACAAAAGGTTTACATAGTTGTTCTAAAAATGTTAATGATAATGGAATTATGTGGAATAAAAGATGCAAGTTTTTCCTGTTCTCTTAATACCATAGTCCTACACATTGTTCATATGCATATAAAAACATATATATGTATTTTAAAATATACAGTATAATTCTCTTATTGTAAAAACAAACCCACAACTATATACCCCATAGAGTTACATGTATCTTTATTGTTTATAAAGATGGGCTCAACCACCATATTATTCTGCAACATTAAAAATTTCATGGAATTACATATTGTGGGTATATATTCATGGCAGTAAATGTTATTTTAAATCGCTGTATTCTGATTTATTGACAAATCATAATTTAATTATTTATTACTGGACAGACATTCAGCTTTTTGCTATTATGAATCTTGTTGCAGCGAGCATCCTTATACACATACACACATATATCTTGTTCATGTATTAACGATTTCTTATTTGGTACCTGTTACATCTGCCAGTTACTATTTCAGATGCTGGGATTCAGCAGTGACCAAGAGAAAAGGTGTAATTTTTTGTGGTGTGGGGAGACCCCCCACTACACAAGGAATAAACTAGATCTTTTCAGATAGTGGTAAGTGCCGTGAAGGAAATAAATTCAGTCTTATGGAAGAGTGTTGTTTTCCTATTCTAGATGGGCTGATCAGGGGAGGCCTTTCTATGGAGGTGACCTCTGAGCTGAGTGCTGCCTGGTGAAGAGGAGGCTGCCCGTGCAGAGTGCAGGAGACGCATTCTGGGCAGGGGAAACAGCACGCAGCTGCCTGGTGCAGGCCTTGTGGGTGCGTTGTATGTCGGGCACCTGAAAACAACAGGAAAACCGATGACAAGTTGGTCTGCTTCTTATTACCACCATGTGCCAGCAATTTAACCAATGAAATACTGCTCCCTGTTCCCCTCTCCTTCCATGCCACTGACATGAAGTATGCACTTTTCCAGTATTTTTGAAGTGTTGATTAAACTCGACCTTTGAATTCACTTTTAATTCTAAAAATTATAAAGCTGAGAAAGTTTTGATTTCTGTATTCTTTTTTGATAACAGAGTGTTACTCTGTTGCCCAGGCAAGGGTGCTGTGGGAGTTGCCTAGCTCACAGCAACTTCAAACTGCTGGGCTCAAGCGATCCTCCTGCTTCAATGTCCTGAGTAGCTGGGACTTAGGTGCCCACCACAACGCTTGGCTGAGTCTTCTATTTTAGTAGAGACAAGGCCTCACTCTTGCTCAGGCTGGTCTTAAAGTCCTAAGCTCAAGCAAACCAGTCACCTCGGCCTCCTAGAATGCTGGGATTACAGGTGTGAGCCACTGTACCTGGCCTGATTTTTGTACTTTTTGTAAGTAAAAAAATTATATCGCTAATTTAAGTGATTCAAACCAATTACAAAAAAATAAGAAATGGAAATTAAATTACCCATTAGTCTGTTTGAATACAAGTATACGTATCGGTAATATTTTGATGCATGGTGCCTTTCTGCTTTTAAGTTAGTAAGAGTCAGTGAACTAAACCTTTGCTTTGATGTTTTCCCAGAGTTATGTTACAGTTTACAATAAAACCACTCCTAGCTGGACCTTCGTCTGTGGCAGGTACTGTGGGCTGCCCAAGTCAAGCTCCCTATGATTTTAAAAAATACTCAAAATCAGGAAACACTTATCACCTGAGATCGCCTGTGAGTTTCTGTCAGAACAAGCATCCCATTCGGTCATGGGCAGAGGCTGTACTGGGTAGTAGTGGGACTCAGCTGTGGAACTGGGCTGCAGAAATAGTCCTAGGTCAGCCCCCTTATTGGATTATGACTTTTTAGGGTGCTCCCTGATAGTTAAAATATTTTGTTCTGATCATTTTTTCATCCAGCAAATATGTCATTCCATGTCCCTCTGTTAGGGGCTGGGGGGTGGAGGGATACAAAGATGATTCAAGGAGTTGTGAAGAGCTCAAACAGTTCTCACTGGGGTGAAGGAGGGAACAGGTGAGTTCAGCAGGGCATGGAAAGTAGGAGGGGAGCATTTGGAAGGGCGGCACGGGGCGAGCACGGTGGAAGGAGGGGTCCTGCCTCGGGGAGGAGATCGGCTCGCCTCTCCATGCAGCTTCTGCCGCTGTTCTCCCACCAGCTTTCCAGTCCTTCTGCTGCTTTGTGCTCTTTCCCCCTAGGACTTTTGCAGAAGCTCCTCCGCTGTGCCTGGAGGAGATGCCTCATTCTTATCTCCAAGCCATGCTGACTGTTGGCCTGTCATAGCCTGTCACTGTGCTCTGCTTCCTCCTGTCACTTAGCGCAGCTGCTGTTACTTGCTTAACATCCCCCCTCCACCCTAAGAGAAATTACTTGCCCAACGTGCCTCCTCCACCCTGAGAATGGCTTGCAGCTGTAAGTAATGGACAATCTGTAAACTAGTGGCTATAACAAATGGTGATTTCTTCTCAAATGCAAGGAAGACGGAAGGTCAGTGGCCACTGAAGCTTGTTCAACTGATCGTCAGCATTAGGCCCGTGTCTATAGGAGTCTCTTGTCCTTTCCCCTGTGGTGGGAAGAGGCTGCCACACCTTCAAGTGTCTCACCCACACTCAAGGCTGGAGGAAGGGATGCTCCTTTTTATCTGGAAAGCAAACTCTGTCCTGGGACTTGCAACACTTGTGTGCGCCCTTGGCCATCCCTGGCAGTGATGAGCTTTTCCAGCCACTGGTAAGGAAGAGAGGAGAAGGAGGGGCGGTATTAAGACCGGCATCTGGTTTGCCATGCCATAACATCTACCTTACTGCCCCAGACTGTAAGCTCCTTGCAGGCAGGGGTTGACTGTCCTGCTCTTCCTTGCCTTCCCAGTGCCTCGCACAGCAACTGGCACAGAGAGCCAATGGCCCTGTGTATGTCAGAAAGAGGAGGAATGTGGACAGCCCAGGAGAAGAGAACACAGGTGCCGAGGCACTGAGCTGAGAGCCTGTGCTGTGTGTTTGGGGATGAGTGGCTGCAGCACAGGCGTAGGAAATTGAGCTGGGGTGGATCGGGGTGAAACTGAAAAGCCTTGCACACCGTGTAAGTTTGTCATTTCTTCTGTCAACAGTAGGAAGTCTTTGAAGAGTGTCAGGCCAGGGAGTGGTGGACTCCTGGGTTAGGTTATTAGCTGTGTGGGTAGTGTGGGCTAAGATTTGGAGAGGAGGGATTGGAGTCCGGGAAATTAATTCACTTTACTATACTATGGTTTGATAAAGGAGAGTAAGAATAATTTGGAAAATTGGAAAATATTTTAAAGTCACCAGAACAATGATTCTCAAAGTCATGGCCTGAATCGGTTTTGTCAGCATTACCTGGTAACTTGTTAGAAATGCAGATTCTTGGTCTCCACCTTGGACCTACCAAATCCAAAGCCCTGGGAGGAGGGTCTGAGAATCTGTGGCTTCACAAGCCCTGCAGGTGGCTGATCCACAGGAGCGCTGAGGAACACTGAACTAGAGCAAGAGACCCTGAGGGGTAGAAGAGCGTTTGGAGGGGATCAGTCTGGTGCAGCCAGCCTACCCGTTACAGCCACCAGGGAGCTTTCCCAGAGCATCTAAGTTGCAGATGACCCTCACCCCCGACACCTAAGTCAGACTATCTGGGCTGGCCCCAGGCAGCCAGTGATGGCTAGAGCTCCCAGGTGTTTCCAATGTGCGGCCCGGTCTGAGAACCACTGCTCTTATCTAACTCCTGTTGATGAGAAAACGCAGGACTACGAGAGGATCTGCTCAGGAAGCTACGGCAAGTTCAGGTAAGAACTGCGTCTCTTGAGTCAATTTTATAAGCTGTCTTCCCCACGACTTTAAACCACGGGTGTCCAACCTGCAGGCAGAGGGCTGCATGCCGATTTTCTGAGGACTTTTGCTTATCTGTGGTGTCAGATGTCACACAAAGTTATGTAGGGACCTTTTCTTTTGCTAACAGTTTTTGTTGGTGTTTGTATATTTGGAGTGTGGCCCAAGACAATTTTTCCAGTGTGCAGAGAAGAAAAAAGGTTGGACACCCTGCTTTATCCACTATCTCATCTTTTTAATAATTTGCCTTGAGAAAATCATCAGTGACAAATATAGCTGCCATATTTTAAGAAGAAAAATAGGTTATGGTGTTGTAAAAAGCTCAGTTCTCCTTTATGTTAATAGTATTTCACACTTTAGAAAGTCAGTCACTCCCTTTTGTAAAGATTTTGTAAAAATACATTGTCAAAGTTAATGAAAAGAATGTAGATAGGAGAAGAGTAAATAGTGCTTTTGAAATTTTGTGCATAAGAAGAATCTCTTTTTTTTCAAACTCTAGGTGGAGCTCTTTGTTTTTTATATACTGTTTTATTTATAGTTTTGAGATTCTTTGTTTTAAAAAGGAAGCTGGAGGTTTTTTTTGAAGAACCCATTTACAAATTTGTAATAGATAATTTCAACATTTCTCAGCTCTTCCTTCTCAATTTAGAGCCATATAAAGACTTAAATTTTTGTTTCATTGCTGGACCAAATCCAAATTCAGGCCTCAGAGTGTAATTTTCAAATCCATCTTAAATTTGTATTTTATCTCATAGTATTTAACAAACGAGATAAGTTTCTGATGTTTATTGTTTCTGAACCATCTCAGTGTTGAAATAGAGTTTCTGTGAGTCTGCCTTTATGAATAATACCAGCAGAGAAAGTCTCTGGGGCACAGTGCAGCTGTTGCTATAGAAATTCCTTGAGCTATTTCTACCCCATTGTGTACAAGGGAGTGTTAACAGCTACCTTCTTGTAACATAAATTAAGTATTTGCTGCCACTTCCTTTTCTCTTCCTTTTTTTTTTTTTAACCGGGTCAGTAGTCTCCTATGAGGACTGCACTTGTAGCAAAATTCCCCACATGTGAAACTTGTTATTTTTGAATGGTGGAAGCCAGTGGTGCTGTCCCGAGATCAGCAGGAGCGCCATCAGCCTCACCTGGGAGGAAGTTTGTTACAAGTGCGGATTCTTGGGTCCCGCCCAGACCACTGAATTAGAAACCCTGGGAGTGGAGCCTCCCAATCTGTGCTGAACCAAACTGATATAGGCTACTTTGAAAACCTACATCGAAAAATTCCTTCTGTATAGTCAGCGTGCTGGGTTTGCTTTTGTTCTTGGCTTTTCAACCCCCCCCACCCCCGCCCGGGGATTTTGTTAGAAGGCAGAGTTTTCATGCCTTAGGTTTGAAGTGGACCTTGGTGCTCTGCATTTCTAACAAGCTCCCGAGCAATGTGGAGTTTGCTTGTCCACGGATCACGTTTTACGTAGTGAAGACACTGACCAGCCAAACTTGGCACGTGGTCAGACTGTCCCCAGGCCCCCCTTGAAGACTGTCTATAATTTGTGAGTATGTCCTTTTGGGTTAGTACTTTTGCCTAAAGTCGATGCATATTTCCTCTTCAGTCACATTGGGAAGAGACAATTTGTGGAATAAAATGCTTTCTTGTCTAGGTTAAAGTGACTCATTCTTATTAAAAGCTACAACAGGGTATTGTTTGCCAGGATCTGTCTCTGACACTCTCTAATCAGCAGCGGGTACACTTGGGGACTGCAGTGTTTTTTTTAATTGAGAAACTAATTCATTCATAGCATAATGAAACCAGAGAGAAAATCTTGAATTTTGAGAATGTTTTCAGAAAAAATAATTTCAGTCAAAAGAAGTGGCTCATAAATGTTTGGAATTGTTCATTGATGACTAATTATTAGGTACCTACCATGGGAAGTGCTAGGCACTTCAGGAAATTTTTTTAAAAGTATGACATCCTTAATCTTGAGATTA
>NW_003852419.1:11942309-11944764 GCF_000181295.1 Otolemur garnettii
AATCGACCTGAGCAAATAAAACCCATGCTTTTGTGCAGTGTGTAGAATTTGGACATTCAGAGAGGGAAGGGGGGGACCATGGCGCAGCTTCCAGGAGTGAGCCAGGGGTGCCCACAGGAGCTGGACCGTGGTTCAGCCTACATGGACTTGACTTCTTGTCTAGGAGAGATTATAAAAGGGAGCCAGAGCCAGATTAGTGAGGATTTTACTGCCGGGCTTATGAGTTTTGACTTAATTCCTTATGCACCATGGTGCCATTGAAGAATGCTTCGAGCTGGGGGCAGGGTAATCCAATCATAGTGATGATTTGAGAGGAGTCATTAATGGAACGTGCAGGATGAACTGAAATCACAGACCGGAGGCAGAATCCCTTGTTGGTAGGCCCCTGCATTGGTACCTAGGGGTGAGAGGAAGCCTGGAGGAAATACAATAAGGAAGATGACTGTCCAGGGGGAGATAGGAACTGAAAATGTAAAGGGATTGAAGAGAAATCAATCCATACAATGGAAACCGGTGGCATTTGGGCCTAGGATTTATGTTTATCCTTTAAATTCCTTCTTCCTTACTTTGCAGCTATCCTGGAGACGCTGTAGAGACTAGGTGGCTTAAGTGGTATTGCCTTTCTAATAATTTGAAGTTTATATATAATTGTGATTACATTTTCCTTTTTAGTTTTATATCTCCATTTAGGATCCTCTACCTTATTTCCTGCAATCATGAATGTTTTGAATACTGCTAGTCACAAATCCATAAAGCTGGAAGTTCATTGTCAGTGCTTTCAGAACAGTCATCTTAACATTTTAGATCTAGAAGGGACCTGAGAAGTCATCTAGCATCTTTCTTTCTCTCCCTCCCCCCCCCACATTCTTCGTCTCATGCACACACTTTAGAGCAGAGGTTCTCAACCTGTGGGTTTTGACCCCTTTGGACCATATTAAAGGTTCGCAGCATAAGGAAGGTTGAGAACCACTGCTTTAGAGACAACCAAAGTTTTCTAAGACTTGAAGCAGAGGAAATGACACTTGAAGGCAATTCCAGGTGGCACCGTCTACCATCCATGACAAGGCGGTTCACAGGGCTGATCTGATTGAACCACGGTGCCCCAGCCCAGAGAGAAGACTTAGGGCAGGAGAGCTTCTGAGCCTGCCTTCCGTGGGCCGCCTCCTACCTCAACTGCAAGGGAAAGCCAACGCACACTGGACTTGCTATGCAGGAATTTTCTGGCAGTATATCCAGGGCCTCTTCAACAATTCCTGGCCATTTTACAGAGGATTTTCTCTCTAAAAGTCCTGGGGGCCCAGTGAGTGCATTGAGTCAGCCACCCACCCAGCCTGAGTTGTAGAAAACAGAATGCCTTAGCACACCAAGCATACTCATGAGACGCTCTATTCTGAGAAGTTTGAAGGTTTACCTTGCAGCTTAGACAATCACCCAGCAATGTAAGGGTCTGATCCATAGTAGAGCCTCATTTTCTTGTGCTTCTTGGGGTACGGCCTCAAGTATTGATGCTGTGCTGCCTGGTTAGCCCGTGAAAGAGACCAAGGTGGATGTACTCCCTTTGGCCATGGTGTTGCCGTGAGACCATCCAGAAGGCTCTGTGGAATATCCCTGATACAGGGTGAGCTGATGCATTGGATTATCACCTGTATCCCTCGGGCAAACATTCACAGTACCTACTAAGTAGGTACTGCCTACTAAGGCAGCATTGGAAACTGTGGATACAAAGACAAGAAGTGAAGTCTCTGCCCTCAGGGACTTGAGGGGAAGCAGATGGGTAAACACGGAAAAATATGTGCACAGGCTCTGAGGCAAGGCAGGGAGGGTTTCATTCAGAAGTCTTAGGAGCTGGGTAGAGGACTTTAGCCTTCCTAGACACGGGACCCTCCTATTTCTTTTGCAATGGTGTCCTCCATTCTGATACTGTGACTTTGTTCTATTTCTCAAATTACACCTGCATCCTCAGTTTGGCTGACACTTCTGACCTTGGGAAATCTGCCAAACACAGGACTAGATAATCTCTTACTGTGGGCTGGACCTCGTGCCTGAATTGGACTCCTGCATAGGTGTCTGACCCTCTTACTAGCAAGAGAGTTAGACTATCTTGCTGCTCACCTGGAACTTTTCAGGTGATAAACCTGGAAATGTATATCAAGATTCCACAGCAGTCTAGCTTTTGTATGCCCCCCATCCGTGCCACCCTCTCTCCCACTCCCTAGTTTCACGTTTGCCGCACTAATCCCCTGGTAATGCTCATCAGACAAAGCCGACAGATGTAGCTCCCAGGCTGAGGGGGAGCAGGCCCTCTTGGTAAGGGATCTTATTTTAAATTTTATTTATTTTTTTTATTTTCATGAGCAGTTTCCCAGTACATTGAACAAAACAGGGCCCAGTAACATGCTCTGGAAACTTCTATCCTCTCATATATTTATGAGATGTTTATAGAGATATAATGATG
>NW_003852419.1:11945125-11946832 GCF_000181295.1 Otolemur garnettii
GACATAAATGGTGAATTAGAAACCATAAAAAGTAATTGGATATTACCAAGGAAAATGTTGTTAATATAAATTTAGATACGTTGCTAGGATAATGTTTAGATAGGTATATTAGAGTCAATTGTTACATATCTACTGAGTTACTTAAAAAGGGATATGGGCTCAGCGCCCATAGCACAGTGGTTACGGTGACAGCCACATGCTCTGAGGCTGGCAGGTTTGAGCCTGGCCTGGGCCAGCTAAACAACAATGACAACTGCAGCAAGAAAATAGCTGGGCATTGTGGTGGGCGCATGTAGTCCCAGCTACTTGGGAGGCTCAGGCAAGAGAGTCAGTTAAGCCCATGAGTTTGAGGCTGCTGTGAGCTGTGATGCCACAGTACTCTACCAAGGGTGACAGCTTGAGACTTTGTCTCCAAAAAAAAATATGGTAGTAATCGTTGAATTAATCTAAGAAACAAATTTAATAAAGAATAGCTGTGAAAATATAAAGTATCTCTTGGAAAACGTAAAATGTATGATAAAACATTAGTATTGTAGAGGGTGTATTATTGTAGATAATACATTAGTTATCATTTGACTGTGTCTGTAACCATTAGAAATAAAATTTTAAGTATTGCTGTTTTCTGGGTAGCTGAGAATGACAAAGGGAGAATTTTTAGTGCGAGCTTACACCTCAACGTCACTAAATGGACAACCAAGGTGAAACCTGGTCAGATGAGCCAGAGCTTTATTTTTGGCATCAGTTTCCATTTCTTTAAACGTGTTGGGATTTGTAAAGCTTTGTTGTGCTGCCCGAAGAGCTGATTAGAGAAGACTTTTTCTATAAAAAACCAGTTTGGGGCAGGACCTGTGGCTCAGTGGGTAGGGCACCGGCCCCATATACTGAGGGTGGTGAGTTCGAACCCAGCTCTGGCCAAACTGCAACAAAAAAAGTAGCTGGGCATTGTGGTGGGCACCTATAGTCCCAGCTACTCTGGAGGCTGAGGCAAGAGAATTTTTTCTCTATTTGTGTCATAAATACTGTATAGACATCGTCCCCCCCTCCATTTTAAATAGCCCAGCTGTAAAGTACATTTGGAGGAAGAACTATTGGGGACATTTGAATATGGCTTAGGTATTAAAGAACATTAAGGAATTAGTATTAAATTTATTAGGTGTCATAAGGAAATAAGGACATTGTCTAGACACCTACGTGATGCTTATGCAGGAAAATGTCCTTTTTACAGCTGTATACTGAAGATGAGTGAAATGTTATGTTGTCCTTAATTTTATTTAAAATACTTCATTTATTGCCACAAAGAATAATCATCCATAGGAAGAGAGCTATGTAGGAGACATCCAAAGAGATTCAGAGAAAATTGCTCAATGATCTTTTGCCAGTCTGTGCTGATACATATGTATCTGGAATATTTTGAAAAGATTTAAACAAGTCAGCTTTTAAAAATTATCACGTAATATGCAAGACAGAAATCTTCATTCTATTTCTGGGCCCATGCCAGCCTAGAGCTATTCTCCAGCTCCCTCCCAATGATTTCCCCTCCCAATTATTACCGTAATTTATAGTAAAAATTAGTTCCTATTGTAATGTATATTTATCAAAACCATGTTGTCAAAAATGTCCACTTCCCCCACTGGCTCCATCAAGCATCCCCTAGACAAAACCACTGGGTCAAACTGCTACAGCAGGATGTCCAATAGAGGAAAAAAG
>NW_003852419.1:11947038-11947724 GCF_000181295.1 Otolemur garnettii
TCTAAGTTAATTTTGTGTTTAAATAATACCTGCATGTTTAAAAAGTCAAACAATCATGGGGCACAGTGGTATGTGACTGTAATTCTAGCTACTTGGGAGGCTGAGGTGGGAGGATTGCTTAAGCCTGGGAATTAGAGTTCACCCTGAGTAACATAACAACACTCTGTCTCTTTAAAAAAAAAAGTCACCAGTGTATAAAGAATTACATGCTCATACCAAGGATAAAACACAAAAATAGTCTAGCAAGGGGGAGGAGGGAAAGGGCAATTGCCAGTAAGAGGGAGGGCAATTGGTGGGATCCCACCTAGGTGCACAATTTGAGGGTACTCAGCACATCCCTCTTCTACAACTTGAACTTTACCTTGGAAGTAGAGTATTGTAACCTAAAAATTTGTGCCCTCATATTTGAAATAAAAAAATGTCACATGTCAACCACACCCTCTCCAATCTGGTGTATCCCCAGCCTCAACAACTGTTTAGGGATTTTTTTTGGGTATTCCTCCCAATTTTAAAATTATTGGTATCCTGAATCATTAATTTTAGTTATTATTGGTTGACTTTCTATTAGGTTAGGTTAATCTATTGACTTCCTATTACCTTAGATCAGCCTATGGGTCACGACCCACAGGAACTGTATTAAAGGGCCGCGGCATTAGGAAGGTTGAGAACTGCTGCCTTAGATGGAG
>NW_003852419.1:11947744-11988999 GCF_000181295.1 Otolemur garnettii
TTTTGGAACTATGTAAGTTGTGCTCATTACTGGGTAAGGTCATATATTCCTTAAGAACATAGAACTTACCAGGCTGCCCTTGTGGGTGCCCATGACGTGCTGCCCCCTCCCTTAAAGCCTAGGACGTGTGCAGCTGCTCACTGGCCTCCTGATAAGCCCCCCAGGAGGAATCTGGGTCCAGTTGTTCATGTTTTCTGTTAGAATTTAGTGATAATTTTCTTTTTAAAAATTGATATATAAGAGATACACATATTTTTAGGGTATATGTGATAATTTGATAAATTTGTATAAAGATCAAATCAAGGTAATGGGGATATCTATCACCTGAAATATTTTTTCTTTATGCTAGGCACATTCTAATTGGTCTCTTTTAACTATTTAGAAATTTACAATAGAGTCGTGTCAACTGTAGTCACCCTACTGCTCTATAAAACCCTAGATCTTCTTTTTTTCTACCTAACTGTATATTTATACCCAGGAATTTGGTGGTGCCTAATAATACTTGGTTGGCAAGTCTAGGTAATGAGAAAAGTTTTACTCCCCAAATCCTGTTACAAAAGTGTTTATTAAAACAGTTTTAATCGCAGAGAGACACAATCTATTAGGTGGTTGAAAGTGTGTTCGTATCTCCAGTCTTGAGGGCAGGGACTGTGACAGGGTTTCACAATGAACAGGGAATCTGGGAAGAGAGGTTAGGATCCAGGTAGGAAAAGGAAGGAGGATAGGCTTTAGATTCTTGGTCTCTTGACCTTGATCTTTTGATCATCTGAATTCCTGGAACTCTGGAATGGAAGGCAACTATACAAACAAAAATCGGGGGTGGGTTTCCGAGTGTCTGTTTAGCTGCCCTGTAGACCCACTGCAGGTCTTAGTAATTCTCCATGCCTGACACAGCCACCTCCTTATGCCCCTGTGAGGTACAGTCCCTTGCTGGCCAGTCACAGGCAAAAATGGCAGGGTCATTTCAATCGTTACTGGAGCAGCTGGTTATGCAGAGAGGCCGGCAAAACAGTTTGAAGGGCCATACAATTGCATACTGTTTGCGCTGCCTCTGGGAGCGTGTCCTCCGTGTATGTGTGACTGATGCCCTGCCTGTCCTCCAGGTGGGAGTCTCCCTCATGGGTAACCTCATGCAGCCTCTGACCCCACAGTTTCTCAATAGGGGGATGGCCGAGTGTGCAAGGCTGAGCATGTCCTTCATGTCTGTTGTTCAGCTCCAAATGGGGACGGCTCCTTTCCATCTCACGAAACTACTCAGAAGGTCTTTAAACAAGAAGAAATCAGGAGCTCAGTCAGTTAGCAGTGACACGTTTCCTCCCGGTCCTGAAGATAACAAGTGGAATAAGGAAATGTTAGGAGGGAACGGGCTGTTAACAGTCTGCTGAGAGTTTCAATACCAGAGGACTGTCTTTTTATTAAGTAAATTTAGCCGGCAAAAAGCTAGTATAGCCACAAATTTAGCAGCATATCTTGGTGTCCTTTGTGGTTATAGAAGAATTACAATGTGGTATTGGTTCCTGAATATATTATCAACCTGTTTGACAGAAACCCTGGAATTTTCTTTGTTCACGAAGGTCAGTTTTCACTAGTAGAAGCATTACAAACAAAATAAACTGGAAGAACTTAATATTATCTCATGTAAGAGCTTTTTTCACTTTTTACATTAGTAATTCTAAAAGTTTTGTACTGGAAAATGTAATAATAGAGTAAGGAGATCTAAGCTTCTTTGGAAGTTGTACTTGTCAGTTCTATTTTTGGTTTCTTAGGAAGCAAGTTAAAAACAGCTTTTTAGTCCTTAATATACTTTAATTACATTTCTTTCTCTTTTGAGAGGTCTGTTTTTCTTTTTAAAAGCTCTAATTTTCTTTGCCTGTAGTAATTGGGATATTGGTTTTAAAAATTCATATTCCCTCTAAACATGGTCATTGAAAAGTACATATAGATGCCTCAAAGAGATAACACAGAAGTTGGGTGCTGTAAGGAAAGCTTTCAACGTTGAAGTTGTTTGGTGTGATCACATGCTGTACTTGTGAACACGTTTGTAGTAACCGAAGGGATGGTCTGGATTGAAGTTCCTTTCTCTCCCCAAGTCATTAGGCAGCTGTATATATGCACGTACATCTCGCAGGATGTATGTAACGCGGGACAGTGCATGAGCATGGAGACAAACTTGGCTTCCACACCTGGAAGTAGGTGCAGTCTGCTGCCAAGTGGGGAAACTGAATTTCAGGACTCTCTTGGCTCCTGCGCCTACAGCTGTGGCTCATGGATCTTGCACAGTGCACGGACTGATTCGTGGTGCCTGAACTGCTTTCCACTCAGCTACAGCTTTTCTCAGTGAGAGATGAAAAGTGGGAGGGGGGAGAGGATTTTGCAGATTAGCTGCTTCCTCTTCTGGGTGTGTGAATGGAGGAAATGGTACAATCTCAGCCTGTTGTTCCTTCTGATGCTGCGTCTTTCGCCTTGACCAAGTGGTAAGACTCTTCCACTGCTGTCACCAAGTTCCAAGACAGTCTTACTGTCTCCCACAATCTGTAGAGGCCAGGGGACGTGCAGACTCTTCTGTCAGTTGCCCCCTGGCCATTTCCTTGCTTCCTGACACTCCCAGCTTGGGGAGCCCCCAGAGGGACTTCACCTGGCACCTTCCTGCCCATCTGCACGTGGCCGTCTCCTTCACTCAGATCTTAGCTCCGATATCACAGTCCTTGGCTCATGCCACTTCCTTTCACTTCACTCTGATTTTCACCACAGCACTTAAAGCCATTGGATGTTTTTGTATTTATTTGCTTATTGTCTGTTTTCCTCTAGAGCAGTGGTTCTCAACCTTTCTAATGCCACGACCCTTTAATATAGTTCCTGAGGGGTCGCGACCCATTGAGAACCACGCTCTAGAGTCTAAGCTCTGTAAGAACTGGGCCTCTGTCCCAGTGTGTTCAGTCATATGTCCCTGTGATCGAGAAAAGGGCAGCATCTTACTGTGTCACCCTTGGTAGAATGCCGTGGCATCATAGCTCAAAACAAAAAATGATAAATAAATAGAAAAGGGGCAGCAAACAGTTCTTGGTAAAGGACCACATAGCAGGTAGTTCAGGATTCATGGACTAAAAAGTCTGTTGAAACTGCTCAAATCTGCTGTTGTAGCACCAACACAGCCAAAGATGATGTGGAAATGAATGTGTCCAATAAAACTATTTATGGATGTCAAAACCTGAATTCCACAGAATTTTCCAATGTCATGAATACTGACCACCTTTTGATTTTTTTTTTGATTTTTTTTCTAACTGTTTCAATATATAAAAGCCATCTTTATATATGTCTATAGGCTTTAGCTTGTGGGGTATGCAAAAGATGGCAGGTGGATTTGGCTTGTGGGCTGCTAACCCTTGATGAAAAACATTGATTGGCTGACACTTACTGTAAGTTTATTATAATGTATGATTAAGTGGAATAAAAGGGAAGAATTTTCACATGTAGAAATTAATGTCTTTATTCCTAAAAGTATAATGGGAAAATATTTCTCTAAATTAATTCTGAAAAATAGAATTATTTTGGAAAGATAAGAAACATATCCTGTCTTTTGAAATCCTCTGGATTTGGCTGGCAGAGTGAGTGTGTGGCAGATTGAGTCTAAGCCAGTTTAGATGTCCATAACTTGTAGGTTCTTTCTGGTGAATACTAACAGCTATCAGTGAGGTATAAGGTGGTTTACTTAGCCACTTTCTCATAGACTAGCTACCAGGTAGTAATAAAAACAGCATTCAGACAAAATCCAGGTACACATACAGGCATTTATTAATCAAGCATTGATTACCAAGTGGCCCAAAATAGTTCATTCACACTTTCTGTAAACCCAGTGAGATCCCAAGAGCTCTGTTCTTTTAAGTACATTGATTCACTGTCCCAGTTCATTAAATTTCTGAAACTAAGTAGTTTATAACGAATGGAAATTTATCTTCTCACAGTTCTGGGGGCTCAGAAGTCCAAGATCAGATAGAGGCATTGTGGGTTTAGTCATCTGGCGAGACCTGCTCCCGGCTTCCCAGATGACATCTTACTGCTGCGTCCTCCGGAGGTGCAGAATGCTGTGTCCTCATGTGGAGGTGCGAGGTGGAGGGACAGTGCTGCAGGGAGCGCTCTCATGACAGCCTGAATCCCATTCATGAGGGAGGAGCCCTGTGGCCTAAGTACCTCTTAAAGGTCCCACTTCTTTTTTTTTTTTTTTAATTTCTTATAGCATAACTGTGTACATTAATGCAGTCGGGGTACAGTGTGCTGTTTTCATATACATTTTGAAATACTCTCATCAAACTGGTTAACCTTCATGTCATTTTCTCAGTTATTGAGTCAAGACATTCATACTCTGCTTTTAGAAAGATTCACTTGTTCCCTTGTAAGATAAACCATAGAGGTGACCCCACCAATCACCCTCCATCCCCCCATCCACCCCCAGTCCTACTTCTTAATACCATCACATTAGCCATTAAGTTTTAACACCTGAATTTCGGAGGGACACATTCACACCATAGCATTCTTCTTGCATGGAAAACTCACTGAAGATAGACATGACATCCTAGGAGGAAGGAAGATGACACAGGTAGGACTCCTTCAAAACCAGCAGCTGGATACGAGACCAATTACAGAATGAAACTTCTGATGGTATCTTGAGTAGTCCGTGTTATAAGCATTGCTGGATTATTATACTGTGTCTATGGAATGATTGGGAAGTGTTTGTAAATCATTTGAGTTCATTCACATGTTTGAACACCTTTCATTTCACCAGTGGTCATCTATTTTGAACATTTATCATGCAAATGAACAAGTCAGCAATTGGCTAATCAAAACCTATTTTTTGATAATAAAGCATGATGTTTAGCTAAGTGTCATTTGTTGATCTGAATGGTGGAAGTATTGGTAGAAGCTGCCTTGGGGGTGTGGCTTTTAAATATAATGCTAGCTGACCCCTCTGGACTGCGATTTTTGGTAGCAAGTTACCTGACCATTCCCAGCTTTCCAAGTTAAACCAACTGGCTCTAACTTCACATCACACTGATTAGACTGAAGTATTCCTGGACATTGTAACACAGCCACTGCCCTGATTTCAGTTTTTACACCCTTCTACAGGATGTGTACCCAAGGCACAGACTTTCTTTCTTGTACATCTGCATCCCAGTGGGAATTATAAGTGAAGAGAATGATTTGTTCTGAGTCTGCTGGGAGTGTGCAGATTAGCAAACAACAACTGTTATTTTTACTGATTATTAAACTAATCCATACTGTGGTAGAAACTACCAATTGTTTCCTGGTATCCAACAGTTCCCTTCTTTCTTTAATAACAGAGCCCTGAATTTAAGCTGTGCACGTGGCTCTGCTATAATCTGAATGTTTGTGTTCCTCCAAAATTCATGTATTGCAATCTAGCTTCCCATGTGGTGGTGTTAGACTTAGGGCCTTCTGGGAGATGATCAGATCCTAAGGGCAAAGCCCTCATGCGTGGGACTAGTGCCCATAGTAAACAGGCCCCTCTACCATGTGAGGACATGCAGAAGCCTGTCCATGAGGAACAGGCTCTCACCAGAATCCCAACCTGCTGGTGCCTTGATCTTGGAATTCCCAACCTCTAGAACTGTGAGCAGTAAGTTTGTGTTGTTTATAAAGTACCCAGTCTTACCATAGCAGCCCAAACTGACTTAAGATGTCCTCCTAGCATAAAGACCATTTTGTCAGCCTCTTTGAAGTTAGTATGGCAGTATAAGAAGGTCTGGCCAATGGGATGTGAATGAAGGTAGTGTGTGAAGCATCTGGGTTGTTCCCACGGAGGGGTAGAATGTGGATGTGAAGATGGGAATTGGTGCAGCCATCTTGACCGTGACATGGAAACCACACTCTGAAGTGGCAGAGCCACCAGACAGAAAGACAAAGTGTGTCTGGTCAGTGGTCAGGGCAGCTGTGGACTGCTTGTCTGGACTCTCAGAGGACAGGGAAATAAATTCCAAGTCATTTAAGCCACTATTTAAGTCCCTCTGTTGTTACAGCATCTGAATTGCTCTGTGTCATAACATACAATATTTATTTTAGAACGCTTGGAGTAGCTCAACAGTATTTTTTTTAAAAGCAGGGAAAAAAAGTATCCATGATTTTGTGGATGGCTGACTGACATCTTAGTGGGTGTGTGGCCCTCAGGATGGCACGCCCACTGGCCAGAGCAGGAGTGTTATCTGCTAATAGTGCTATTCAGGAGTTGCCCTTGGCCTCACGGGGGAAGCCTGCATCCAATAGTCTGGTGTTGACCGGCTGCCAAAGCCCAGCCCTTCTTGCTCTGAAGGGCCACCCCCTCTCCAGAGCTCCGTAGGGGCACGGCCGAGGCCTCTGCAACCGTGTTACCGTTCTTCTTTCCATGTGCTAGTCTTACTTGCCTCCCCAATCGTAGTACGTTTCCAAGAGCACTTCCTGACACACCTGCATATAAATCTCAGAGTCTGTTTGCCAGGGAGCCTATGCCCTGTGTGTATTTCCAAACTCAGAATTACATTATAATGCTGTGTTTTCCACTCAGTATTATGTGGAGTATTCTCCATTTACCCCTTCAGATCCACAGTCCAATTTCTTCCACCCAGCTGTGTTCTGGGAGGCTGATCTCTAAGGGCTCCATTAATGGGCTCCTCTTCCCTCTGCCCACCAGATGGATGCTGCCAGCGGAAGGCATTGACTGGGGATGGCATGGGGGGAGCACGGGCAGACTGAGGCTTGTCGGGCCGCAGGTGGAGGACGCGTCCTTCTACCAAGTCCATAGCTCCTGCTGCGCCATCTTCTCCTATAGCTCCGGGGTTACTGCGTTTTGCTCAGTAGTTGCTTCCTCCCTGCCTTGCAAGTCCAAGAGTGGCGATGACTCCCACGTTGCTAGCCTTGAGGGCGTCACCGTCTCTCCTTGGGTTCCTGTCCCTGCCCATACCTTTTCAAACAGTCAGTCTTTTCAATTGCCATATTTGAGCCATCTATTTCCTGGCAGGACCATGTCTGATGCGAAAATGAACTGAAAGCATTTCCCTACTTCGTAAACATTCTCCTAAAGCAAGATTTTTGTTGGCTGTGTACAATTCCATCATTCAGACCTGTAGGGTTTCTTTAACTATTGAATTCCCTATTATTATAGTATACATACAGTTTTTATGTTGATTTTTATCACAGCATATCAAAGCATTTATTATACCACTGAAAATTTCCAATAAGTATATTTAAAATGACTGTTCTTTTATGGGTAGACCATAAACCTTGAGTTGTTTATTCGATAATGAAAAGAGATTTGTTCTAACCCATTTATTTTGTGTAGTGTTTATAATGACTAAGGAAGTGTATTTGCAAGACAGTTGGATGGCTGTACTCTATAGCTACCACAGAAGAAATCAAGGCTGTGCCCCAAACCCACCACTTTAAGGTCTCCAGGTCTAGGCCCTTCACACAGCTGAACTGACTGGCGTAAACAACACTTTTACTTCAATCTAAGCTCTTTTATGTTTTCTGGGTCAAGCTTGCTTAGATACTGAATAATGGAGTTGGCAACTCTTTTATATTCCTTGTGTGCTTGTAATTCTAGAAAAAAATACAAATAATTTAGTGAGAAGGATTTGAAAGAGAATATAGTTTGATCACCACGTAGCTTGCATAAGAATAGCCCCATAAATAAACTAGAAGAGGGTTTTATGTGACCGATAAACTTTTAAATTCTGGGCTCTACTTTTTTTTTTTTTTTTTTAGCAGCATGTACTATAATACATTTCAACCAGCTTGTCATGATGAACAAAATCCCCACTCATGGATTGCCTGTAGTAAGACCACAAGTTTCAGATTTGCTCCATGATGCCATCTTCAAGTCACATACATGTTCTCCAGTGACGAGAGCTCCCTCTCTGCAGAGAGAAAGCCTGAGAGATGGCCCAGCATACAAAATACAATCCTGGGAGGACGTAAATTCCGCCCTGGGATTCAACTGCCTCTTAGGGATCGTTGGCACTCCTATCGCAAATCAGGATCTCTGGAAGATTCTTTAACTTGTGCAGGTCAAAGTAGACTTGTAGGTAGAGACTTTTGTCCATATTATATTTTCAGAAATGGGAGACCACCATGCTTAGCACACTTGCCACTTTCTTGTACCTTGCAAGGTGTTGTAAAGATGAAATAAATCCCTACAGTCTGTGAAAGTGATTTTTATGTGGCCAGAAGCAATCAAAGGAAAAGTGTTCAGTGGTGACACTCCTAGTGCCTGCTGCAGGGAGCCCACCCTCCTTTCAGGACTGCTAGGAGGAGCCTCGGGACAGCAGATGTTAAGGTCAGCCCAACAGCAGCCACCGTGACTTAAAGACCCTCTAAGCTGGAGTCTGAGGTTGGCCCCAGTAGGTCACTTAGAGCTTTCACAAAAAGCTTTCCTTTTTACTTAGAGACTCTGTAAGATCTTGGCTTAGCACAGTTAAGCTGCTGTAACAAAGCAGTATAGACTGGGTAGTTTGTAAACAACAGAAGTTTATTTCTCACCGTTCTGGAGCCTGGGATGTCCAAGATCAAGGTGCCAGCAGATTCGGTGTGAAGTAAGGGCCTCTTGATTCATAGATAGCCCTCTTGTGTCCTCACATGGGGGTGGAAGGGGTGAGGGAGGTTTCTGGGTCCTATTTTTCGGACACTAATCTCATCCAAATCACCATCCAAAGGACACTAATCTCATCCAAATCACCTTCCAAACCTAACCCCTAACACCAGGGGTTAGGTTTCAACATTTGAATTTGGGAGGGACATAAATATTCCCACCACAGCAGATCTCTTAGGTTAACCTTCCTCTAATATTATAAAAAGCACACAAGTCTATTCATTCATTGTATTCAATAAATGTTAAGAACCTACTTGTTCAGAGTACTTGGATAACACTGTGAACAAGCTGGAAAAAAACACCTACTCTCAGAGCACCAGCATCTCACTCAAGGGAGTCAGTCAGATAATTAACAAATAATTATGAATTGTGACACATCCTAGAAGGAAATTAAACAGAGTGTTGAAAGAGAGTAACTGGGGCAGGGATATAAACTAACCTCATGTGTTGTACAAGGTAGTGTGCTTAAATGGAGTGAGACAGAGCAGGATTTGAAGTTCAGCCTTATGACCTGGTGTGAATTTCTTTACCTCTCTGAATACTGTGATAGACCAAAAATATAATAACAGCAACAATAAGCACATCACAGTATGATCCCTGTTATGTTTAGCAGTTGTGGCATTAGATCAGAAAGTTCCCAGCATCCTAAGCATTACTTTCTGCCAAACCCCAAATAAATATTAATTCCTGTTAACCTTTCTTAAAATCACACCTAATCTGAATTCTATAATTTAGACTTAATTTTAGGAAAACTGTTTAGACAATTTAGACTTAATTTTAGGAAACTGTTCTGTACATCTTTGAATAGATTTGACTCATCAAATATTGAGCACTTACTATATGTCAGTCTCTGGAGATAGCATGGCAAATAAAATGTACCACTGTCCCTGGTTTGTTGATCTTATTTGTCAGTGACTCACAAAACAACTTCTTGTCACTGGTTCTCCTAACAGTAATGACTTTTCACCCCAGTGATATGCATATTTTATGTTAAACTATTCTTTTTTTGTGGTGAAATAAGCATGCAAAAAAGTGCATAAAATATAAGCCATAAATCTTAAAATCTGATGGACCCCCCCCATTATAAAACTCTTTAAAAAAATTATTATTTGTAGAGATAGGGTCTTGTTATGTGCTCAGTCTAGTCTTGAACTCCTGGGCCTCAAGTGATTCTCCTGCCTTAGCCTCCCAAATGCTAGAATTACTGGTATGAGCCATCATGCTCAGCCTCTTTGCCCATTTTTAAATTGGGTTACATGTTCTCTTACTATTGAGTTATATGAGTTCATTATAAATTTTGGATGGAACTCATTAAAAACAAGATCAGACAATTAAGTTTGCTTAAACTTATCCTAGAAAAAGAGCCATATGTCTCATTGACGTCACGTTTGAAGGACTTCTCTTGGCCATCTGGTGACTGTAGTGATATTTAGCAATCAAGTCAGCATTTTTTCTAATAGCATTTTTTGCAAATTTAATTGTCCAACCTCTTATATGATTTGCAAATATTTTTTTCCCAATCCATAGGTATCATTTTCATTTTGTTGTTTCCTTTGCTGTATAGAAGATTTTTAGTTTGATGTGGTTCCATTTATTTATTTTTGCTTTTGCAGCATGAGCTTTTTGTGTCATATATAATCTCATCTCTTAAAACAACAAAGCCCCAGTGCTCTTTCCGGACCTGTGCTTCTTACAGGTATTGCCCCAGTTGTCCTGCTTTCCATTTCTGGGAAAACTTGAACAACTGGCCTATTGCTCACCGTCTCCACGTGCTCACCTCCCTTTCTCCTCTAAGCCACTGGTGCTGCTCTTGCTAAAGTCACCGATGACCTCCAAGTGTTAAGTCCTAAGTCCAGTGGGCAGTTCTCATCTCTCAGCCTCATCTCAGCAACATATAATATGCATAGTTGATTTCTTGCTTCTCCTTGAAACTCTCCCTCCTCCTGGCTTCCAGGACACCCTACTTTTGTGATTTTCCTCTTGTCTTACTGATGGCCCCTCCCAATCTCCTTCCTTGGTTCCTCCCATCCTGTTTCTCTGCAGGTTGGAGCCCCAGAGTGTTCACAGCTCCATGCCTTTAAGTCTCATCGCTACACTGAGGACCCCAAGTGTACATATCTAGATCTGAACTCCAACTCACATGTCCGCCAGCTCTCTTGGGTGTCTAATAGTCACATTAAAGTTGGTGTGTTCAAAACTGAAGTGTTAATTTCCTCTCCCAGTTTGTTCTTACCCAGTATTCCCTGTATGAGTAAATGCCAGCTCCTTTATTACCTTGGAGTAATCCATGAATCCTCTGTTTTTTTCTCTTCCCTTCTTCCAGCCATCACTAAAATCTGTTTTAGTTTCAAAAATATCTGGAATACGACAATGCATTTCTCATCTCCCAGTCTGATGATCCCCTCCTTAGTCTGAACCACCATCCTCTCTCTTCTGAGACTATTGGAACAGCCAGCAGACTCAGCTCCCTGCTTTCACCTGTGCCTCCAGGAGTCTGTTCTCTGCACAGCAGCCAGAGTGATCCTTTGAAGACATAAGCTAGATCTTGACTATCTACTTAGAGGAGTTCAATGGCTTCCCCTCACTCTGAATGAAACCCAAAGTTCTAATCATGCAGTAGTTCAAGGCCCCGGGTAAACTGCCCCAGCTTTCTGCTGCACTGTCATCTCTCTAGATGATCTGCTGTGTCCAGCCCCCTTGCTCCCTCTACTGCAGCCATGCTGGCCCCTCCTTCCTGTTTCTTGGGCCTGACGAGCACACTTCAAAGTCACTGCACTTGCTGCTCCTTCTTACAGTTAGTAGAGGATGGTGGGAGTGGTCAAGACCAAGATTCTTTGGAGCCAGACCTTCTGGGGTTCATGTTTCTGCTCTGCTCTTCATTAGCTGTGTGACCTCACAAGTTACTCAGCCTTTTTGAACCTCAGCTTCCTCATCTATAAAATGGGAATAACAAGTGTACTTACATACAGTTGTTAAGAGGATTAACTTCTTTATGTGAAGCAGTTGAATAGTGATTAGCACAGGAGCAAAGGCTATGTAACTGTTAACCATTATTCTTACCACAAGTATCATCATGAGAGTTTATTATTTCATTCAAAGCTCTGTTCAAAAGTCTACTTACCCTGGTTGAAGACTTTTCTGGACACTCTGTATCCCCTTTTATCATTCTCTGTCTTCTTAACCTGCTTTATTTCTCTTCTTAGTTCTGATCAATACCTGAGCATGTGTTTATTGATTTGTCTATTATCTGTCTCTACACACAAGAATGTGGGCTCCACCAAGAGCAGGGTCCTGTTCTTGTTCCGAGAGCCTAGAGTATGGCAGCCACCCAAAGTCTTCTTAGTGAATTTCTGAGTTGTAAGGTTTCCTTCCTTGGTGGCTGATAAAGGTAATTAATGATATAATTAAATCCGTCAAGCTTTGTTTGTGCTCAGTAACTCCCAAATTTAAATCCAAGAACTAATCTATGGAGAAACAAGAAAAGTTAGGGTAAAAAGTCAGAGAATGAATACTTATACATCTAATCTCAGTGTAGAAAGGCCAGCTATTCTGTTTTAGAAAAGATTTTTCCCCCTGAATTTGAAAGTATGTTTTTTCCATTTATAGTGTCAGAATATTCTTTCTTTAATTAAATCCTCTAAATAGTAGATGACAGTTTTAAAAAATTCCCGAGTATTCCTATTTTTCTTACTATTTAAACATATTCATATTATACATCACTTTTAATTTTTTAAAAATTTGAAATATAACCTTATTGTGCTTTTCAAAATTAAAACAAAATAATTACTGGTCCGTGAAATCCAAAGTCTGATCATTGCTTAAAATATAAATGTAGGGAACATATCCAGCTGCTATAAGTTTCTGATTCTAGCAAAAGCCTGGAAAGTTGTGTTATTAGTCAGAAGCCTTGGTGCCACTTTATTCACTGCATCCTGCCTCTTATTTAAAAAAAATAAACATTGGAATATTTTTATTGAAGAAGGAATGTGGGCTTCAATTAGTAATCCTTACAAAAAATATTACAAATGTGACTTAAACATGAAAAGAGAGCCAAGCAAAGCCTTTCCCATAATGCTACACCTGGTTTGTAGCTGAAGCTTGGTTTACATTGTTTTTAAGACCTATTGACATCTTAAATAGCCATTTAAAGAGGAAAAAGTTCTGTATTCTGCTAAGTAATGCACTTTTAAGCTTTGTTTTATTGTAACAACAAAAGATAATAATAGCACTATAGAAAAATAATGATGGGTACCACTTACTGCAAGCTTATGTGTTATGGCAATATGTTTATCACCTCTTTTAATTCCTAAAACAGGTCACTAAAATGGTAATTCTTATCAAACTTTAAGTGTTGAGCAGATGGAAGCTTAGGGAGGGTTTTGAATTTACTGAAACAGATACCAATTGTTAGACGATAGAGCTGAGAGTGATCCCAGAGCTGACTCCATCATGGGTCTGAATCATCTACATATTCCTCAGACTGGCACAATCTTGGTCATAATAAGTACTCAAAGATAAAACGTAGTGAGTAAATAAAACTTAGCTTATCATTTGTTTTTTCTTTCAGTGTGGTTCTTGTTTTAACCAAAAGGCCGAATTTTCTTTTAGTAATACTTGTCTGAAACATCTCCATTTATAATTCTTCTAAAATATGCATTAAAATTATATTATACAGTATAATATTCCATTCATTTTATTTGCATTTTGTTTAAAAAGATTGAAAATCCAAGTTTAAAATAGGCATGATATGGGTAGCACCCATGCTCAGTGGTTAGGGCGCTGGCCACATACACTGGGGCTGGTAGGTTTGAACCCAGCTCAGGCCTGCTAAAACAACAATGACAAGTGCAACAACAACAGCAAAAAATAGCCAGGCATTGTGGTGGGCACCTGTAGTCCTAGCTACTTGGGAGGCTGAGGCAAGAGAATCGCTTAAGTCCAAGAGTTTGAGGTTGCTGTGAGCTGTGACACTATGGCTCTCTACCCGGGGTGATAGCTTGCGACTGTCTCCAAAAAAAGGCATGATATGTGAAACCTCAAGACTAATCATCTTTCACTCTATCAGCATTTTATTTTGGGAAAGCTGTGTAATGTGTTTCAGTCAAATATACAGGAACTAAGACATCAATAATTGGAAATGAAAAGAATTAACTCCACTTTTATTGAGTTAAAGCTTTTGTGCAACCCATGCTTCACCCATGAGGCATGCTATTCAAATCTTAAATATACTTACTGATTTTTTTAAATCGGGAAGTCCAGGTAATTATAATATATTGTTTGAACATATAGTACAAACTATATCTATTATAGTACAAAGTATATCTATTAAACTATATCTATTAAACTATATCCATATCTAACTATATCTATTATAGACTATGTTATTTCTTTTTAACTTTTTTTTTTTTGAGACAAAGTCTCACTATGTTGCCCTCTGTAGGGTGCTGTGGCATCACAGCTCATAGCAACCTGTAACTCTTGGGCTTAAGTTATTCTCTTGCCTCAGCCTTCCAAGTAGCTGGGACTACAGGCGAACACCGCAACGCCTGGCTATTTTTTTGTTGTAACTGTCACTGTTATTTTGCAGCCCTGGACCGAGTTCAAACCCACCTGCCTTGGTGTATGTGGCTGGCACCCTAACCACTGAGCTATGAGTGCCAAGCCGACTATGTTATTTCTTAACATTTAATTTTAATTTAATTTTGTTGTTTTTTCTGTGTATTATATTTATGAATCATGCTAACTTTTTTCTTTTTATGTTGATTTGTAATGTTATAACCAATTTCTCTGTGAGTATGAAATTTGCTATCCCTAACTAGATAGGAACACTGTTCAGAAATGAACTATTCTCTTCTTTTATAAACCCTATTAAAATACTGTCCACAGAGTATGTGTTCACTCGACTGTGATATTACTAAAAGTGTACATATTCCAAGTTGGCATCACTAGTGAAAACTCTAGAAGCTGTTTCAGGATGTTGTATTTTCTGATAATGGATGTTCCAGTGGAAGGAGAACTGGAAAGAACCACACACATTTGGCTTATTTTTGAGCTCTCCCCAATCTAGGGCAGAATAGAGACCTCAAAATTCAGTGGCTAAATGGCTTCGCTCTTCTCTTTTTACTTAGGTTTTCTGTGGTAGTTATTCATCTCCACAGAAGCTCGTGTTCCCTGTGTACAGCTTGGTGCTAGCCTTATTGGCTCCTTCGGGAGTGGTGCTGCTCTGAGAGCGAGTGTTAGATTCTGAACTCTGGAAGGCAGTGCCAGCCACAGACCCGTTTATCCAGCTTCATGTACCTCAGCAAACATTCTGAGTCTTAGAGGTCTTTTCTGCCATGGTATCTGAGAGATGGCCTTTCAGATGTAGCTGCTTTGATATCCAGTCACCTTTTACGACTGTGGTTTGTAGACTTAATTGCCTGAGTGTTAGGATTAGGTGTAGCTGCACATCACCAAAGCCCGAGTAATAGTGGCTGAGACAAGAGAGGCGTGTTCAGTACTGGCCAAAACTAGAGCGTGGTCCTCTCTTAGGTAAGAGAAGTCTGGAGAGAATGCAGTTCTCTGTTCACAATGATCTCCAGCTCCATCCACTAGGTCCCCCCCACGGCTCCTGCCATCGCATCCACAGCCCAGGGCACAAGAAGACAGAGCGGCACAGGCAAAAGCAGCTGCTACTGACTGCGTCAACTGCCTTGAGTGCATTTTCCTGTGAGCCCCGTTCAGACTTGTGCCTCCTTAGTTGCAAGAGAGAGTGCTAAAAAAATTTTTAGTTGGGTACATTATCATGTCAATTGGATTTTATTCCTAATGAAGAAGAGCTAAATGTGTATTACATGGGCATCTAGAAACTTCTGTTGTACTTTGATATTTCGCCTATTTAATTTTTTTGATTTGTCCTTTTTTCCCAAGTGAGCCATGAGTATGTGATTTATGTGGTTCTGCTTCTGTGGTCAACAGAAATAGACATTTAGCCAAGACTTAATTTTCTTCTTCTGATATGATTATTTTTAAAAAATGAATTACATTAAATACTTATTTAGCTCCTCTCACAATGAAGATATCGTGGTATTCAGGGATTCTGACCGTGGGTGGTATTGACATTTCGGGCTGGACCATCCTTTGTGTGGCGGGGAGGCTGCCCTGTGTGTTAGGGTGTAGCAGCATCCCTGACCTCCACCCACTAGATGGCAGTAGCAACCCCCTAGTTGTGGCCACCAAAATTGTCTCCACACATTGCCACACATCCCAGGTGGGGTGGGGAGCAAAAGTGCTCCTGCTTGAGAACCACTGTGCTAGAAGATAATCCTACATTAATTCCAGTTGCCTGCTTGGTTTCCTGTAAAAGTGAATCACTGTAGATTAAGAGTTGCTTTACAGCTGATGTTATGAGCAAACTAGTATTGGTTATATTTGTGCCATGTGCCAGACACCATGAGGAGAGCTTTACATCTATTGCTTCATTTAATCTTGATAACATAACACTGTGTTGTAACAGCATTGTGTTAGCAGAAGGTAGTTAGTGTTATTATCCCCATTTTACAGGTGAGAGAAATGAGGCTTTGAGGTCATTTTAGCTTAGATCCCCATGTGAGAAGAGCCTTAGATGCAGTCTTACTGTGGGCCATTTGTTTGGGACGTGATCCCAGGAAGCAGAAAGATGGAGAAGGGAGAGTGAAACAGGGAAGGAAGAAAAGACACTAAAGGAGCTGATGTTGAACCAAGAGCTGGTCACCACAGGAGCCACCAGAATGCTCAGTCTTTGAGGATCTCCCCCCCTCCAAGGCAGTGGTCCCCAATTCCTGGGCCATGGCCCAGTAGCAGTTTATGGCCTGTTAGGAACTGGGCTGCATGGCAGAGGCAGGCAGCAGGCAAGAGAGGGAATCTTCATCTATGTTTACAGCTGCTCCCCTCACGCACATCATCACCTGAGCTCTGCCTCCTGTCAAATCAGTATCAATGCTAGATTCTCATAGGCCCATGAACCCTACTGTACACAGTGCATGTGAGGTTGCATGCTCCTCATGAGAATCTAATGCCTGACAATCTGAGGTGGAGCTGAGGGGGTGATGCTAGCTTTAGGCGAGGCTGAAAACACACATCATCACTAGCAGAGAGGTTGAATGTACAAAGGCCATAATAAATCAGTAGCTTGCAGACTCATGTCAAAACCATCCTCCTGCCCCAGTCCATGGAAGAATTATCTTCCATGAAAATGGTCCCTGGTGTCTAAAAATTGAGGACCACTGTTCTAAGGAACCATAAGAATTGCATCTCACAGTGACTTCCTTCCTTCACTCCCTAGTCAGGAGGAATCTGGGTAACTTCTCTGCTGCCTTGCACCCACCCTCGCTTGCCCTCAGGGATGTTAATCTTTCCCTTTACTGATAACAGTGGTGAACCATATACACAGCAATCCAGCTTTGAAGGAATTTGTAATCTTGAGGGAGAAACAACAAATTAATAAACAACATAGTAGCAGATAGTAGTGTTCTGAGAAAACAAAGCAAAGGTTGTGTGACAGGAGTGTGTGGGGATCTGCTTAAATGAGGCAGGCAGGGAAGGCCTTTCTGAGAGGTGATGCTAAAAGCTGAGACCTCAATGTTAAGAGAGGCCAGCCATGTTAAGAGGTAAGGTAAATCATCCTAGGCAGAGGGACTGGTGGTGCAAAGGCCCTGAGGCAGGAATGCATTTTCTCTGAGGAACCATTGGAAGGCTAGTGGGATGGAGGGCTGCGAGGAAGGGGAGCTGTGCTGGAGGTTTGGGTCAGAAGGCTGAGGGTCAGGCTTTGGGTAAGAACTTTAGGTTTTATTCAGGGTTCTGCTTCCTCTACTGGAGTTTTTTTTAGTAGGATTTAAATGATCTATTTAAGACTTAAAAAGAGCCCTCTGACTGCTGTGGAGAAAGGAGGAGGGCAGAGAAAGAGAGGAAGCCAGGAGACCAGGTAGGAGGGAAATTTCACATTCCTTCTGGCAAGGCCAAGTATGTGGTTCATGGGGCCAAGAGCAAAATGAAAATGTGGGGTCTATTGTTCAAAAAGTAAGAAAAACGTACATTAAAGATATCAATACATACCACATTTTCCTTCCTTCCACAGTCTGTCAACTTGTGTGGTTTTTGTTTGTTTTAATTTGCTGTTTCATGTCTGCTGTAGTCCATTTGTGTTGCTATAAAAGAATACAGAAGCTGGGTAATTTATAAAGAAAAAAGGTTTATTTATATCACCACTCTGCTGGTTGGAAGATTGGGCATCTGGTGAAACCTTGGGATGCTTCCACTTGTGGTGGAAGAGAAAGAAAGCCACTATGAGCAAAAGAAGAAGAAGAAAGAGAGCAAGCCGGCGTGTGCAGAGATCACACGGTGGAGAAGGAGCGGGCTGGGGGAGCTGCCAGCCTCTTTTTCTTTAAACAATAAGCTCCTGGAGGAATCCCTCACTCTCTCCCCTCAGGGAGAGGATTAAATTAAGTTCATGAGGGATCGCCTATGACCCCAACACCTCCTACACTGGGGGCCAAATTTCAGCATGAGGTTTGGTGAGGGCAAACATTCAAACTATAGCAACATCATTCTAAGTGACGAAAATTAAAGCTTTGAATTATTACTATTTTTTAATTTCAGGGCAATGTGAGGGTACAAACAATCAGGGCACAACATTTGTATCAGTGAGATAGAGACCCTCTTATAGTTGTGTCCCACACCCTGAAGGGGTGCCATGTGCCTCCAGCTTGTATCCATTAAGTGGAAGCACACCAATCCCCTCGTCTTGTCACCTCACACCTTCATTCCCCCACCCCCCAACTTGTACTGAATTCGGTTTTTCTCCTATGTGGGCATGTGTTAGTTCATCTACTGGCTTCATATTAGTATTGAGTACACTGGATACTTTTTCATTCTTGTGATGCTTTACCAAGAACAATGTGTTTCAACTCCATCCAAGTTAATACACAAGATGTAAAGTCTCCATCTTTTTTATGTATTCCATGGTATACATATAGCACAGTTTGTTAATCCATCCCTGAGTTGATGGGCATTCAGGTTGTTTATACATCTTGATGATTGTAAATTGAGCTGTGATAAACAATCTAGTGCAAATGTCTTTATGATAAAATGATTTTTTTTTTTTTTGCAATTTTTTTTGGCCGGGGCTGGGTTTGAACCTGCCACCTCCAGCGTATGGGGCCAGCGCCTTACTCCTCTCAGCCACAGGTGCTGCCCGCTAACATGATTTTTTTTCCTTCTAGGTAGATAGATATCTAGTAATGGGATTGCAGGGTCAAATGGGAAGTCTAATTTGATTTCTTTGAGGGTTCTCCATAATTCTTTCCAAAGAGGCTTAGTTTTCTGTCCCACCAACAGTGTAAAAGTGTTCCCCTCTCTCCACATCCATGCCAATATTTGCAACTTTGGGACTTTGTGATGTGGGCTAATCTTACTGGCATTAGGTGATATCTCTGGGTGGTTTTGATTTGCATTTCTCAAGCATTTTTTCATATGTTTGTTAGCTATTCATCTGTCTTCCTCAGAGAAGGTTCTGTTCACGTCTCTTGCCCAGTGATATATGGGATTGTTTACTCTTTTATTGTTGTTGTTGATCAATTTGAGTTCTCTATAGATCCTAGTTATCAAGCCTTTGTCAGATTTATAACATGCAAATATATTTTACCATTCTGGAGGTTGTCCATTTGCTTTAATTGTTGTTTTCTTAGCTGTGCAGAAGCTTTTCAGTTTAATTAGGTTCTATTTGTTTATTTTGTGGTTGTTGCAATAGCCCCTAAAGTCTTCTTCATAAAATCTTTTCCTCGTCTAACATTCTCAAGAGTTTTTCTGATGCTTTCTTCTAGGATTTTTATCATTGCATGTCTTAAAATCTTTGATCCATCTTGAGTCAATTTTTAGAAGTGGTGAAAGGTGCAGGTCCATTTTCAGTCTTTTACATGTGGTTATCCAGTTCTCCCAGCACCACTTATTGAATGGGGATTCTTTTCCCCAGTGTTCAGTTTATCAGAGATCAGATGGCAAGTAGAGACTGGTTTCATCTCTTGGTTTTCTATTCTGTTCCATATGTCTACGTCTCTATTTTTGTGCCAAAACCATGCTGTTTTGATTACTGTGGACTTACAGCCTAAAATCTGGTAGTGTGATGCCTGCGGCTTTGTTTTTATTACTAAAAATTGCCTTGGCTATACGGTGCTTTTTTCTGGTTCCATATGAAACAAAGAACTATTTTTTTCCAGTTCTTCAAAGTATGATATTGGTGTTTTAATGGGGAATGCAGTGAATCTTTAGATTGCTTTGGGTAGTACAGACATTTTAACCTGATGTTTAGTTTTCCCAGCTAAGAGCACAGCATGTTCTTCCATTTGTTAATGTCTTCTGCTATTTCTTTTGTTAGGGGTTCATAATTTTCTTTGTAGAGGTCCTTCACTACTTTTGTTAGGTATATCCCTAGGTAAGCTTTGCATTATTACCATGAATTTTGTCATTCATCTAGGTATTGTGCAATGCCAATTTTAAATGCAAATAGGAGATAGGAACATTTAACTCATATCCAGAATCGCTGAAATTGTGCAGCTTATATTTCAGTTTGCACCTGCATATATATTTTTGTTCTTACCAGAACGGTGGAAATGCTGCACAAAATGAACTCAATTGTTTGATTTCATTTCCTAATCTCTGCACATTCTACCAACACTCTCTCCCTCCAGCTTCCTGATAAGAAAGAGAGGTCTGCAAGGAAAAGGAGCTCTGGGTTGCCCTCTGGTTCCTTTTCCTTCTCTCGTCATTTTCAGCATAAATAGTTGGTAAAATACAGGAGAGTAACACATGTGAAATAGGATATCATGGGGTTCCTCGGTCATTTATGTTTCTCGGAGCACACTTGCCTTCTTTCTGTGTTCAGAGTCAATTCTGGTTTGAAGATAAGTGTGGCCTGGCCGCAGTCAGCACTCCGGCTCACTCAGTTGTAGATGTCACCTGCTCACCTCATGCTTGCTCCCAGGCTCACTAAACTCCCAGGCATTGTCATTGACTGGAGTCCTGTGCTCATGGGACATTGTGAGCTCCCCTTGCACTCAGGCCAGTGAGGAACATCAGATCATGTGGTGCGTGTCCTCTCTGCTCGTGTGTGTGCTTCACTGTCCCACTGGACTGCACATAGGAAACACACGTTCAGAGATTGTAATAACTATAGGATGGTGACAGCAGAGTAAGCTCTGGGTCCATCTGAGTGCTACTGTATTAGGACACACCCGTGAAGCCAGGCCTGGGTCCTGGGGAGAAATGACAGAGGATGGAGACTTGACTGGCACAGGGAAATAAAAGAAAGTGATGAAAGTGATGGCTAGGTTTTGAAGTTAGATGATTTCCTCTGGGAAGTGGGAACAGGAGAGAATCAAGGATGACTTGCTTCTAGGCTCATAGGAAGTCATTTGTGGAAGATGGAAAGACTAGAGGAGGAACAAATTTATGGTCTGGGGGATCTCTGGAGTTGTTGTGAAGTTCGGATCTACCTAACCTTAAGTCCCCGGGAGCTGCAGGTAGGACATATGTGAGGGAAAGAAGGCTTAATTCCCAGCTGGATGACCTACTGTTTTCTATTTTTGTCCTTGGTTTTTCATAAAAACCTTTGCATATCCTCTTGTGATCCTGGTTATATATCTCCTCTATTTTTTGGTTGTAGTTGTCGTTGTTGTTCGGTGGCCCGGGCCAGGTTTGAACCCGCCAGCCCCAGTGTATGTGGCTGGCACCTTAACTGCTGAGCTACAGGCGCTGAGCCTCAAATAGTTTCTTAAATATTCAGAATAGATGACATTGTGAATTAAAGGCAGATGCCATGAATTTTAATTCAGATCTGTTATTAAATATTTACTGTCATCTTTGGTGGTGCTTGGAAAACTACTTTTGAACTATTTTCCAGTGTAATCAAACTTTTTTCCAAGTCCTATGATGTTTCTAAAATGTTTCTATCCAAATCATGTTGACGTTATTTTTGCTTACTTCAGTTGCCTCTTACTTTGCTTAGGTCTAATTAGTGAATGATATCGCTATTGTTCTTGATTCAAAACAAATGTGCTAAAAGGCACTTTGAAAATAAGATAATTTATCCTCTATGATTTAACAAATCTAAGACTTATGGTTTTCACAAATCTTTTATGTATACTAGGGGCCTATTAGCATTTTCTAAACACTCCATGGTATTGCTGTCTTGTTTCTGTTTCCGGGAACAAACCCATTTTCACTTTAGTTCAAGCTAATCCTCTTTGTGATCTTTTCCGTGTTGTGGAGCAAATGAAATTCACCTACTTGCTCCACAGTGTACTTTAGAAATGCAAGCTGAATGTTCCCCTCTAGGGGGTGCAATCTGTTTTAAACTCTTAACCGTGTGCAATGAAAGCTATAAACCATAGAGGGAGCATTCATAGGCTCTATCCATATTGTTTGAGGCAGGTTTTTTTGAGTGATTTGAAAATTTTGTAAATTTTCTGGTAACCACTGTTTTTCTTAAGTTATAAAATGTACATAATTTTAGAATAAATACAAATTTACTTGTGTTACAATTTTAGGTATTGTATTAATTGGAGTTCTCCAGAGCAGCAGAACTAATAGAGAGAGAGTGAGTGTGTGTATAGAGAAAGAGAGATTATATGTGTATGTATGGATAAATAGAAAGGTGTTTATATATATTTACACATGTATGACATTACATATGTATGTATTTATATACGTATATAAATGGAAAGCAATTTTAAGGATATGGCTCATGCAATCATGAGGGCAAATAGGTGGAAGTCGAAGACTGGAAACTCAGGCAGAACTTCTACTTTGCAGTCTGGGGGCTGAATTTTATCTTCTCTCAAAAGTCTGTCTTTGTTCCCACGTTCTTCTCTGGATTGGATGAGACCCACCCACATGGTGGAGGATAATTTGCTTCACTTGAGGTCAATTGATTTTAAATGTTAATCTCCTCTTAAAAAAAACCTTCACAGCAACATCTAGATTAAAATTTGACCAAACGAGTACCATGGTCTAGTTTGACATATAAAATTTGCTATCACAGGCATCTTGCATATGCCATATTGTCAATATAGGCATGAACCCAATTAAAGATAAGGGAAGCTAACTTGGATTCAATATTTAGACCTCTGTAGTAATAAAGATACTAATTTATACCTTTGTACTCTAAAGTTGAGTGAATGGTATAGGACACAGAAACCAGGAACCAACTTCTTATCAGTTTGGATTTTTTCCAGAACATTTTTTTGGTCAGTCTTCTGCAATGATATTGTTCTAGTCTGTTCTTTGAAACTCAGCTTTCGGGTTCTTTGTGTGCATTCCATATTGGGCAGCTTTGAGTACATAGTTAGCATAGTAGCCAAACTGTGGGGTAGAGGGAGAAGGCTGATCAACTTGTTATCCTGTGTAATTTCTGCAATCCTAAAATTGTTGCAACACAGAAAGTTCCAGGACCTCACACAGAGCCGTGAGATGTGTCTTCTGAGTTAGGTCCCTGTGTGGTTTGTGCCTGCCTCCAGCTCAGGGACCTGTCTGGCTTGCTGTTCCTCTGGCCCACCCCATCCAGTGGAAGGGCTTCGAGTTGTACCACCCTCAAATGTTTTTACTGTCACCAAGTTTTTGTCTTCTGTTGTTCAATTCACACTAAAAAACAAAACAAAACAAAAACAACTTTTTAGTTCTCCTTCCCTCTGCAGGCCTAAGGTGGTTCTTTGCCTTTGCTCCCCCCATCTCCTCCCTTCATCTCCCCCCCATGAGAACTGATTTTCTCAGTTCTAATACTGTTAATAATAGACTACCCTTAATCTTGCATTTCTTATTTCCACTTATGTGGCAGACTTTACCTATATTTTCTTTTCTATGATTTTATAGTTTACTTTTTAAATCCTTTGAACGTGAATGGAGGTTGTGTGTGTGTTTCTTTCTGATTGTCAGAGCTTGATCTCTACATGACTTTCCATTAGCTTGGCATCATGTGATTCCCAGGGTTGGGCAGGAAATTACTTTTTGTCCAGAATAGCAGGATACAACAGAAATTATTTTCTTAGCTCCAAAGGTCTCTTTGCTGTAGAAGCACAAATTGAAATAGTGGCTCGGGGATTGACTTAACTCATTAGACAGCCTGGTGATAGGAATTTGTTTAGACTTTGAAAAAAAGGGAAATTTTTTTTTTCAGGGCCCCACAGAGGTCCCAGTAATAGAGAAAAGTAAGAAATACTGTTTTCGCATATGGTGTGAGCAATATTCTGTGTCATGGTCAAGTTTAGTGAGATTAGTGGTTGGTCAGATCGTGTCCTCACACCCTGTTGTGTGATGGTGTTTGTGCACACGTGTGTGTTCACCGAGGCAACTGCTAACATTTACTGGCTTTTACTTTGCTTTCTACTTTATTAAAGAAAAGTCTTGAGGAAATGACAAAAACAGTTTTTTGCTTTTACTTTTTTTTTTTGGCATGCTTGGCTTTTTTAAACTGTTTATTTTTACAGATGTGTTTCATCAGTTCTTAAGAATGAAGCTAGGAATGTTTGCTGGCTCCTAGGTCAGTACCACCCAGAAACTGACAAAAATCTGTTTTCTTAAAATTTGATATTTAGGGAGACGTAGGGAATCTTTCCACTTTTGTGAACTATTAGATTTTTAAAAATATTTAAGTAGTGCATTTTTAATACTGCTTTTTAATGTATTGCTTATCTTAATTCCATATTGATTTTTGAACTCTTGCTTTGGGTTTATTTGCTCATTATTTTATAGTTAATGATTTTTATGGCGTGGAAAGGGGATAAAAGTTACTCATGATAGAAAACTTGAAGATACCCTTCAGACCATATTAGAATTGCTTCTTAAGGATAGAAAACTTGAAGATACCATTCATACCATGTTAGATTGCTTCACAGAGTCTCCTGTAGAGGTTAGTCTTTGAGGATATTGATACTTAATAATCAGTTGTTATTCTGATCAGTCAACAAGTACACTTCTTATCAAGTATTTTTTATATAATTAAAATAGCAATATTTAGGTACTGTTCTCACATATTTTTTTGGGGCCAGACTAGAGTAGGATGAGTTAAGAAAATGACCTCAAGTGGTTCATTCCTTAATTTGGCAAACCTTTTTTAAGCCTCCTCATTGTGACAGGCTTGGAGGCCATCCTGTCTCTTCAGAAACTGACAGTTCAGAGGCCACACCTGTGGCTCAGTGAATAGGGCACTGGCCCCATATACCAAGGGTGGTGGGTTCAAACCCAGTCCCGGCCAAACTGCAACAAAAACTAGCTGGGTGTTGTGGACACCTGTAGTCCCAGCTACTCGGGAGGCTGAGGCAGGAGAATCGCCTAAGCCCAGGGGTTGGAGGTTGCTGTGAACTGTGACTTCACAACACTCTACCAAGGGCAATAAAGTGAGACTCTGTCTCAAAAAAAAAAAAAAAACCCTTCCTCCCATTTAAAAAAAAAAAAAAAGAAACTGGCAGTTCAAGATGAAAACAAAAGCCCTTACAATTCAGTAGAGTGACTGTTCACCAAAGAGGGTCCTTTCCTGTTGTGTCCTACCACTTCTGGCCGTCTCTGCTCTCTACCTGCTACTTTCAGCTTTTAAGTTGGGGAATAATACAGAGAAACTTGTATTGGAATCAGAGAGTAAAATTAACCTAGACCATGGTAATGCTCTTTTGTTCTCTCAAGTCCTTGATAAAACTAGTGTATGCCACACAGCAGGGCTCCCCAGGTTGAGAAATGTATCCCACCTTCTTAAAGAAAAATTAAATTCTTGTGGACTTCGTGTTGACTGAAATTGTTTTTATTATAATCTTATATTCCTCCTGTTACTTATTATACACAAACATAAAACTACATGTTTTTAATTCCATATAAAATAAAACCCCAAATAAAATTACTAATTAAATATAAATAGGATTATAAAACCATCGCAACTCAAATGAACATTACAATTCACTTCCAATCTATTGATTTAATGGGATGGGTATCATTGCTTTGCTGAAACAGTTATTGATTTGGAGGATTATAGTAGAAAGATGTAGCCCCAAGTCTGATTCTGTTCATCTCTTTCTATATTTGTACTTTGAAAATACTTGTCTAACAAATGTGTTTGCATAATTATGCTATTCAAAACAATATTAATACCTTTCAGTCTCTAATTGGAAGGTACACTGATCAAGCCTTACCTTTAATAAAACTCTGTCAGTGAGTAGTCTTAGAATAGCACGTTAAAGATGTATTAGTTGGTAGTTCTGTAAACCTTCATTACTTGAAGGTGAAGTTAGTCTAATTGACATTCTTGATTAAAAAGTATCTGATATAATTGCTGCTAGGATCATGAGTTTAAAAACTTGCTTTTGTATATTTATGACCATACTTATTTCCAATAAATTGATATGAGTTGGAGCACACAGAGATGACAACTGATCTCTTGTACTTCTCTGCTTATTTGGACCATAGGACCTTCTGAGCATATGACTTCCCCTAATATCAATGACATAAACCCAGTTTTATACACAAACTAGTGCACAAAAAATGTGGCATTAAGTAAAAAATATCATAGCAGGTTGCATGGGGTTATCTAAAAGATGCAGACTATCTTTAAATTCATTTTTATAGATTATCATAAAAATGAAACAAGTATTTTTGAAATATTAAGAATTTGAAGACCTTTTATAATAGATCACATAAATTCAAGAACTACTGCTATAGAGTGCTTAACAGTTTCCTAATGGTTAAAACAAACAAACAAAACTGAAATTCGGGCTCCAAACTAGATTTCTATATATTTAAAATTGTAAATAGTTTTTCAGTTGTAAATACACTATTAATAAAGTATAGCATGACTATGATATTTAACTCTGTTAAGAGCATGACATACAAAGTATGTACTACAAATAATTTTGACATGTCCTTGGTTTTAAGGGAGAAAACCAACCGCTATCAGTTCTTTCTCTGTTGACCTAATCTACTGGGCATCTTGATCTGGGTAGTGTGGCTGAAAGTGGGACTTTATCTGTTCTCTATCTAGTCCTTGGTCAGGGTTGTCAGTTCTGTGTTTGAGTATATGATTTTTATTTTATTTCAGGAACTGCGATGTTCAAATTCTCATGAATTACTGGTTATATTTCGTTTCAATATTTGATATTAGAAGTGATTCAATGACCAAAGAATAAATATAAGTGTAGACTCACCCATAGGTTTCCTAGCCTGTGTTTGAAATATCTAAATGATGCCTATAATTTCTTTGCTGTGTATTGCATTAGATTGCCCTCTCTTTTAGTTTAAGACTTATTTCCGTCTCTAATTGGCCAGCCAGGGTAGAATATAATCAGTGCTTGGAAATGCAACCTGTATGCTTGTGATGATAGGAGCTCTACTTTCTTTTTCTTTTCTAATTTATTTCTAGCTAATTTATTTCCAGCAGGATTTCAATCTTGGGCATAACATGTTTGCATTGGATAAGCTGCTGATTGTGAACTCCACCTACTACCTGCCATAGTGCTGGCATGTAGTGGGTGTCCACTGTAGGTGAATTCAGGAATAAACAAAAGTGAGTGAATTTGATGTACCACTAGTGGTGATGTTGTGGTAGTGGTTTTTTGTTGGTTTGTTTTTGTTTTTTTAGCAGAGGCAATTTTCAATTGTTTTTCATCTGAAGCTGAAACTGTTTACAAATCTTTGTGCTGCCTGAGCTTTTATTTATTTTTGGAGATAGAAGAATCTTATGGAAAATTTGTTAATTCCTTTGACTAATGCACATAAAGTGGGCATGATCTTTGGTAACCCAGTGGAATATCCATTGCCTGTCACTTTACAGGAAATAATTGTCATAGATTATGTACCAAATTGCGCATAGAATTTATACTTTGTATTGATTTTCAATTTTAGTTTGAGTTCATCTGCCATCCTGGGACCTCAGAGGTACTCTTTTCCCTACACAGCTGACTGAAAATGCATTTCTTTATACTTGGGCTGGAGTGACCCTGTTATGATCATTGTAATAGTGGTCTATCTTGCAGGCTTTATTATCTGCTTCCCAGCTCTCAGCATCAAAAGAAGAGTATTAAAACTAAAAGAATAGAACGAAAATAGGTTTATTTCTGCCTCTGTGCATATAGCTGCTTGAGTCTGACCCAGGCAGCCAGGACATGAAACAGAGGAGCTAATATGCATTTCTCATTAGTCATGTCACCTGGTGGATCAGTGAATTCACTTTCATAAAGTAGGTTTGTAATCTGTAGCTGTGCAGTAGCCAAATGCATTTGATAAATTTATTTCATTTTGGCAAGAAAGTAAATACATGCCTGTACAAAAATATTCAAAAGGTTTATGTAAAGAGGATAATTTAAATCACCTGTAATATCACCACATGGAAATAAAATTTAAATAGAAGGTATCATTCACTTTTTTTCCCTAAAAAAATGTCTTGGCTATTTTTAGCACAAGAATCTAAAAATACTTTTTATTTATTATCCAGATAATACATATTTGCTTTTAAAAAATTAGAAGATCTAGATTAAATTTGAAGAAAAATACCCATTTTAATAGATAGTTACACAATGATAGCAAGATTTTGGCATATATTCTTATAGATTTGTAATTGTGCAGTAAATTATGTAAATTTATTACTAGGTATATACTTCTTTATAAAGCTGAAAAATACTATACATACTTAACTATAATCTTTTTTTGTGAATATCTTTCCATGTCAATAAATATATATCCTCATGATCATTACTAAGGTTGCAAGACATTCCATTATTTTGATGTATAAAATTTATTTAATAAAGCTCTTGCTCATGAATATTAGGTCATTTTTAAAATTGTCTCCTATACTTGTTTATTGTAGAGTTAGTGCCAAAAATAGATTTTACCTTTCTATGAGTCCAATCTGTCAGTCTTGTTATGGTTTCTGCATTTGGGAACGTGCTTAGGAATTCCTTCTTAACACAAATATTTTAAAATTATTCAGCTCTGTTTTCTTCTAATACTTGACGGTTTCTATTTTAACAATGAAAACTTTAACCAGTGTAGAATTTATCTTAATTATTATGAGGCAGGGACATAACTTTCCAAAACCCTTTTGTTAAGTAATTCATCCTTCCACCAATTTAAGATGCTAGTTTTGTCATAAACAATAACTCATATGAACAATTGGGTCTGTTCCTGGACTTTTAAATTTAGTTCTATTTGATCTGTTCCTGTGCCAGATTTATGCTGTTTTCGTTATTGCGAGTTTATATTATGCTTCCATTGATGTCTGGTTGAGCAAAACTCCTTCTTTTCTCAGTTTTTTGGCTAGTCTAACAGCTGGTCATCTTCCAGTTAGGTTTAGAGCAGTTCATTAAATTGCAAAAATTTTTTGCAACTTTTTTTTAAATTAGAATTATGTTAAATGTGAAGATTAATTTGGGGAGAATGACATACTTGTAATTTTTTATCAAACAATATAAAATATATCTACTCAAATCCTTTTTAGTTTTTAGCTTCTAATGACTTCTTTTTTTAAGTTTTGGTCATATTTAGCTATTGCACATTCTTGTTAAGTTTATTTAAAACATTCTATGTTTCTATTGTGAGTGGAAGAGTGAAAGACTTTTCTCATATTTTCTGAATATAGGTGTGAATTTGATTGTACTTGTTTTATGTCTTATTTTTTGATCATTTGTTTGTTCTCATAGCGTTTTATTTTCCTGGGTTTTCCATAGAGATAAGCATTTCATTATTTAGATCTAATTTCCCTTTCTTGACTCATTGTATAGATTCAAACCTAGTCTACAAAAGTGTTGAAAAACTGTGTAGTCACAGGGCTTCCTTGTTTTAGACCTGACCTCAAAGAGAGAGACCCTAAGTCATCATTGTCCAATAGACTCTGTGATTATGGACATGTTCGCCCATTGTCCCATACAGGTGGCCACTGATTACTCGATATTGAAAAACTGAGTTTTAATTTTAATTAATTTTAATTAATTTTTGTTGGAAACTAGATGTTAATTATTAATTATGTCGAGTACTTATTTCAGGTGGATCTTTAACACCTGAGAAGAGAGAATGGGATAAAAGCAAGAGTATTCTGTAGATGACTGTCAAACACTGACCTTTAGCAGGATGCGAAAGAAAGTAGAATAGAATGATAACTGGATTGAGATGGGAGTTTAAAGAAAATTTTGTTTTTGTCTCTTTGCTTTGTTTTTAAGACTAAGTCTGGACCCAAATCCAACTCTTTATTTATACTCCCAAATATGAACATTATTCTAGTCCCAAACCACTTTTTAAAGTCTCTTTCTCCCTTGTCCTGGAACACTCCTTTACCCCACCTCCTCCCCACACCTGTATCTTACCTGTTCTTCAAGGTCCAAGTGTACCTCCTGCATGAAAGGACTTGTTCTTGCTTAATCTCCTCAATTAAAATTAGTTTTTTTTCTATTTAAACTAATATTTAATCTGTGCCTTTTTTAAATACCAGTTAGTCTTGCACATCGTCTCATAGCTGCTTATGAATGATCTGTCAGATTTTCAGCTCTGAGAAAATAATCCTTAACCATTTACCTTTCTGCCTCTGTTGGTGCTGCGCATATGTGTACTGTGTATCTGAGCTCAGTAAATGTTTATTAAGTGACTCACAGTCCTGCTTGTACATATGTTTTGCATGTCTTTAATTGATAGCTTTTGGAGAGCAGGGATCATATGTGTTTTTGTGTCTTCTGTGTAACTAGTATGATACTAAGAATTGAACAACTGTTCGGTAATATTTTTAAAAATTTTTATTCATAAAAATAGTGTGAAGATGTGTCATTTACAATAACGTTTTACTGCATTTCATGAAAATCCAATTACAGTAGCTTAACCAAACAAGAGTTTTGTTCTGTTGTTTTCTCAAATGACAAGAAGTCTGGAGGTGGCCAGTCCAGAGCTGGTACAGTGATACCATGATGACATCAGCATCCCAGGAGTTTTCTGTCCTTAACACGTAGCTTTTGTCCTTGAGATCACATGAGGCTGTTTCACCTCCACACATCACATTTATGTTTCTGTCCTTTTCTATTAGGAAAACAGTAGCTTTTGTGGACAGTTCTACAAATAGACTTTTCTTATCTCTTTAGTTAGAACTGGGGTCACATGGGCATCATTATCTGCCGGGGAATTTCAGAAGGTGAATATTTTTAACTGGGTGCTTTCCATCTGAGCAAAATTGGGATTATTGGGATTCTTTTCATGGGGAACAAAGAGAAAATTTGGATGGGAAACCTAGAGTATGTATCTTAGATATGGAATTTGTACTCAAAGCCATTAGGATCGACAAGGTATGATAAAATATGGGTGAAAAGTTCAAGATAATTATATGATAAATTCCATATGCACAGTCAGGCAGTAAGTGCTATCGAAGATTAGGGGTAGATGAGCTCCCTGGAAGGTGGAGTCAACTAGAAAATCTTTAGTGTAAGAGGGGAGCAGGACCAGACTCTTAAAAGATGGGCCAAATATTATACAGAAGCACTGGGTGCTCATTTTGCCAGTGAGAAATAACATGCTTAAGATATATTTTTGAATCACTAGATTGGCTTAGCAAGAGAAATGCACAAGTATTAGCAGGTGATAGAAAATAAGGCTGGAAAAATAAGTTGGGAGAATGTAACAGAGGGTTTTGAATGCCATCACAAAGAGTTTGGGTTTGAGATTGTTCAGATCACCAGACCTATTGGGGGTTTCTAAGAAAAGGAATTATAAGAGGAAGTAGAATAGAAATGATGCATATGTTAGAATTTAAAAGAATAATTCACAGATTCATTCATTGGAATTAACCTCTAATGCTTTACCTCCCACCCGATAGGACCGAAGTGGTTGGTCCTATTGTTACATTTGGAACCTTGAGTTATAGAACAGTGAAACTCTAGAAACAAAATTTTCTGTTACTTATATTTTGTATTGCCAAGGAATTCTTCGTTTCTGTTATTATTACAATACAGATTTTAAATATATCAGCATATTTTATCATATGTAATCTTTCATGATTAAATTTATTTTTCTTAGCTTGCATTGAATAATTTATAAAATGATGACTAAAAACAGATTGGCATGTTTTGATTAAAAGTGCTTTTATTGATACTTTCTCAAACTAGAATTTTAAGTTTATTGAAAATCCTGAAACTTCAGAGCACTTACAAGGACTGAATGTTTTTACATCAATCTTAATACATTTTGTAGTTCCTTTTAAATATGTGAAGTTGGACCTTTCTCCAGATACACTTATGAATTTTTTAAATGACAGATATTTATTCAACTGGAAATCTTATAAAATAGTAAAAATGTATCTTCTATTTTAATGCTAGTATTAATTACTTTTGATGGTTTGACATAGCATTTTGAGTGAAGAGTATGATTCAACTGAAACACACAGAATATGCTCAAATCATTTCCTATATATTTATGAGTGAATATCTAAAGCCTGAGTCACTTTATTTAGTATAGGAATATCAGAAATTTTCATTTCATAATATCCAAATTAGTGCCTCATCTCTCCAGAATCTCCTTCTTAATCATCTTTCCCTTCAGCCATGAAAGGAAAGATGTGAATTTAATGTGAACTTAACACCATGTAAAAATACAGATATATGAATAGTTTATTTCAATAACTCTCAATATTGTGAATTTAGTGCCATGTAAAAATACAGATATATAAATAGTTTATTTCAATAACTCTCAACTAGTTAAAATTTTAGTATTCATTGTTGGGTACTTCTTGATTATCGTTCAGCCCCATCCCATTGGGGTTGGGTTTAGCTATAGGGCTTGCTTTGGTCATGAAATATTAGTATGCTGTGACCCAAATCCTTGATTGAATATGCTTGCATGGTTTGTCTTGGTTTTTTTCACTGCTAATTTGCTGTGAGAAGAGCTTTTCCTGGATAGCTGCTGCCCTTTTAGCTTGGGTCCCCGAATGAACACAGGGGAAGCACACCTGAGGCCAGCATGTATTCTCACGCACAGCCACCTGACCACGCCTGGTCTAGATCAGCCAAACTGCAGACAACATACAGTCCTGTGAGCATGAGCGTACATGTTTGCTTATTGGGCACAATGGCTCACACTTGTAGTCCCAGCAGTTTGGGTGGCTGAGGCAGGGGAACATTACTTGAGACTAGGAGTTCACACCAGCCTGGGCAACATAGTGAGACCTCATCTCTACAAAAAATAGAAAAATTAGCCAGGCATGGTAGTGGGCACCTATAGTCTAGTGACTTGGGAGGCTGAGTCCAGGAGTTTGAGGTTGCAGTGAGCCATAACGATGACACTGCACTCTAGCCCAGGCAACAGAGACTCTGTCTAAAAAATAAATGAACCAATGAATGAATGTTTGTTATTGTAAGTCATTGAATTTGGAATGCTTTGTTATGTAGGACTATTGTGACTAACTAATATGATCATTACTACGAAATACATATCTGTATATGTTCAATAAGAAAAAGCATCATTATATATGGCTGAGGTCTCAGTCCTATACTTTATTAATTGAAAAATAATGTCAGGTAGCACTAATTCATTGAGAGTTTCTTGTGGCTGGTGGCCATTACAAATCTTACTGAGTAGAGTGCCCAAAATGGAACTTGAGGAATAAGTTGTTGAGGTGCTGCTTTAAAAAAAAAAAAAAAATAGCGTTGGCTGATACTGCAAGTAACCAGAAAATGAAATGACAGAGGAGCCATGGCGAACATTCGTGGAGGGCCTGGCCATACTTGTTTTTGGCATTCATACTTCATGGTAAACCTGCTGGGCAGCCAACATATATTTATTGAGCACTTACTGTATGCCAGGGGTTATAAGGTGCGTATTATCCCCCCCCCTTTTTTTTAAATGAAGAAACGGGGGCTCAAAAAGTTAAGTGACTAGTTTAAGACTCACAGCCAGGAAAGGGCACAGTTAGGATGTGACTGTCTGTCTTCGAAAACCAGGTTATTTTCATCATCATATTATTTATGTTTCTAAAGATGGAACTGGGGGGAAAAAAAGAATTTATGAACAGATTTACCTAACATTTGTTGCTGTGCTACCCCTAATCATTACTCAGTGCAACTTAGCTGTCACCTAGAATGGCCTCAGCATTCAGAAATCTACATATAATTAGCTGACACCCAAATTCATTTGATCATCTGTGAAAGTCTGATGCTCTCCTCACAATTTCTACGAATTCGCAGGCCTCACACTCTTGTGGTCCCCTTCTTGTGTCCCTGGGGGGTACCTCATTTGCCATTTAATATGAGTGTAAACCTTCAACCTTTCCATTTTCAACCAGACACACCTCCACCCAGTATCTTAAGAGTTTTCATAAGGTTTTCCCTGCAAAACACGAGATCTCCCACCCCTCCTCAAACTCTTCACCCTCTCTTTTTGCAGAACAGTGTCCCCTTCTTTGAAGCCCTGATAGCCCAGACAACGTTGGGAGTCACGTCTTCCCCAAGCTGGAGTGGCAGCATGAGCCTTTCCCAGCTCTTCCTCCTTACCAAGCCCAAATCGTGAGATTCTTTTGGGAAACAGCATAAGTTGCAATTACTCCCATCAGTCACACAGACAGTCCCCATTTAGCTCAAGTTTAATTTTTTAAATTGAATTTCATTGAATTTTCAACATTGGCAATTTTGTTCAACTAGCCTTAAATGGTGAGAAGTGAAAGCATCAGAGTTACTCTTTCCTTCTTAGATTAGAAATAAGATACTTGACTTTACATAACTAAGAAAAAGCCTATCTTTAGAATTTTACTTCCTACCTCTTTCCAAAAATGTGATTTACAAAAATTACAGATTAAATCTGAGCGTAAGCTTTTTCTGTAGTTTTTCCCAGACCACTTTTCCTATTTGCTATTCAGAGTGAATTTCAGAAGTTTGAGAACTTGCTTTGTTTATGCGCCCTGAATTTAGATACTGGTATAAATGCAAAAAGTCTGAAACTCTTGACTCTACAGTACTGTGTTTGGAATGGTTGAAGAACTGCTTTCTGCTTCTACATAAGCCCAGATGACTTGCGTGATTTGCTACTAAAATTTTAATTCTTGTCAGTCTTGTTTTTAATGGGAGGAAGCTGAATGCCAATTGACCGAAAGAACTTTAGTTCTCACTTATTTCTAATAAAATTTTTATTGGTTCATGTTTCATTTAGGAAGCGACTTTCCTAGTAACTTGGCAGGCATTAGTTCCTTACCAAACATACTGCCTTAACGGCTTTTTAAGAAATTCATGTTTTCTTAAATTCCATGATTGCAGCAGCATTGTTTTTTCAATCTGGCAAACATTATTTATTAAAGGCAGCACTGCATTGGGGTATATTCAAGCATATAAGCGGTACTGAAAGCGAATGAGTGAAGCTGAGGCAGACTCTGGATGTGAGATGCATCTGGACGCGTCCCAAGATGCCATGCTGGAACATTGGAGTTAGGGATCCGTACTGCTAGTCCAGTCTTGACACTGAGGTTGTACAAAGGGCGTTTTATCTTTGTGTGACCTTGACCAAATTCCTGTCTGTTAAGTGAGGACTATGTCTGCCTTCCCTGCCTTCAAAGGTTGTTGTAAGAGCGAGATGAAAGCAATACAGGCAAAGGTACCTCTGTGCGTTACCTGCACGACAGCGTGCAAAGCGGAAGCATGTCAGGAGGGAGGCAGGGAGGAGGGTGCTTTTGTGTTCATTCCTGCAGGGTGGTTGGAAATGGATAGTCTCAAATCCTAAATAGTTAGAAGATGGTCAGGGAAGGCACCCTCAGCCTGGGGCACAGCAGTGACAGGGCCCCGATTCCAATCATTTCAGGTAATATTTGAGTGTCTACGGTGAGCTGGGCACCACCTTAGTTGCTAGGAATAAACATAATGACAAGAGAACCCTTGCCCTCAGGACAGTCTCAGTCTGGCCATGGACAGCAGGGCTGAGCCAGATGTTACAGGCGAGTGAGAGGCATGGCTGGCACAGAAAAGCATCTGGGTACTGTGACTGGGCCTCGCAGGTTTCTTCTGTTGTTAGAGTGTTTTGAAAATAATCCACATATTTGTAACTGTTTAAGCTGCACAGAGAAGAAAAATAACAAGGGTGTCTTAAAAGGTCAAACCTCACTGTAGCTGACGCTGTTTTTTCTTTTGCTCCATGAGGGGTGACAGGACCAGCATCTGCTTCTTTACAGTTTTGTCCTGTTTCAGGGTTTTTATCTGCTCTTTTTAGGTTCCAGGGACATTACTATCACAAGGAAGTTCTACTCTGTTGCTTTGTCCTGTTTGTGCATTTGGATGTCATTCTTAAATTTCAGACATTAAATTGGTAGCAATATTTATCTTAGTTTGTAAAGAAAATAAGTGGACACCATCTTATGCATACAAATGAGAGGACCCCTTGACAAAGATTACTCTCCATCAGTGGGAATCATTTTTGGCTCTGAAGTACCTTAACTATTTTTTTTTCTTTTTATTTCTTTCTTAGACAAATATAAAATGAACTTTCACTTTCTGAGTATACAACAGAGAGGGAACGAGGGGAGACATCCCAAAAGATGCCAAGAAATATCCGGTACTAACCTAGGATTAATAATTCGTTGCAGAAAATCCAGGGGGTGGCGGGTTAATCCAGAATTGAATTAAATTCCCTGTGGTATCTGATTGATGCTTTACGCAAGTAGCATTGCTAGTTTGGTGCCTACTTTTAACTTAAATATTTAGAGAAAATATGAAAAAGTTTGTGAGAAAACAGAGGCTTCAGTAAACAGGCTGGTCTTAATTGTTTGTCTTCCCACAGAGATCTGGGAGTGGCACCAGTGCAACCCAGGCCCACACTGTGTTACTATAATTGTCCAGGATGTACTGTATGTTGGGAGGTGGTTGTCAGCCCCATTTTCAAAATTCAAAACAAAACAAAATTAAATATCCAAGTGAGTAAAAACTAATTCTTCAGAGTAAATCTGGACCCATCTTTCAAAGATGTCCTGCATCTGCAGTCTCGATGTGCATTCCCGCCGCAGTTTCCTCTCACAGACGATCCATTGTTATTACTGGCTGTAGGCAGGCCTGAAAGGGCAGAGTCAGAAAAGACAGAGAATTTACAGAACAGAACTTTCAATAATGTGTTGATGTCGAGAAAAGAGCTGCGCCATTTCTGATAAGAAAGAAGTGTTAATTTTAAACAGCTGTGAATGGACTGTCTGTGATCTACTCCTGCGAAGTAACAGCAGGACAATTCATAGGCTGCAGGTCACAAGATGAGTTTGAGTAATCAATCCCTAAGTGAAAGCAAAGAGAGGAGAAGTAAATCCTGGCAGGGGAGGCAGAGGTCAGTCCTGGGAGCGGAACACTTTGCTTTCATCTAACGCTTACCGTGGGACGTCCTTGGACTAGGTTTAGATTTGGCGGCATCTACTTCCCTCTCCGGGTCCTCACCACCACTCCCGTACAGTGAATCAGCCCTCCTCGGTAACTATGCAGGCACAGTATCAAAATTAAGAGTTTGAGAAATGATATTGAAATTTATACAGCATAGCTAGCACCCAGGCCAACTTTAGTACTAGTACACAATCTTGATGCTTAAAGAAGTGTCATACATTTTTTCCTAAATGGATTCCAAATTTTACCAACACATTTTTATCAACACATTGTCTGGTGTAATGAAAAACTACTCAGGTCTGTGGAACTGGGTGAGAGCTTGTTATCCTGGTGCAGGTGCGTCTGTTCTGAAGATCTGTCTGTAAGCTATTAGGTACAAGTACTGAATGTGAGTTGAATTTGGAAGTTGACTGTTTCCATTTGCCAAATTGGACCATTAGTGTTAGGATGTATACAATTTTAAATCTGGCCTCAGTACCTGTATGTGTTTTTCAAAGAAAGAAGTGACATGTTTCTCTGTTGCAAAGGCAGTTAAAGTATTCAGTGCCCAGATTCTTGTTCAACTCTTCTTCATAAGAGTTTGGAGCAAACTACTTATTTCCTCTATCTCTCATAATTTTACTCCACGTATCAAATATGCCACTAATTCTGGTCCCCCTGCTTCTTGAAGGTGTCACACATGTTATATTTTGTGGAAAAGTCTTAAAATATCAGAAATAAATGATATTTCAAGGCTTTGTCAATCCATGGTATTGTCATTATAAACTGCATTAGGAAGGCGGAATCTACATTTAAGTGTGGGAGCACAAATGAGTAGACATAGGACCAAGCAGCTTTGTAACACTGAATAAAGGTCTAAAGATAGTAATGCAGCCTGTCATTCCATAGATGGGATAACAGTAACAGCTCTAATGTTTATTGAATGTTCGTTGTTTATTAGACACAATATTATGTATTATCTGTAGGTTATTCAGATGTGAGACAGATACTATCTTTATCACCACTTTGGAGGTATACAAGTATACAAGAAGTTAAGAAACTTATTCAAGGTCATACATAACTGTGCTAGCTTTCAGAGTCAGAGAACCTGATTGCAGAAACCAGTCTCAATCAGTAGGCATACTTCCTCCCATGAATTCATAATCTACCAGCCGGTCTTAACGGGGGCGATGGAATATAGCTTCAAGGCCAAGTTATATATTACTTAGGAAGTGACCCCAAAAGCAAGAAGCAGGAAAGGAGCCGTCCATTCCAACAGGCACTGGATATTGGATATTATGGGAGTCTCCGGTGAGGTATTAGGGACCCATATATGTCAGAGGAGACGGAGACCTCATAGTAAGAACTCAGGCGGTGTAAACTGGGGTGCAAGGCAGGGAAGAAAACCAGTCACAGTGGACTGGAATAAAATAAGAGCAAAATCAGAGGAACAATACTTCAAGGCAGAGGAAGGAAGATCTTGACAAAGGATTTCTTCTGTTATCTCCCCAGCTAAGGGTTAGAGTTGGCTCCAGAGTCAGATGTGTATCTGTAAGTCAGGGTTGATTTAATAGATTCGGCTCAGAGAGGAAGAGAAGCAAGGGCACCAAGCCAGGTGGGCCATTACACATTGACCCAACTGGGGGAAGGTTCCAGGCAAAAGGCTAATTTTACTAACTTTACTAACATTGTTTCTCTATGTGGCAGCCCCTGCTTCTATGGGACACGAAGCAGTGACATTAGATATCCAAAGACTGTGGAACAGGGAGGAGATGGATTTTCATACAGTAATTACAAAATTTAATAGTATCCTTTCGTATATGTTTTATGGTCCAATCTAAATTGTCATTCTTTTATTAAAAAAACACTATGTAATATATGGATTACAGAGTTTACTAAACCATTTGGGAGATCACTAGAAAGAAGAGATATGAAATTATTGTTTAATTGTTTATATCACCTGTTTGTTCTGTCTTATAATCTTGTAGAATGCATATGATTTGTTGGGGCCCGCATACATTTTAAAAGAGAGTAAACATTCTAGAGTAAAGTGCTAGCCCAAGGTAGCAGTACTTTAGGAGAGATGTTTAAGTAGTTTTCATTTGCTAGTTCTATCCTCTTTTTTTTCTGTAAAAGAAAAAACAAACAATTTTTTTCTTTCATGTAGTCTTTATCCACTTGCCTCTGTGTTTAATGTCACAACAGCTCCAAAGACTGTGTAATTATCTTTTATTTTATATTATTGAGATAGAGCCTCAAGCTGTCACCCTGGGTAGAGTGCTGTGGCATCACAGCTCACAGCAACCTCCAACTTCTGGGCTCAAGCCATTGTCTTACCTCTGCCTCCCAAGTATCTGGAACTACAGGTGCCCACCACAATGCCCAGCCTTTTTTTGGTTGCAGCCATCATTGTTGTTTGGCAGGTCCGGGCTGGATTTGAACCCTCCAGCTCACGTGTATGTGGCTGGTGCCTTAGCCACTTAAGCCACAGGCACTGAGCCTATCCTTTCTTTTTAAAGCTCATGGTTTCCTAGACCTAATTGTAGACACTGTTAAAAATCTCCGAACTTTTTTTTTAGAATCCAGTTTAGTTTCATTTGTGCCAGGAAGCTGTTTCCCAGATGATTGACATCACGTCACATTGTTTCTATCCAAAAATTTTTCTCTTGCTTAATCTGGCATTTGTCATGCTTTGTTATTATGAGATAGGTCTGAGAGATGTAAAAGAAAACTACTAAGATATAGAATGCATCTGAGAAATGCGATCTTTCTGTTACGTGAATTATCTAAATTGATCCGGTTAATGTGCCCCTAGGAGTCTCATCTGACATTAGAGAGGCAGCCTGAGGTGGAGACGGAGCACTGGCTCAACGTTGGTAAATGCAGCCATCCTTATTTAATGAACTAAGACGTCAGCTAAGTTGGTTCACCGGTATGTTTCCTGCCGTATCAACTGGGAATAATACTATTTTGCATCATCCTTATGAAAAAGTGAAGGTATATAAAGTTACAAATACAGGTTTTTAGTAAAACCTATTATCACTCATCGGCACCTAAACTTTAAGACTGTTCCACTTGAAAGCTATGTAATTTTTTATTTATTTATTTTTTTTGCAATTTTTGGTCAGGGCTGGGTTTGAACCTGCCACCTCTGGTATATGGGGCCGGTGCCCTACTCCTTTGAGCCACAAGCGCCGCCCTGGAAAGCTATATAATTTTAAGTGATGAGAAAATGCCTTTGATGTAGGAGTCTTTTGCTCCCTCTGTGGGCACAGCCTACTGTTCTGTTAGCCGCTGCTGTCTGCAGTTAATGATGGTAACTTGGGGTGCACCTGCAGCTGAACTCAGTGACTTATATACGTGATTTAATTTAATAACAGGAGCCCTTTCAGGAGATTATTGGTTTTTGACTTTCTGCTATGACTTTGACCTGTGTGTATTTATTTTATGCTATGTATTCTTTCGGCTTTTGTCTGTTGTATTCTATCCCATTGCTTTGCACTAATTGTGGTACTTTATGCAACCAAACCATATTAGTTAGGAGGCTTTGGGTTGCAAAAAAATGGAAAACCAAAAAATAAAGAGAATTTTTTCTCACACAAATAATCCTCATGCAGCTTGATTTCTCTGTGATTCTTTTCACTCCGTCTTCCTCCATGGCTCCCCTCATTGTATCAGAAATGGCTGGGGCAGTCCTGATGTGACATCTTTATACTACACTCCATGTGAGAAGGAAGAGTTTTTATTTGCCTAGACTTAAGTTCTCAGCTTCCTCTGTCAGCTTTCCTGAATCAATCACTGGACAGGAAGAATGATATTATGCCGCTTAGTTCAGACCTACACCTTAAATTGGGTTAATGTCACTCCATCCTGGAATGACACATCAGGGCACAGGGGGTGAAATGGGTCCTGGGAAGGCTTGTCTCATTCCCAGTCTCAAAGGAGAAGCTTTCAACGTTGCACTTTTAATCCTGACATTATGCTAGAGGGGTTCTTTTAAAAGATATTCATTATCCGTTTAAAGAAGTCATCTTCACAAGTAGTTATTTTTGTAAAAAATCATGAATGTAAGTTGACTATTATCAGTTGTTTTTTCTAAATCCGTTGAGATGATCATGTGGATTCTTTTCCTTATTCTGCTAACAGTAAGGTAACAAATTACACTGATTTTTTTAAACCAACTTTAATCAGTTATAATGGCATGTCATACACCACATATTTGAAACATAGTTTGACAGCTTTTGACGTACATGTGAACCTGGGGAACCGTCGTCATGATCAAAATAATGACC
>NW_003852419.1:11989127-11991626 GCF_000181295.1 Otolemur garnettii
TCACTGTAGATCAGTTGCTTTATTGAGTGAAGGTTTGAATGTTACACTAACCTTCCATTTCTGAAATAAACCCAATTTAATCATTAGGTATTTAGCTTTTTTTCTTACATATGAGGGGAATTTTGAAAGTACATGGAGCAATGGAATTAAAAGTTAAAAATAAAAAAAAAAATAAACTTTATTTCTTAAGGTAACCTTCATCAAGTTCAAGACACTTTTGTCAGTGGTGAATCAGCCATTTAATTCATCCCTAAAGAACTGAGGGTCCTAGGAATTTTGACCATGTTAGTGCAGTATTTTGTGTATTATTAATTGAAGAAAATGTGTGCCCTTTAAAGATTTTTTTAATATTAAGAAACCAAAAACTTTCCAGGGAGTTTTCTTTGCTAAGGCTTTGGATAATTTTTCTCAAGACACTCTCATAATAAGCAGCTATTATTGTTCTTTGGCTCTTCTGAGCATCAACAAGCAAAACGCTTGAGCATCCCAAAACACTGCTGCCGTGACCTTGGCTGTGGCCTGCTCTGCTTTTGCTTTGGCCGGACCCCTCCGTGCCGTTGGTATTTGTTGCTTGGTCATACCTTGTCTTCAGAGGTGTACTGATAAGGCCGCACTTCGTCTCCTGTTACATTTTGGGGAAGAAATTCTTCAGTCTCTTGATCCTACTTGTTTAAAATGTTCATTGAAAGTTCTGCTCTTATCTGCACTCGATCTGGGAACAATGATTTTGGTGCCCAGTCAAGTGGAAAGTTTGCTCAACTTTAATCTTTCCGTCAGAATTGTGTAAGCTGAGTCAGTTGAGAGGTCTGTGGTGTTAGCTATTGTCTGTGCTGTTAATCGTCAGTCCTCTTCAATCAGGGCATGAACGATTACTGTGTTTTGCCATGTAAAATGCCTACCCATGTTTTTGGCCCAAACTTTCAGGAAGGCACCTCTCAAGAAAGCAGCCGGCTCTTGGCTGGGAGACACTCATCTGGGGAGGGCTAATGCTTCCCTGGTAAACGTGTGGATCACATTGTCCTCCTGAAGACACCTGCTCTGTGCAGACTCCCCTTCCTATCTCCTGGGAGGCCTTTTCTCCCTCCCACATTGGGGACCAAGGCTGAGATGGCCATACCTGTGGCCAACAGGGCAGGAGTTTCTGAGGTCAGTCAGCCTGCAGGCAGATAGGCATACCTGGGGCCTGCACAGGGCTCTCAGTCCCCTGCAAGCAACTAGGCCTCAGGCCTTGGCCCTTGCCCCACAGGGCTGTAGCCTGCCTCACCAGCCACACCCACCTCTCTCTTCTCCTCCCCCTCCCCTGATGACAGCACTCAGTGGAGGCCACTCCAGCCCACTCCCCCTGGATCTGGTATCCTCTCAGACTGAAGCCCTATTCACCCAGGAGGCCCTGGCATGACAGCCCAGGATGTCCACTGAGCTCCCCACTCCCAAGCCAAACTACCCATGCACATCTTTATTTTTCCCTAAAAATTTGGGCAAAAACTGTGCATTATAGACAGAAAAATACGATGGTCTACCATGGCTGGCTTCATCTTCAACACTGTCTCATCAGTAAACTGCTGGTTTGGGGGGCAGCACTGTCCCCATAGACTTTTCATAAAGCACCAATGACTTCACCATTCTTCCTTCCACTCAACTTTCACCATAAATTGGCCTCACTTTTAGTAGAAGTCATGTTGCTCTGGCAGGGGCTGTTTTCAAACTGATGTCTTATCCTTCTTAGTGCCTTAAACTAGATCCTATTCAGACATGTTATAAGAAGTTATTATGAATTTCAATTGATAGAGGAGAATTTTGAAATCCATGCTTATCTTTTGTGCGATGTGCATCTTCTGTGAACTTTTTGAAGACTCCTTCATATTTTTATATTTATGTAACATTTTGCCTCTGTTTATGAATGAGATTGGCCTGAAATATTTCTTCCTACTAATGCCCTTATCATGCTTTAGCATCAAAATTATGTTAAGTTTATAAAACGAGTAGAGGGTTATTTTCTATTCTCCTGTTTTCTGTTTTTCAGAATAAATTGTGTAAGATATGTAATTTTTTCCTTAAGTTTTGGTTTGAATCAACTAGTGCAACCTACTGGATCTAGAATTTTCTCTGTTGGAAATTTTTAAATTATTTAATTTTAAAATAAATATGGGACTGTTCACATTTTGTTTCTTTTTGTACTGTCAGTTTTTGTAAGATGCATGTTTTCTTTTTTTTTATGAAAGTATGACAATAGCATCCATAATAAGCATATAGCTTGATGATTTTTTTTTTTACGAATGTACATTTTATTAACTTTAAGTTGATGATAATGTTCTCTTATCTGTTTACTATCTGTAAGCTCTACAGTGATATCCCTCTTGGATTTCTGATATTGGTTATGTGGCCTTATTCTCTTATATTTCTTTATTTTCCGCAAGGTTTATTAATTTATATGTCAGTCAAAGAACCAACATATATTTTTGTTGATATTCTTTATTTTATGGTTATTTCCTGTTTTAT
>NW_003852419.1:11992454-11994012 GCF_000181295.1 Otolemur garnettii
GTAAGCCTAATGCTTTCCTATTAAATTCTCAAAAAATTGCCCTTGTTTGAATGAGGACTAAGCAGCATTGTCCTGGTTGTTTTTCCACTAAAATTTAGGCCAACTTTCTCAAAACAATAGGCAGGTGTTATTATTCATTGGCCTTCCAGAAAGTCAACAAGCAAATTACCATGACCATCCCCAAAACCTGTTGCCATTACCTTTGTTTCTGACTGCTTTTGTTCTGAATGGACCACGTCCACTTCTGGAAGTCACTTCTCAGATTCTACCTTGCCTTTAGGATCATACTGGTAAAGCCATGTTCCATCTCCTGTTACAATCCTCCAAAGAAATGCTTTAGGATCTTGGTCCCACTTTAAAGTTTCCCTTGAAAGCTCTGGTCTTGTCTGCAGATGATCTGAGAACAAGAGGATTGGCACCAATAGAGTGGAAAACTTGCTCAATTATAATTTTTTGATCAGGATTGTGTAAGTTAAACCAATTGAGATGTCTATGGTATTGGTTATTGTTTCTGCTGTCAACTGTCAGTACTCTTTAATGAGGTCATCAACAAGGTGAATTTTATCCTTGCAAATTGATGTGGATGGCCTGCTGCTGTAGGCTTCCTCTTAAACACCGTCTCATGCCTTCTTAAAACAAGTAATCATTTGTAAGCCACCACTCCTTCCTTTGGAGCATTGGTCCCATAATCTTTTTGTAAAGCATCTATGACTTCACCATTTTTCTACCCAAGCTTCATCTTAAATTTGATGTTTGTCCTTGATTAAATTTTAGCAGAGTTCATGTTGCTCTGATAGCTTTTTTTTATCTTTCTTAGGGCCTCAAACTAGATCCTGTTTAGACATGTTGTAATAAGCTATTACGAGTTTATTTTGGTGCAGAAAAATTTATAACAAGCTCTCCTAAAACTATACATGGTGTCAAAGTTTACATGCAATTTAAAATAGTTGTAACTTTCTACATATATGCAATAAATAAAAAGAACCTGTAAAAAGGATTAGAAAGAAGAAACACATTTTTTAATGCTCTTGTTAATTTTCAATGTGTCCACCATCATTATTACTAATACAAAGGGTAACACAATTCTATAGTTCCTGGAAAATATTTTCAAGCTGATTTTTAGTAATACCAGCAATCAAATCAGTTACTCTAGCTTGCAAGTCTTCTAAAGATTGAGGTTTGCATGAATAAACATTAATTTTCACATGTCCCCTTAAAAAGAAATCCAATGGAGTCCAATCTGGCAAACATGGAGGCCAAGAAAATCGTCCACCTCTTCCAAACCATCTGTTTGGTTTTCTGATGTAGAAACTGTCTAACATGCAAAGCAAAGTCAGAAGGAGGACCATCCTATTGGAACCCTGTATCCTCTATCAGTCCTGATTGTTCAAGCTGAGAAATTAAGTAATGTTGCAGCATTTCTAAACAATTATCACCATTAACAACATGCCCTATGACTCAACTTTTCCCCAAAGCACACCACACATTAACTTTGGAAAAATCTCTTTCATGTTCAACAGATTCATGTGAAGTTTCAGTTCCCCAACAAGGCAATTAT
>NW_003852419.1:11994820-12041683 GCF_000181295.1 Otolemur garnettii
TGGGTCAACAGTGATTCAGAAATAGAATTTCAAAACAGATTGCAGAGCCAGAGCTTTTAAAACTTGGCACATCTTGCCTCATTTTCCTATAAAATCCTTCTCATTTTGCCTCCACTTCCCTGCTGGGACCTATAGAGCTGCACCATCCCCCAGTCAATCAGACAAACATAGCCTGCAACTGACCTTTGGGACACCTCTGCAACTCCTCCCATAAGGACTAGGTCCTGTCGTGGAAAGAGTTACAGCCCACCAAAATAAATCTACTTGATAAAGACTCTGCTCCTTTCATGCCAGAAGCTTAAAAGGCGATCTATTGTTCAAATCTTACGTCCTCGTGAATTATTTTGTCTGATGTGCCTGAGAGAGGTACATTCAAGTTTCTCACTGTGATTTTTTAATTTATTTTGTTTTGTCAATATTGTTTAATATGTAATTTGGGGCTATGCGATTAGGTACATAAAAATCCAGAAGTATCATCCCTTACTCAGGAACTTAAACTTCTATACTTTGAAGTATAGTTAGCCCTCCATATTCCTGGGTTCCACATCTGTGGACTCAACCAACTGTGGATCAAAAATATTTGAAAAATAATTACATCTGTACTGAACACATACAGACTTTTTTCGAGTCATTATTCCCTAGACTACTTGCATACCATTTACATCGTCTTATGTATTATAGGTAACCTAGAGATGACTTAAAGTATATCGGAGGATGTGCATGGGTTATATGCAGACACTAGGCCAGCATCTACAGATTCGGAGATCTGTGGGAGGTCCTGGAACCAATTCCCCACAAGTACTGAGGGATAACTGTATACCTATTTCTAGTAATGTTTTTTGCTTTAAAGTCTTCTTTGTCTGATACAAATATAGCTTATGTGCTATTGTCACAAGTTTTCATTTTATAGATACTTAAAATCTCCTATTACAGCTATTGCTGTATTCAGTTAACGTTCACTTAGATCTAACCACATTTTCCCTTTTCATTATTCTTTATTCCTTCCTGAATCTTTGAACTTCCATCTGAGAGCTGAATACACCCTATAGTATACTCTTTAAATTAGACCACTGAAAAGTTCTTTACATGAAGTGAAACACATCTTATTTTCACTTTATGATTGAGGAGTAATTTCAGTGGTAGGGAATTTTGGATTTACAGCTATGTTCTTTTAGTACTTTGAAGATACCGTTCTGCTTTCTCCTGGCTTCTGTTAATTCTTAGAGAAGTTAGTTGTCAGTCTAGTATTTGTTTTTGAAATTAATGTCGTTTCCCTGAGATTTCTTTTAATATTTTCTCTTTAACTTTGCTTTTCAGCATTTTTACTACACTCTCCTTTTCTTTATCTTGCTTTAGGTTCAGAGATGTACTTGAATCTACTTTTTGCCAATTTTTTGAAAACCTTAGCCTATTACCTTCTCTAATACTGCCTCTTTCGCATCCTCTGTTCCCTCTTCTGGAGGCCTTCTATCTGCCTAACTTTCTGCACGTGCACAAACAGACCCTTGGCAACCTATCTGACCCCATCCTCTGCCACACTCTGTCTTGTTGCTACTTGCTTCTGTCGGACTACCTTGCCGTTTTCCTAACAAGCCAAGCATGCTTCTGCCTCCAACTTTTTAAAACTATAGCTTCCATAGCCGGGAATACTGTTTGCAAGATATGTCCAAGACTTATTATTCCCTTATTTGATTCAGGTCCCTGCCCAAATGTAGCTAGATCAGAGAAGCTTTCCCTGATCATGGTTCAAAATATCAGCCAGACCCCTCCTCTTCACCTTGTTTTATGCTTCTTCATAGCACTTATTACAATATGACAAATATATTTAATATTTGTTTGCTTATTCTATGTCTCTCTCCATTATAATATAAGCTCCATGAAAGAAGAGACTTTTTTTTATGTGTCCTTACAGCTGTGTCCTGGGATAGGGCCTGGAGCAGAGTAGGTGCTCAATTAAGTATTTGTGGGAGAATGAATAAATGAATGAATCATAGATAATGCATACAGAGAAATGGAGTTCTCTGTAAAAATTAAGTAGATAAGGAGTAATAACAAACTAAGGTTTTAAATTTTATCTATTTTATTCTTTTTGAATGTAAAGATAACACCATTTATCATATTTCTAACCATCAATATTACCTAAAAGAATAAAATGAAATGTTACTATGTTTCCTTAGCTTAAATTAACTGGCATCTCATCCTTTAAGTTAGGCTTATGATGTACACATTTTTAAGAAAATCTAATTTTAGGTTTTTTTTTAATTAAACCTACCAAATAAGATACATTCTTTTTCCAGTGAATTAATGAATAAATAGATTCGAGATTCTTTCAATGTTTTTCATAATGTGAAATTTTTATGTGATCGCCCATAAAAATGTATTAAATTTTTTTGGAAAAATATTATAAGTGCTCATAAATGCAAAGACTAAAAGTGGCCAGCACCTGGGTATTGTCTGATCAATTGCTTTGGGAGTTGTTGGGGATATCTGTTTATTGTATAGATATTTAGGGACTCAATATGAACGTGTCATTTTTTTTTTATGGGCAGAAAACCCAAACTCTTATTTTCTAAATACCTTTCCTAAATTTCTTTCCCGAAATAAATTTAAATCCACCTAGAATGTCTAGACGTACATGCAATACACAGCCATTCTAGCTACTCAGAAGGAATCTATAGTGGAGGGCAAAGCTACTTGACTAGAGAGAGTTTTGACTCCAGTAATAATGTTTTTCCCTCACTGGCGCCCACAGTATTTTGCCAGATTGCCTGCAGTCAGCATGCTTTCCTGATGTTCATAGACCGTGTTGCTTTTCCAGGAATGTCTCAAAGGGATCCTGCCTGAAAGAAAAGAGGCCATACCGTGACATTTCACTGCTTAGCAAGAGAGCAAGAATGGCCTCTGTCTTGTTCTTTTAGCCAGTGTCAAACAAACCTGGCCAGCTTAAAAACAGAAATGGAACCGATGAAGTCATCAACCTGGAGCCTCCCGCCACCGCCCATGTTTTTTCTACTCTGGAATGAAGCAACTAATGTAAAGAAATGCTTCCTAGAAAGGTTAAGGAGAAAGGCATCCACCACCCCACTACTCCACCCGCTCCCCACTCCTGAAATAGCATGGTTAGCATCCGATGGGAACTACAGGAGTGTTTGAGGCTGTGCCATACGTCCCTGTTACAAACACTGAGCTCATAATGACTAAGAAACTCCAGGGGGTTGTCTAAGCCACCAAGGTTATAAAGGGCACGGCATTATCACAGCTGAACGAAAATTTAATAAGATTCTTACTTTACCACCCATGGTGACCTAAGCAGGTGGTATGGCAGACAGACTCTAAATAGAAGGGCTCAGTCTTGGCTCACCAAGAAGCCAAACGTGCTCTTTTCATGGGACAAAAGGGAAAGAAAAGAAACTGGTAAATATTTCTAAATGTCACAGGTTTACATATGCGTTTATTCATTTACTTGTAGAATTCCCTTATGAGAGTACTTTAAAAATGATCCCTAAATTTAAAGTATTTATAACAAAAGTTATACATATATTTACTTCTAGGATGTTCCCTAGAAGGAATCAAGTAGTCCAGGGATGTAGAGTTTTGTCGTTAGAGGTGGGAATTTCTTCTCAGAATCAAGTTAAAAGTGCACTTCTCCCTGTGAGACCAAGTACATGTTTGAGAAAGATCTGGAGTTCTGTTCGGAAAGTGGGTAGGGCTGAGAATGCCCAGTGGCTTAGTAGTACAGTTGCAGAAATTAAAAACGTGAATTAGGAATGAAGTCACAATCCCCTAACTAAGAATGATGAATCAACTAGATTATCAGTTTATTAATTGAGGGCAGAAAACAGACCTCTTACAGGAATGAGTCTGCATGTGTGGTGAAGCCTTCTTCGTAAATGTGGAATCAAAAAAGAAAGTGGACTTTCCCCCCAAAATAGCGCATCAGACTTTTGTAGCACCTCATCAAATAGCACATAGCAAATAGCACTTTTCTGACCCCAGAGATATTCTTTTTCTAGTAACTTGGAAAGGTCCTCTCTAATCGGAGCTCTTGTACCACACCTAAGAAAAAATATGTTCTTATTCAACTTTAGATTTCTTGTTTTTATTGCTCCTCAGAACTTTGCCGTTGTAGAATTACCATCATACCTGTGCTGAATTAAAATTTCTAAGAGTGAGACTGCTATTACAAAGGGTATATTTTAGATGAATGCCTCCCTGGTGGGGTGAGTAGCTCCCCAGCAAATAAGCAGCAGAGTGATATAGGAGTCTGGAAAGCCGAGGCCTAGACCTTGGGCTTCTATTACCTAACAGTCTGACTGTGACTGTTTTTCTTGCCTAAGCTGCAAAATAAAGTCCCTTTCACTTTTGACATATGACCCATATCTAGTATTTCATTTTACTTTAGTAATTTTAGAAAGAGCACAGTTAAGCTGGTGGGGGTTGGGGGATGAACCTCTGTTCACAAAAGAAGTTTTGTACCATTTTATTTTTCTTGTAAAGACTTAGCGTGTAATTTGGCAGCCTTTATTCGTATTCCTGTCTCTTTCTTTGGCTAGCTGGAGAGCAAGTGCCATTGACATGATCCAAAGAGTGTCTTCTTTTTCAGCCTTAGAGCCAAGAGGACCAAAACGGAACACCCCTGCCCCCTCTCCAAATGCTTGTGAATAACAAATCATGAAAAACATTTTCTAAGTCAATTCAATTATTATAAGCTCAATTAATCTTTTTTTTATTATTTGGGATTCATTGCGGGTACAAAGAATTAGGTTACACTTTGTTCAATTAATCTTTAATTTAGATATATCATCAGAAACTATCATATATCACATGTATGCCTGCGGACCCTTTTCCAAATTTCCATGGAAATAGCAACCTTTTAACACACTATGTTCTTGGATTATTCTAAAATTTCCAGTTTGCTTAAGTATGATGTTGAATCCAAAAAGGAAACCTTCTACTAACAAAATGTATTGAAGTACGTGCTCAGGTGCTCCATAGGTAGGCTTAACTTAAAAAATTCACTGAAAAGATTCAAGAGACAATCCCCTGAGCTTTCCCCCAAACTTCTTTAATTGAGACCTCTGATGATGTCGTGTTGTTACTATCTGAAGTCAAACAGTGGAAAGAGACCGCAAAAAGCGTTTGGTAGTTTAATTTTTTTTCCTCTGTGAGGCAGAGATTCATCTCTGTCAAGAGAAGCAGACGTAGCCGTATCCTTCTCTTGAATGATCTAATCACGTTCTGCAAGGCATAAATCATATTTCAGGAGTACCAGATTTATTCATCAGATGTGTTGCTGTTAAGAGTATGAAAACTTTTCAGATGAAATAATAGCATATGGGAGAAATTAGCCATGTATTTGTAAAATGCCTAATAAAAGTGCAGACGCCATGACTGTATTGCATACTTGGTGGAAGTAATGGTGGGTTTGCTGTATTCATAATATTTGAGTTAATCTTTTCAAACCCTGTGCAGCACTACAGAAATGACTTTCCCAGCACAGTCACTGCAGTCTCAGCAGTCACAGTTTTGTTATCTATGTGGCAACAACCAACCAGGCTTGATAATAGAATATCCTTCATGACTTCAGATTTTAAAACAGACAGGTTTTCCCACTCCAAGTTAATAAAGACGGTCTCTCCTATTTTCTTCTAGAGTTTTTTGTTTTGTTTTGTTTTTTGAGACAGAGGCTCACTCTGTTGCCCAGGCTAGAGCGCTGTGGCATCAGCCTTGCTCATAGCAACCTCAAACTTGTGAGTTCAAGGGACCCTCCTGCCTCAGTTCCTAGAGTAGTTAGGACTACAGTGCCCGTTACAATGCCTGCCCGATTTTTCTATTTGTAGCAGAGGCAAGGTCTTGCTGTTGCTTTGGCTGGACTCGAACTTCTGAAGTCAAGCTATCCTCCATCCTTGGCCTCCCAGAGTGCAAGGATTACAGGCATGAGCCATTGCACCTGGCCTTCTTCTAGCATTTTTATTTCATTTTTAAATTTAAATATTTACTCTTTTGGAATTTATCTGGTATACAGCATAAGGCATGGATCCCACTTGATTTTGTTAACAATGTCTCTTTAGTTTTCTCAAGATATTATTTTGAGCTGTCTACCTATTCCTCGCTGATTTCCAGTGCCCTCAATATCAAAATCTCTATGCATTAGGGTCTATTTCTAGACCTCCTGTTCTGTTCCATTGATCCATTTGTCTATTCTTGTGTGTAAGGACCACACTTTTAATTTTTAGAACTTATTATTTTATAAAAAGTTCTAGGAATAATTCCCCTCATTTTTACTCATTTTTGGAAGTTTCCTTGAAATTTTTGTTTGGTTAATTTAGTAGTTTTCTGTGTAATTTTTATTTTATACTTTGACATAATTATATATATTTATAGGGGTCATAGGATGTTTAAATACAATGTATAGTGGGCATATCAGAGTAATTAGCATTATCTGATATCTCAGATATTATTTTTTGCGTTAGGAGCATTCAATATCCTGTCTTGTTATTTGAAAATAAGTATTATTGTTTCCTATAGTCATCCTACAGTGCCATAAAACACTAGCACTTATTTTCCTACCTAGCTGGAATTGTGTAGCCCTTAACAAATCTCTCCCTAACTGCCCTTCCTCCTTCCATGTCCATCCTCTAGTATCCTGTTCTACTTTTTACTTCTATGAGAGCACCTTTTTTACCCTTTTACATATGAGTGAGATCATGTTTAATTTTTGATTAAATGTTTAATTTTCTGTTTCTGGCTTATTTCAATTAACATAATGTCCTCTAGTTTCATACATGTTGCAATTGAATCACAGGATTTCATTGTTTTTTTACAGCTGAGTGGTATTCCATTGTGTGTGTGTGTGTGTATATATATAATATTTTCTTCATCTGTTCAGCTGCTATTACACACTTGGGTTGATTCCATAACTTGGCTGTTGTGAAATACTGCTGTAATACATATGGGGTGCAAGTATCTCTGATACACTGATTTTCTTTCTTTGGATAAATGTCCAGTAGTAGGATTGCTGGATCATATGGTAATTATATTTGTAGGTTTTTTGCAAAATCTCTATACTGTTCTCCATAGTGACTCCACTAGCTTATATTTGTACCAACCGTGTATTAAGAGTTTCCTTTTCTCTGCAACCTTGCCAGCATTTGTTATTTTTTGTGTTTTTGATAACAGCCATCATGACTGGGGTGAGACGACATCTCATTGTAGTTTTGATTCGTATTTCTCTGACGATTAGTGAGGTTGATCATTTTTCACACACCCATTGGTCATTTGTATCTCTTCTTTTGAGTAACGCCTGTTCAGATCATTTGCTCATTTTTAAATCAGATTTTTCTGATATGTTTGAGTTCCTTGTATATTCCGCATGTTAATCCCCTCAAATGAATAGTTTGTAAATATTTTCTCCCATCATGTAATTTGTCTTTTCATTCTGTCGATTGATTCCTTTGCTGTGTAGAAGCTGTTTAATCTGATATAGTCCCATTTGTTTATTTTTTGTTTCTGTTGCCTAGGAGTTTAATGCCTTATTCATAAAGTCCTTTCCCAGACCATTGTCCTAAAGTGTTTCCCCTGTATTTTCTCTAGTAGTTTCACGGTTTCAGGTCTTACATTCAGGTCTTTTAAAATTCATTTTGAGTTTATTTTTTGGATAGGGTGAGAAGTGAGGGTCTAGGTTCATTCTTATGCAGTTATCTAGTTTCCCTGGCACCTATTTGAGAGGCTATCCTTTTCTCAATATTCTTGACAACTTTGTCAAAAATCAGTTGGTTATTAATGCATTCCTTGAAGATGCCCCCCACCATAATAATAAGTTGGTTATAGGTATGTGGATTAATTCCTGGGTATTCTGTTCCTTTGGTCTATTTGTTGTTTATTGTTTAATATATACTTTAGAATTTGCTTGTCTAATTCTCTCTCCTACCCTTCCCTGATTTTTGGCCTTGTAATTATAATAAATTTCTAAACTAGCTTAGGAACAACTGACAACTTTATGAGATTGAGTCTTCCTATCTAAGAACTTGGTGTGCCTTTCCCTTTGTTCAACTCTTTCAGAAATGCTTTAAAATTTTATTCATAAATCTGGCACAGTTCTAAAGGCTTTTTCTGAGATATTTCATCTTTTACTGTTGTATAAGTATTCTTCTCTTTCATATTCTAACTGTGTTTGTACATATGAAATCTATTAATAGCTATATATTCTGTATCCTGCTACTCTATCACATTTTCTTGTTAATTGTAATTTTCAGTTGAACATCACAGGTTTTCCATATTGATCACGAATTATAATAGTTTTATTGCCTTCTCTAAATTGTTATGCTTCTAGCTTCTTTCTCCTATTAATCATATTGTTTAATACCCAGTACTTAGGAAGCAGTTGAGCATCGGTCTTTATTCCTGACTTGAGTAGAAATACCTCTAGGGTTGTCCCAGTACACATGATGGGCACTTCAGGATCAAGGTCTTTTATCAAGTTAAGAATATATTCCATCTATTTCTACTTTGTTAAGTTTAACCACATTTCTAAATTATAATAAAGCCCTGAGCTGTGTACCAGCAGCCTCCCTGCCATGAGAGGATCAAAGCTCTAAAAAGAAGGAAACTTAGGATCCTCCCTCCCTCCTATCATGAGTAAAAATTCCAAGCACAGGGAGGTTGCAATCCTCCTGCCCAATTCTCAAAATTAGATTATAAGACAAAGTGGAACACTGTCTCTTAGGTCTCAGACCAGTGTTCTTTGGGGCATACTAGACTAACACTGAAAATTTCCCTGCGTTGTGCTCTCTCCTTTAGATTTTCCCATTTGATCCTTTTCTTTCCATTTCCAGGACTTCACATGTGTTGCTTGGCTGTGTATTCTTCCTCCAGCGGGCCACTGCAGAGGAGCCAAGTTTATCAAAAGAGATTTCTAGACAGTGACATAATCTCTACCCCACCCAAAAAGACCTCTGCGCTATTTGTTCTTCCTGGATAAAATGCATTGTCTTCCAAATGCTGTTGATTATATCTCAAATTAAAGAGAAGAGCGCCTTGGAACCACCGGACACCTCAAAATGTGCTTCAGCTTTGACGGTGCCTTTAGCAAGGGGATTTTAACCAGCAGGAGAACGTTATAAGTATTTATCTTAGTAATACAAGTTGTATCTTATGTTATTACAGCCCTTAACGATAGGCCTTAACAATAGTTGTTTCTATTTAACTATTAATTTAGAAATTGAAGAGTAAATGCCACGGGCGACGCCTGTGGCTCAAAGGAGTAGGGCGCTGGACCCATATACTGGAGATGGTAGGTTCAAACCCAGCCCTGGCCAAAAACTGCAAAAAAAAAAAAAAAAAAGAGTAAATGCCACAGTTTGATTTGATTTGGGTCTACAATTACAAAACAGCTGTTGGCCATACTGCCTTCTTTCTGTTAGAGCTAACATAGGATTTGACTGAAGTCTCTCTTTCTTAGGAATTATTTGGGTAGGCATGTCAATTAACCTCAAGACTAAAAGTATTAACTTTTCATTAACCAATTATTTATTGATCATATGACAAGTATAATAGAGAAGTTATCACAAAAGACTAATATGATTCCTACTCTATACATTTAGAGCTAAAAAACAGACTTGGTCATCTTTTACTTATATACTAATTTTGGAGTGTCTATTTTGTGCTAGATACAATATTGTATCTTAGAGATACACAGATGAAAAGCTGGCTCCCTACTTGGAAGAAGCTTATAGTCTACTATGGAACTTACAGTCTAGCATGGTGTCTAGAATGGAGCTTAGAAGCTACTTCTCATAGAAAGCATTCTGATACCCCTAACTCTCAGCTGGGGGAAATGTCCCTCGTATGTGGACCTGAGTACCCTATACTTGCTCTTATTTAAGCATTTCTCACACTGTACATTGTCTCCTATGCTAGACTGTAGGCTGCTTGAGGACGGAGACTGTCTCTTATTCATTGCAGGAGAAGCTAATAAACCATGAGCTTGGCCCTTAACTTAAAATTGAGTGACAAAGATACAAACTACTAACATATATGAAGAGCTAATTTCAATAAAAATTGTATGAAATAAATGCTACAAAGGATATACTATAAGAAGGATGATTTGGAGGCTAGAGAAGATGGCATTTGAGTTGAATTTAGAAAGAATGTCAGCTCAGTCCCCATAGCTCAGTGGTTAGGGCACAGGCCACATACACTGGGGCTAGAGGGTTTGAACCCAGCCAGGGCCAGCTAAACAACAACAAAAATAGCTGGGTGTTGTGGCAGGCCTTTGTAGTCTCAGCTACTTGGGAGGCTGAGGGAAGAGAATCTCTTCCAGGGGTCCTCAAACTACGGCCTGCAGGCCACATGCGGCCCACTGAGGACATTTATCTGGCCCACCAGGTGTTCTTGCCACCACTGCCTATCCTGCTAGGCAGCTGACTCATCCTGGGCCCACAGTCCGGCCCTCCAACGGTCTGAGGGACAGTGAACTGGCCCCCAATTTAAAAAGTTTGAGGACCCCTGAGCCCAAGAGTTTGAGCTTGCTGTGAGCTGTAATGCCATGGCATTCTACTGAGGGTAACATGGTGAGACTCTCAAAAAAAAAAAAAAAGGAATGTCAGATTTCTCTAGGTAATAAAGTGGGCAGGAGAAGCCCAGGAGAGAGAACATCATGAGGTATGGCATTGAGATAGAATGGTACACAGGCTACTTGAGGAATAGTAAGGCGTTCCCTGTGAGTAGACCCTGGCAAGAATGGTAGGCAGGGGCTTGTGACAATACTAGGGTGGTTGAATTTTTGTGTGTGTGGGAAGTGTTGCATTGACAAGGATATTTGACCAAAAGGGACCTGATTGCTTTGTCAGTAGTGTGACTGCTGGGAAATGAGCGGTAAGCTTCAGGAAAGGCAGTCTAAAGATTTCCAGTCATATAGATAAGAGATATTGATGTGAAAACAGATATGAAAATAAAGGGAGCAATTTTGGAAACATTGTACAAATGGATATGTCAGACTCCAATCTGGATATTCCAGTTTCAAAGTCCTTATCTCAAAGGGGATGGCATAAGCTCTGGCAGTGGTGAGGTCACTCAGGAAGAGTCCAGAGAAAGGAAACCAGAGGGAAGCTCTGTGGGGTATGTGAATCCTCAGATTTAAAAGAAACGTTTCAAACCTGTTATTAAAAGATGAGGCAAACTATGTCCTTGGAATTAAGCAGTTTGTTCAAGTTAATACCTAAGTTATAACATTAACTCCCTAGAACCCGTATGCCCCAACTTGGAACTCAATGCATTTTCTATTAGTTTATGCTCCAGATTTCAGTTGAATGCTAAATGTGAAAAATATTATCGACCACCTTTCCCATTCTTATCTACTCTGATAAAATTAAATTTGAACTCCGACCCCTTTACATAAATCAAAATATCTTCTATCTCATGTGCTTATAATTACCAATAGCAAAGAAATTTTGACTTTGGAAAATACCAAGCAAGCCTTGTATATGGATGCCATTTAAAATTATATTGTGTGATATGGACTGACTGTAGAAGTTATAAGAAGCATAGTTAAATCTACTTTATTTCAAAGGCAGTAAGCTAATATTTTACATTATGAAATGTTTTTATGTCCTTCATGTAAAAGATTTTGCGCAAATAAGCCAAACCAAACGATTTCATTATAGTTCTATAGATGTTGTTGCTATTAATATAGTACTCTTCTATGGCCATGTGCCAAAAGTATGGTTTGAAATTGTTACCTCTTTTTTTTTTTTTTTTTTTTTTTTTTTTTTTGAGACGGAGCCTCAAGCTATCCCCCTGGGTAGAGTGCCATGGCATCACGCTCACAGCAACCTCCAACTCCTGGGCTCAAGCGAGTCTCCTGCCTCAGCCTCCCAAGTAGCTGGGACTACAGGTGCCCGCCACAACGCCTGGCCATTTTTTGGTTGCAGCCATCATTGTTGTTTGGCGGGCCCGGGCTGGGGATTCAAACCCGCCACCTTAGGTGTATGTGGCTGGTGCCTTAGCCGCTTGAGCCACAGGCGCCGAGCTGAAATTGTGACCTCTTAATTATCAAGTAAAATACTTATCCTTAAAGAGGGAGGCCTGAAAAGAAATGAAACTTTGAAATATAGACCATCTAAAAAACCAAGTGTACAATGGAGCCTTTTTCAGAACAGTATCATCCTTGCTTAATTACAGAACTTATGGATTTTATGATGTTTTTGGCTGGAAGAACCAAGCCATTATTAGTGAACTGTTTGTAACTGAAAAACTCTGATAAAGATCAGCCGATCACACTAGCAGAGCACTGTAAATACAAAGAGTTGATGCCCATGTCTAGATAATCAAACATTTCTGTTCTTAGAAAATGTATTTTAGCCATTTGAATATAGCACGATAAATGATCTTATTAGAATTCTCATATGGGGATTTATAGCCTACCCCAAAAGATCTGAAATGTAATTTTAAATTGCCATATTATAGCAAAGAGGTTACAGAAAAATAAAGGGTTTTTTAGTTTTGATTTTCCTTTGCTTAGTTTTTTCTTAAGCTTATTTTATGAAAGTATAATCAACACATAGAAAAGTGTTTCCTGAGTATACCACTCAATGAAGCTTCATAAATTAATACACCCACTTGTCCAGCACCCAGATTTAGACAAAACATCACTGGCCCTTCAAGATCTACCATCCTCATATTCCTTCTAGTAAATAGGTACCACCCCAGAGTTAAGTACTTATAAATAGTTCTCCATGTGCCTCTCATGTATCTGTACATCTTCAGAGCAGAGGTACTGACTACCAGTGTTCAGATTATCTTTTTAAGGAAGTTTATGTGAACAGTCTTAAAAGATGTGTCTCCCGTCAGAATAAAGGGCAGATTTGCTTAGTCTTGAAAAATAGATTTCGTCTCTTACACAGTAAAAGATGGTTTTACTTACTATTCAGTATAATGTCTCCCTCCAAAGCAAAGGTGGCCAGCATGTTAACTGTCCATTATAAAAGATTCAGATTCCCTAAACTCTAAGAGTTCCTTTCCTATACTGCAATCCACTGTGTGCAGGTGTCACGTGGCTTTCTTTATGTTGGCTTGTGAGAATCAGAACTCAGGAAACTAGTGCCAATACTGACACTCTATTGAGTTGTAAGGTCCTTTGCCTCTGACCTAGAATTCATTAACTAAGAAGGCCAACTTGCTAGCTTACAAGGAAGCTAAATCTCAGACACTTCACCATTCTTGGTAGTAACCACTATTCTGACTTCTACTATAGTTTTACCTGCTCTTACACTTCGTATGTAAGAAATTACCTAGAATGTACCTTTTTGTGTCTAGCTCCTTACATTCAACATTATTTGTGAAATTCATTCGTTTCTTTCTCATATTATTCCATTTGTAGATATTTTTTCTATTGATGGACACTGAGGCAGCTCTCAATGTCAGCTATTACAATTGTGCTGTTATAAACACTTTTAGGGATGTCTTTGGGTGAATGTATGTATAAACTGCTATTGGGTATATTCCCGAAACTGGATCAGAGTGTTTAGACAGATACCATCAAACAGTGTTCTAAAGTATTGGTACCAAGCTACTCTCACCAGCAGCATATGAGCCTTCTGGTTTGTGTACTTTTTAATACTTATTTTCTATCCTTTTTGTTTCATTTTTTCAGAGTGACACACTCTTACTTTATAATCATTCATTCACATAATGAAAGAAAAATACACCAAAGGTATACTTCCAACTTCACAGAACAACACACAAGTATTTTTGATGTTTAGGAAAAGAGGCACATCAATTACTAAGTTGTTACTAGGGCAAATTATCAAGTAAGACAATCAGAGCCACAAATTTTTTGTAGGTTTTTTTTTTTTTATCCACAAACACAACAATTTCCAAAGTCTTCAGAGTCTGACAAGACCAAATTGTTCAAATAAAAGTTTTAAATGATATGGTTTTAACAGAAAGAAGAACAGGCTGAATATTTATGAATATTCACATAAGTTTCTATAATGTAAGAAAAGATTCCTAGCCTTCCAAATGTTCCTAATTAAAAGCAAAAGAAAACTTGTACAACTCTATCTTCCCAGTAAGCAGAAACAGAGAAATTCGATTTTACTAAATACTATTGAAGATAAGGGCACAGTATTTATCTTCCACATAAAATAAGGCTACATGAAAAAAAAAAAACAAAAACTAAAGGCCTATTGTTCATGCTGCTTCAAAGAACTCTTCTCTGGGAAACATATTTAACACTCCAACCACCTTTAATTTTTCCATCCCATTCTTGAGAAAGGTATTTTTCCTCCCATCATCACTAACAATAAGTACCCCTTCCTCTCAGCCAACCTAGTCTTCTAGGACCAGTTTTCCCCTGGCTCACTTCTGCCTCATCTCTGTTTGTTCATGTTTCCTTGCTTAGGGAACCCACCACAATCTTTTCAGTTCTTGCATCGCTTCTGAACTGGAAATCACCTTTCATTCCTTCTAGCTCCTAAACCCTCTAGGCATTGCTAAAGTGGGGTGAGGTGCGAGGAAGAGAGAAGAGTGGGCAGTAAGAGCTCTGGCAGTCTGTTTTACAGAACTTCTTTGCTTTTGGAAATGATAGAGCAAGTTAATCTAAAAAGCCTGCAGTTGCAGATGTTTCTGGGATTTTTTTTTAAGAGGGAGAGAAAAGAAAGCATACATCCACCCTGGCATTTAATTACTCAGGATCAAGAAAGGAGGCAAATAAAGGTACAGAGATTTTGTGTGAATTCCCTGGTTGCAGCTCTGAAAGCCTGGTACTTGGTATAAACACCATCAATACCTTGTCCAGACCATAGGCCACCTGCCTGACAGGAGGGTTTGTGGCTGATAATGGTAAGTGTGGTGGTGGTGGTAAGGAATCAAGAGGTCTTTTTATGTGTTGGCAGAAAACCTAGGTCTGCTACCACTTCTGGAGATCCTTGTTTACCAAACCCAGAAAGTGGTGCTGACAATAGTCTGCAACAGGTTCATCCAGCAGGCAGCAGCCTAATGGGGTGGGCATGGCCACCAGCAGGCAGCAATAGAGGACCAGAGCAGTGGGAAAAGCAATGGAGTCACATAAATCACACAGACCAAGTGGCCTGCTGCTTCTCTCCCTTGACTCTGCAAAGGCGCCCTGTGCCTGTACGGCTGGATACAGAGCAGGGTGGGAATAATAAGATTCTAGACACAGCTAGAAATCAGGGTGGTAGTAGCCATATCAGAGGCCCTGGGAACAAGGAGGGGTCCAAATACTGCATATAGATGCAGTGCCGTCTACAGCACAGCATCGTGTGCCTGGCTTTGAAAGGTGTGACTAATAGCAGGCAGCATGTGATGTTAATACAGCATAGCATAAAGACCATGTGGGAGTGGAGTAGCATGGCCAGGAAGGTCTCAACATTGAGGTTGAGAGATAGAAAGTTTAGAGGAAAGGAGGTACAGAAAAGTCAGCACAAAAAAAAGTAAAAGGCATACTCATTGTTGCTGCCCGACCACAGGTCCCCAGAGGGTCGGGAACCTCATGTGGGAGTAGTCCCAAGTGCAGAGGTTAACCAGACTGAAACCCGAAGGGCCTGGGGATCTCCACTGGCTCCCTTATCTGGAGATGTCCAACTCCACGCGCCCCTTCCCGCCACAAGTAGTACTGCAGTGGATTTGGCCACAGGTCTTCTTTGATAATCTCGGCAATCCTGTCGGACTCTGGAAGGCTGTGGTCTGAAAACCACGTGAAGAAGCTACAGACGACATCTTGGTTCCTCCCGATGAAGGAATGGGGTTCATAGCCCTCGCGCCATAGGATGGGAGTTGAAAGAGACATCACTTGGCCAGAGACTCTGGCTTCATACTCCTTGACGAGCAGCTTATTTTTGAAGTAGGGGTTTCTTCTAAAGAAGAACTTGAACTTGCAGCCCATCTTAGGGCGTCTGAGCTCCTTCACCTCCAAATTGGTTATGTACCTTAGCATCTCGGCATCTTGGCCCCTAATCATGGGAGAGAGCTGTGGGTGGTTGCGGATAGCATTGAACCAGAAGCCTGGGATATTCTGTATGATGTAGTTTCTCTGCTCCAGGTAGTACTGACGCATCCGCCCAAACTTGCGCTCCAGCTGGAGAAAGGCCCTGTTGGCCTGAGCATTCACTTGGTCCAGTTCCACCTGGATGGCCTCCAGGGGGTTCAAAACGGGGTCCACATTCCGGGGCTGGGGTTCCGCCACCTCTTTCACCTCATCTACCCCTTTGTTTTCTTCCACCACTTGCATTTCTCCACCTACTGGCTTCGCATCCACTGCCACTGAGAGGGTGGTCCACTTCTCAGTCTCCGAGGCCTTGGCCTTGGCCATCACCTCAATCCTCGAACTCCCTGAGTCACAGGTTTCTGGAGTCTTCTCCCCACCCGGGCCTCGCCTCTCCCCACTCTGGAAACCATTTTTGAGGCTGCCGTCAGTTGTCATGAAGGCAGAAGCTGCTTCCAGGCCCTCCTTAGGTGGTGGCGCCACTTCTTGTCCCGCTTCGGTGGCTTGGAGACTGTGATCCCCATTGACTAGGATCTGGAGAGTATGACAACAGTCTGCAGGGTCCTGGGGTGCGCCCACCTCCTCTCCTGGAAACTGGGGCAGTGAGAGCGCAACAGGCTCCAAGCTGCCCTCACCCGTGTCTGCCATTACCTGCGTGGCCTGGCCCTCTTCTCCGGGCTTTGGGCACTAGTGTGAATGTGAATCTTCCCGGTCACAGTCAGGAGTAGTGCGGCCACAGGTTTGGGGGGAAAGGGGTCCTGTCGACCCCACCCAGGACACTCCTGTTGGTAGCAGGCAGACCGACAGTGGTAGCGTATGGTTTGCTTTCCTCACAAAAGAGGCCGTCTCTCACGCAAACTGTTTGCTCACCCCCCTCCAGTCTCGCGACATCTCCCTCCAGTCTCGCGACATCCCCTCCTCAGTCTCGAGACATCCCCCCTTAGTCCCATGACATGCCTCCTTTGCCCCTTAGTCTCACAACATCCTCACGTTTTCTCCCCGTCCCCTTAGTCTCGCAGAGTCTACCCTTAAATCTCGTGAGAGTTTGTCGCTGGGCTGGTTCGTCATATTTTGGATGTGTTGGTGGATGTGTGATTGTATCGCATGTGGTTTAAATTTAGCCAAAGTCTGATGAATTGAGAACCTTTTCTCGTGTGTCTGTCTGTCTGTCTCATTTGGATATCCTCTTTTGCATGCAGTGTCCAAGTCTTCTCCCTAGTTTTCTATTAGGTGTTCTGTCTTTTCCATAATAACTCATAGGGATCCTGTGTACATGTTAGATACTAGTCTTTTTTCAGATCTATGTATTACAAATATCCTGTACCACTCTGTGAGTCACGTTTTCACTATCTTAACGGTGTCTTTTGAGGAACAAAAGTTTTTAATCTGAATATATTCCAATTTATCATTTTCTCCTTTAGCTTAGTGCTTTTTGTACCTTGTTTAAGGAATTTTGTCTCTCCAAGATCTTTCAAATTTTTATCTGCCATCCATCTGGAATTGACTTTATCTGGGTAAATGTGTAATTTGATGCAGTTATGTTTATTCTTTCCCTATTAAAAGGTTTTTAAATGCTTCCATTAAAAGTGACACATGTCATTACCAGAGCCAGTCAGTCGACCTTGCCTAACTTTAAGGAGACAGGGAGATGTGATTTGCTAGTAAGCCTGGACACAGAAAGAAACTGAAAATATTGGCAAGTGCTGTATCACTCATCACAAAACATAACTTGAATAATATATAAAAGATCAAAAGAGGCCAAAGAAAGCAAAAGTAATGATAAAAAGGAGAAATTTATGAAAGACAGTGTAGAATATCAACTGAAGACTGATAATTAGAGAATGAATAAATAATATTTGGAATGAAAAATATAGTCACAGTAGTGATTTAAAGAAATATAAGAAAACATGTTGGACAGCTTTATGCCAATACATTGTCAAACTTAGATGAAATATTTGAATTCATAGACATGAGTAACTCATCAACACTGACTGAAATGCAATAGAAAAACCTAAATAGACCTAGAAATAATAAATAAATTGGATGAGGGAATTGAAAACAAAATCATTCCACAAAAATAACATGAGGTTCAAATGATTTTGAGACAGATACTACCAGACCTTCAAGGAACACATAATACATCTTTTATATTTATTAGACATTCAACAAATATTTATTGTGTTCCTGCTGTGTGCCTGGCACAATCTCATATAATCTTAGAGTAGTGTATCAGTGAACAGAACCAAGATTTCTTCCCTCTTGCAGTTTATATTTTAGTGGATGAGGAAGGCAATAAATGATAACAATAACAAGTAAACAATATAGTATATTAGAAAGCTATAAGTGCTGTGGGGAAAAAAACCAATAGAATAAAGGGATTGAAAGTTTGAGGGGCGGGGGGGAGCAGATTATAGCATTAAATAGGATGGTCAGAGGATACCTCATTGGGAAGATGAGATTTGGCAAAGATTTAAAGAAGTTGAGGGAGTTAGCTAAGTAGAAACCTTGGAGATTAGCAGTCTAGGAAAAGAGACGAGTTAAGCAGAGGCCCTGAGAGAGGAAAATTCCTGGGGTGTTCAGGAAACAACAAGGAGACCAATGTGGCTGGAGCAGAGGGAATGAGGGAAGCTAGATTAAGTATGAACTTATATGATACTGTAAGAAATTTGCCTTTTTTTTTTTTTTTGGTGAAATGCGAAACCCCTGTAGTATTTGAGCAAAGACACAAAATCTGACTTAAATTTTAGATGGATTACTCTGGCTCTTGAGTGAAAAATAGACTGTGTAGGAGCAATGGGAGAAGTAGATGCTGGATCAATGCAGGACCATGAGCTAAATAAACCCCCTTTTCTTTATAAATTATCTAGTGTCAGGTATTCCTTTATAACAAAGGAGGAAAACAGACTAAGACATCAGCTGGGCATTATAAGTTTAGAGCTCATGAAAGGTTTGAGGCAGGGATACACACTTTGGAATAATTAGCTTCTTGGTATTTTCATCCAAAAGGCTGGATGAGATCACTATGAGAGTAATGATGAACTGAGTTCTATGGCCTCCCAAACTACAAGGTCAAGAAGAAGAAGAAAAATTAGCAAAAGAGAGAGACCGGTGAGATAGGAGGGAAACCAAGAGAATGCAATATGCTGGAAGCCAGACACATTCTGGAAGGTGTTCAGCCTTGTCAGATGGTGCTGATAGGTCAAGTAAAATGAGATCTGAGGATTAATCATTGGATTTTACAACAAAAGAGTCACTGGTGACTTTTTAAAAAAAAAAAAAGCGCTTTCAGTGGACAAAGAGAATGAGAGGAAGGAAATTGGAGACAGTGAAAACTGACAATTCTTTTAAGGAATTTTGCTTCAAAGGGAAACAAAGAAATGGGGCAATAACTTGACAAAAACAGTTTTGGTGAACTGGTGGGGCAACAGTTTGGTTGGAATAAGTTCAAGAGAAAATGAGAAGGGAGAAAGTAAAAACAGCATGCATACATAAATCTTTTAAGAAATTTTGCTTCAAAGAAATGGGATGAAGGATGGTGGGGAAGTGAGTCAAAGGAAACATTTTTAAAATGAGAGAAGTGTGTGCATGTGTTGATGTGAATAATCCAACAGGAAGCAAAAACAAATGATGTAGGAGAATTACTGGAGGGGTGTCCTTGAGTAGATGAGAAGAGATGGCATCTGGTGCCCAAGTGGAAGAGAAGGCGTTGGCTTTAGCTAAGAGTATGAGAAGCTCACCAGTGGTAGCTGATAGGAAGGCAAATATGAAGGTGTGGATGCTGGTAGGTGGGTGGAAGTGAGGGTGAGAACTATGAAGTTCTCTTCTAGTTGCTTTAATGTCCTCAGTGAAATAGAAAGTAAGACTGGCAAATGAACATGAGGATGGGGCAAGTGAGAGTCTGAGGACCCAGAAAAAGGTATGAAATAGTTGTCTGGAGAGTGTAAGAGTGACTAGACTGTGACCTCAGCTGCAATTGTCAGACAACAGTAAGGTCATGAATTTGAAGTGAGGCTCATCGGCCTGGTCGCAAATTTTTCTCCAGCCATGTTCAACTTAACAAGTGTGGCATGAATAGACAGAGTTGGATTTAGTCAGAGCTGAAGGGAGAGGGGCAAAAGAATGATTGAAATAATTGATCTTAGAATTTAAGCTAGAGGAACAAAGGACATATAGAAATGAGGTCAGTGAAAGGTGGTCTGATCACTGAACTGGAAGACCCAGGGTATTGGAGGGTCACGGGGTTAAGTACCTGAAGAGTCAGCTACTAGAATGCAAGAGAGTGGTCTGAGAGTAGCCTGCAGGGTATTGGTCAGAATCCCATTTTCCATCTAAATTGGGCTGTAATGAGCAGATTAAGGACAAGGTCATTGCAGAGGAGGAGGTCAATGAACCAAGACCCAGGAGGGGAAGGATAGCCTATGTGTATATTGAAATCACTTCAAGGTAAGACCAGAGAGAAGTGAGAATGAGCCAGGAACTAAAATCCTTGAGACATGAAGGGGAATGATGTGGAGATAGCACAATGCAGGGCAGTGGGTATGTCTGCTAGAGCCAAGGTGGAGAACCACCATCTTTGGATAAAAGGGTATCTTAATGTCACAACCCCTGTAGTATACTATTTTCACTCCTTCAAAGTGCCTGGGAGAAGGGTGAATATATGTATATTAGTTGATTAAACGTAGGGAATGGATATTTTTTTAAATTGGAAGATGAGTAATAATATTCCTTGAGTTCTATGTGAAATATTTTCTTTTGGGATTCCATGCTGCTTGTGTCCCAGGGTATGGACTAGAAACTACTGAAAAGAACAAAATACAATTTGAACTTTGAGGCCTGAAATATTTTGGCTGTAAATATATTTTTTAAGGGAGAAGATATCTAGTCAACTAGAGGCAGAAATGGAGATGTGGAGAGAAAGTGAAAGGAAAATAGAGGGAGAAAAGGAGAAGGGCCGGGGGGGGAGAACGATTAAGGGAGGAAAAAAAGATGGCTCTTGGCTTGGCACCTGTCGAATAGTGGTTACAGCACCAGCCACATACACCAAGGCTGGCAGGTTCCAGCCCAGCCCAGAGCCTGCTAAACAATAATGATAACTGCAAGAAAAAAATAGCCGGGCATTGGTGAGGGCACCTGTTGTCCCAGCTTCTCGTGAGGCTGAGGCAAAAGAATCACTTAAGCCCAAGAGTTTGAGGTTGCTGTGATCCCACGGTACTTTATTGAGGATAACATAGTGAGACTCTGTCTCAAAAAAAAAAAAAAAAAGAAAGAAAGAAAGGAAAGAAAAAAGAGAAAGAGAAAAAAAGAGAGAAAGAGAAATGGCTTCTTGGCAAGAGTACAGTTTAGCCACAAATCTGAAAATCATAGAATTGTAAAGTGCTTACATTCCCTGGGAAACAGAAAAAGTATGTTTTAAAAGGTAAACTTAATACCATAAGATAAATGAAGACAGCCTGTGTATTGTATAGTCTATTTTCCTTTGACTCCTCAAATATTATTTTGCAGTTCTTGTTTTGAAAGTGATCCCTCACTCTTAAATTCTTTAAACAACCTTGTTTGTATAGTGATTGAACATGAACTATTGTTCTTAGGATTAGACCACCCAGCTTAGAAAGCTGAGGGTCTCAATACAATATGCTACTTGCTTATGACTCAAAAGAATATTGGAAAACAAGGGGAGATGTACATCCTTGTCAATTTCCCCCTTTTCCTGTAGAAAGTCTGTCAAACTGTGTTTGCAAAGGGAATGATCAAAAAGAGGTTGCAGTTGTCTTTATTGCTTCTTTGAAATAGCATTAAATATAGTAAAGTGAGGAAAAAATGTTTTGAGTTACCAGGATATGGGTAATGATTTACCCTGGGAGAGTTAATGAATTATTCATTTTCTACTAATATAGGGCTCATAGAAAGCAAATATACATTATTGTGCCTCATGAAACTAACTCTAAGACGCTAAAAGGTCTACGTAGAGTCCTGACCTGGCTCCAGAGCCTTCGGGCCAGATGGAAGGTATGAACAAAAGGAATTTAGAGAAAAGAGTCTCTGTCCAGAGAACAGTTTGCAAGGCAAGAAGCCTTTACTGTAAAAAAAAGTTATCCCAGAGAACAAAGATAGGACTTGGCTTTTATAGTAAAAGTTCTTGCCCAGTTTCCCAGTCGGGTCCATTTATGCGAATAAAGGATTCAAACTTGCTTGATTCCAATTGGTTGTTATAACTGAGACCTGATTGGTTGAGGTAGCTGAGTTCTGATTGGTCAGTTTGGGTGAGCTCTGATTGGTTGAGCTCTGGAAGTGCCAGAGTTGAACAGATGTGTGGGGTTTTCAGGGAACTCAGAATATGTGAGTGACCTCTAGTCAGCAAATAGCTACTTGGCTCTATTTTCAATTTAAGCCCGCTTAGCCACTCAGGATCCATTTTGAAGACTGGATCTTTTACGTGCGTATTTGTTACCACAGGGGTAACCCAGATCAGCCAGGGCTAGGCAGAGCCACAGGTATGTGACTGGATGTGTGTCCTGGCTAGTACCAAGGGTCCTACTAGTGAATTCAGTGCAGGAGCAAATTGATCCAGCCACCATTACAGTGTTTGTGTTAGGGCCAGAACACCAGTCTCCACATAAGACTTATTTCAAAAGTGTCCTGAATTCCCAAAGTAAAAGAATGAAACTAAATAATACTTCTGAAATGCAAAAATTTAAAAATATGGACTAAAACATGTAAAATGAAAGTGGAATACTTTGAAAATTGAAAGTGAAATATTGGGTTTTTTACAAATAGTAGGATCTTAAAAAATAAAGTACATTGAACCATAAGATCATTTTTCCCAGCAATTTTTTCCATCTGCTACAAAAGCTCTTTCAGACTCTGTGCTAGTGAGAGGAATGATGAACAGTTTCGCTCTAATTCCTAGTATTTTCTTCTGACTCGTCATTTTTAAATAATCCCTCTTTTTGATCATTTCCGTTTCAGAAACAGCAACATTTTTATGAGTGGCAAACTGTAGTTTTCCTTTGAAATAAATAATTTCTAGTTTATCTTCATCTTTTTTAATTTATCCAGTCTGGAGGTAGCTTAGGTTACAGATTCAACTTTATCAGCCTAATTACTGTCCCGTTCGTATTCTACAATATTGAAAGATCTTTGAAGTAGGAATGAGATTTATTTATGTGTTAGTTTGGGCTGTCAATCGTTTTCTTGTTCCTTTTGAGGAGTGTGGAGGCAGAGAAAATGTTTCTATACAAGTGTGGTGCTCCTTTTTTATTGTCAAATTTTAATATAGCATATAATTCTTTGCATATTGTTCAAGATGACAATTCAGGACTTTAATTTTAGAGTATTGAGTAGTCATAGTACAAATAAAAGTGCCAGAATTTTGTTATTTAAACACACACTATATATGGAAATGCCAGAATACTAAGAAAAGGCATTACAATCACTAGTCAAAAGCAGAAAGCCCGGCTCTAGCATGAAATCCAAATAGTGAGTACAGGAAAAGCAGCAAATGCGTGTTTATTGACCAATGTCTATGTAGTAGGGAGGTGACAGATATTTGGTGATGAATGAAACAGGTATGGATCCTGCTATAGAGGAGACAAACCAGGAAGGGCAGAAGACAGGCAGACAGTGTCACTAAGGAAGGGGTAAAGGACATTCTAGAGGAGAGGGAAAAGGTCCAGAATAATTGGCTCCCAAAAGAGGGGTGTGGAGAGGGTCTGTTGGTCTGGAGATGGGTAGATGCACATTATATCATGACCATTAAAAATTATGAGAAACAGTTTTTCAGTCTTTGAAGACTACTAATTATTTAGGATAAAGTAGAACTCTCAATGCCCTTTCAAAAACGTAAGTATAAATTAAAATGGGAAGATGTTTTAAAAACATATTTGATCCCAGTCCAGGGAAGCTATAAAAGATATTCTTGGGACAGTGGAACCAATTTGAATATGGACTTGATATTAAGTTGGTTTTTTTAAATAGAATTATATGAATTTTCTTAGGTATGATAATAGCATTATGGTTATAGAAAATGACATCTTTATTCTCAGGAGAAACATGCAGTATTTAGGGGTTAAGTGTTAATGCACATGCAACCTAACCATTACAAAGTTCAACTACAACCCCCAAAACAACAAGAGACTAGGAGGGAGAAGGGAAAGGAAGAAAATATAGAACATGTTAGCTAGGTAGACTAATGTGGGTATTTAATCCTATACCTTCTGTATCACATAAATAAATCTTACTCCTACTTCAAAGACTTCAATAATGTAGAATATGCATGGAACAGTAATTAGGTTGATAAAGTTTAATCTGCCACCTAATCTACCTCTAAACAGGACATATTTCAATATATGTATGAAAATTTGTATAGTAAAAAGGGTCAGAATATAAGCATCTCTACTATTCATTGGATATACAGGAAAAAAAGATAAGCATCGTGCTCTCCTTTTGACAATGGATGGGCTAGATGAAAAGGAATGGTAAGGAGAAGGGGAATAATCCAGGGTGTGACCTGTTGGGACTTTGGGCAAATGCTTAAGCTCTTTAAGCCTAAAAGTTCTCTCTCTTTTTCAAATGATATCCATATACAGGGATGATCTGAAGATTAAATTAATGATGTGTTACAGAGATAATGTTTGAAAATGTTAACTGGATCTATTTACTCTACACTAGTGAAAGAATTGTGATTTAATTCCTTGTCCTCATAAGTCATGTTCCCTAGCACCCACTCTGTCATTAAACCTCAGGAAAGAGGGGAGGAAGGATGCCTTTCAGGAGAAGGGCCTGATGTGGACTCCACACCGTACAGCTTCCTACTCAGAGTGGGGTCCACAGACCAGCATAATCTATATTTTTTACTTGCATAAATTTAAAGAGTACAAGTGCAGTTTTGTTCCATGGATAGATTAGGTAAAGTCTGGGCTTTTAGTACAACCGTCGCTTGAATACTGTGCAATATACCCATTAAGTAATCTCTCATCCCTTAACCCCTGCCCCACCCTCCCACCCTTCTGAGTTTCCGATGTCTGTCATTCCACACTCTACACGTCTGTGCATGTTATTTAACTCCCATTTATCAGGGAGAACATGCGGTATTTGACTTTGTTTCTGAGTTGTTTCACTGTAGGGATCTAGCCCCCACACAACTCATGGGTATCAATGCTTGGTGGTGACGAGAGAATTAAGAAATAAAGATAATAGTGACCGAGAAAGATTTAAAAAGAGCGGCCCAGGAGACCATCGCCACTTAGCAAGAGACAGTGAAGGCCCCAACTGTAGGTTCACTTCATATTTATCATATATATTGTCATTCAAATCAGTCACATGAATAATCATAAAAGTGGTAAAACCTCTTCCCTATGCTGTCGTTCTTCTGGCATTTGCAATTTCCACTAAGCTACCGACTTTTAGGATCCTCGCTATTTCATTCTGTTGAACAAGGAACCAGGCTTTGAAGTAGGATGTGAAAGCAGTGGCAGGTTTGACCACGTGCCCACAGATTCCACAGGAAAGGCTTAGACACCCAGGTCCCTGAGGGGCAGATAGGCTGATGCCACACCCATGGCGTGGGGGGAGAAAGGGCATTTTCCCCTTAGCAGAGAACCAACTGCTAGCGCCGTCCCCAGTGCACGTTGCAGTTATACAAAGTCTCTGTAGGGACAAGGGCAGCCTCAATAAGATGTTTTTGCCTTTTGCTCTGAAGCCTTGGCTGTCATTTTCAGCAGACTTTGGGGGGCTCCCGATGCACAGTGTGGTCTCCCTGCAGACACACTTTCCCCAAGTGTTCCTTTCTCCATTAGCCGCTCATTCCTTCCTTGCCTTGCAGTCCACTTTTAATTATCTCGTAAATTACTTCATAAAATTAAATCAAACAAAAAACTTAAAAATTCATTCTTATCAACTTATGCGTCTTAGCCCCAGCCTTACAGATTTCCACCCACTTTTCACTTAAGATAATGGCCTTTAGTTCCATCTATGTTGCTGGAAAAGACGTGATTTCATTCTTTTGCGGGGACCAGTGGATATACAGCAAATGGCAAAACCAAGAATCTGGCAAGATTGACCCAAAAGGCAATCTGACCCCAAAGCTCTTCCTGTAAAACTTTACTGGGACTTTCTGAGCCTTTCTTAAGTTCAGTTTTTCCATCTGCAAAATGGAGTGAATAATTCTACTGTTGGGGGTAAATGGGACTAGCTGTGGAGCTGGTGGGGGAAGGGAGAACTGATGCTGTCTTTACCTATTTCTGTATTTTTTGTCGTCTTATAATAAATACACATCACTCATGCATTTTTTAAATCAAGAAAATATTTTCTGAAGGCCTGCAACAGTGCCTGTCACAAAGAGGTCCCCAATGAAGACGTCATTATGTCTGACAGCAGAGTTTTCATTTGACTTGCTAGAAATTCATCAGCTTGGCAATCTTGGAGGTGAAGAGAAGAAGAAAGACCTGGCAATACCTAGGTAAAAATTCAAGGGAGAGATTCATACTTTCAAAACCCTTTGGCTTTTACAGCCTAAAGTAAGGGTGGGGGCCAGCAGAAGGGAGAGGGAATTGGTTCAGGTGAGTGGGAATTACAGCCAGTGGAGCAAAATGCTAAGGAATTGGGGGTCTGGGGGAAGGGTTGTCCTAAAGCTTCCCTGGATGAATTAAATGATTTGAGGGAAGATTAATAGTGACTAACTGTTGGTAGATAACTCCATTTTATAAGCACCATGAACAGTCCTCCCCAAGGAAACAAAAACATCAAGATCGTTTTAGAAAATGAGACAGGAATTAAAAGAACTCTATGGCTTCCTTTATTTATCTACCTGGTTCTGGGGGACATGAGAATAGGTTTTCTGAAGAGGAGCCAACAGTTTATTTTTCCATTTGTGGGTTGCAATGGTAAAATGATTGTTGGCAAAAGAACATCTTTTCAAGCGGCTTCCCTTGGTGTAGGTCAGAGGGGCAACAAGGGAGTTATTTCTGCAGCTGGGAAAAGGTTCAGAGCTGTCTTCCTGGAATCAGCTCTCATTTCAGAATCTAAAATAGATTTGAAATACTGTGCTATTTGGGAATTGGGGCCTATTCATGCTAAGCACATCTGTTGGTAGCTGCTGAAATTCAAATAAATTCAAATAAAATCCAAGTAATGCTCATATTACACTTCCCCCATTTCAAGTTTAAAAAAATGCATATATACAAAACCTATAACCTGGTTGGTGTCACTGCTTGGGACACAATATGAAAAGCCTTGAGTTTCTACTACCTAGAGTTGCTTTGAACATGAACCCACAACACTTAATTCCTTCAAAAATGCCCCTTCCTCCCTACACAAACTTTTCAACTGAGATTCATTTTCATTTTCAAAAAATTTAAATATGAACTATATCAAATAGTTCTACAGTATGGTTTTGATCATTCACAGTCTCCAGTACTTGAAATGAGGTTGTTGGACTATTAAAGTCATAAAGCCAGGCTTGAATAAATGCATTGTCTTCTTTGTCTTCTCTCTAAATCGAGCAAATGAAATTTTTCATTTAGGTGCTGTGATTAAGGGAATTTGTGTGACTTATTTTTACATGATTCCATCCTATAAAAGATTTGAGGTATCTTTAAATATTTAAATTCAGTACAGCAAAATAAGGGAACTTCCCTTTTAAAATTCAGCATAACTCTTATAAAGCTTAACCAAGTGGGTAGAAAGAAGTAGAAGAAACATTTTAAGGTGATGAGTTTTTCTTAATAGTTAAAATTTTTGAAAAGCATTTCAAGTGACATATTCATGTCCTCACCTGAGAGGCCACAATGTTTTAAGTGGGCACCACACTAAGCACATTACATGGATTATCTCTTTCCATTTAAATCTCATAATCACCCCGTGAAGTGTTGTTATTTCCATCTTATAGATAAAGGTATCTGAAGCTTACAAGTGAGTATTAATAATTTGCCCAAGATCACACACTGAGCCAGATTTGAAACCAGGTCTGTCATTCAGGCTCTTAACTCCTAATCTAAACTATACCTTTTAAATAGGAAGCAGTAAAGGAGAAGGCGAAGGACGGCGAAGAAGACATTGAAATATATTAAGAATTATATTAAATAAAATTCATTTGAGCTAGATGAAGATGTTTGTCTAAATCCAGGCAAGCACTTAAAATAATCATCATGGTAAAAACAAGCCTACAGGAAGGAGAAGACACTGACATTCTAGAATAAGGCGCTGTGGACAAAGGCGTGGCAGTAACTGCACACTTCTGATAACTTTCTCAGTGTGTTCCCACCTTCTCCAGGGCCTTTGGGAAATGTGAGTGTTCTCTGTAAGGCTCTGGAATGGTGAAAGGTAGTAACTGCAGGAAGCCGAGTCATTTACCACGGGACACCAATACCACATAGTCCTGGTTTCTTCTGTGTAACTTTCTGCTGTCATCTATATATTGAAAAATACAAAGATGTTAAAATCTATAACATTCAATAATGAAGTATAGCTGTTTCACCCAAATTTTATTTACTAAACAAAAGCTGTTGTTTTGCTGTTCAGTGTCATAGCAATTTTCATTTTTGTCATTTTCTCAGCCCATCACATGCACAATAAGTGAACTTATTATTGGGCTCCCTTCCACCATTAAATAATAGATTTTTCTACTTTTTGCATTATAATTCTTTTTTTCTTTTTCATTTCTGAGACACGGTCTGACTCTGTCACCCTGGGTGGGAGTGGCATGGCTTACAGCAACCTCAAACTCATGGGCTTGAATAATCCTTTTGCCTCAGCCTCCCGTATAGCTGGGACTATAGGCATGTACCATGACACCTAGATTTTCTGTTTTTAGTAGTGATGAGGGTTTTGCTCTTGCTCAGGCTGGTCTCAAACTGCTAAGCTCAAGAAATTCACCTGCCTCAGCCTCCCAGAGTTCTAGGATTACAGGTGTGTGCCACTGTGCCAGCCCATAATTATAATTTTTTTTTTATTATTTGGGATTCATTGAGGGCACAAAGAATTATATTACACTGATTTGTTAAAGTCCCTGTTATAATTGTGTCCCTCAATTATAACTCTATAATTCTGTGTAACAGCCTGTTTAGTTGATAAACTAATTTATATTGGGCATTTTTTTGTTTCCAGTTTTTTGTCGTCAGTATCCTTCCAAGAACTTTAAGCATCTAATTTTTCAGACATTCTTCATATGTGAATATTATGTTTATAACCTCTGATTTATTGCTGGAAGTTTTAATATTTTTAAAGCTTTGAATCAGTTCCTTGCTATATAGTATATTAACTTTTTAATCTTATTAATAATGTTTCCCAACCATGTTTCTCTTATACATTGCAGCCATTGTTTTCTATGTTAGTCATTTTTCTGGATGTTTTTGCTATTTTCGCTTTGTGATTTCCATTCTTGCCATAAGCTTTTTGAAGATACTAGCTCCCTAAAGATTTCATAAATATTTTTTTCTTTTAGCTTTGGTGAAAATTAAAGGAAATATTGAACTCTTTAATCCACTAGATTCTTACTCTGATAATGTAGTATAAGAGCCAATCTAAATCACTTTTGGTTTGGTTTTGTGTTTAATGTTATACTGGCAATTATTAAACTATAATTAGGCAATTAAATAGTTTTCCTGGCTCAGTGCCTGTGGCTCAAGTGGCTAAGGTGCCAGTCACATACACCTAAGGTGGCGGGTTCGAATCCCCAGCCCAGACCCGCCAAACAACAATGACGGCTGCAACCAAAAAATGGCCAGGCACTGTGGCGGGTGCCTGTAGTCCCAGCTACTTGGGAGGCTGAGGCAGGAGACTCGCTTGAGCCCAGGAGTTGGAGGTTGCTGTGAGTGTGATGCCATGGCACTCTACCCAGGGGGATAGCTTGAGGCTCTGTCTCCAAAAAAAAAAAATAGTTTTCCTAACTTTATAGTAGTATATCATACATTAGATTTATTTCTCTCTGTCTCACATTGCTTTAATTATTTCATTAGTATTAGAGCACTAAGCTGGAAAGTGAGGAAAGTTGCACCCTTCTTTCAGCTCCTCAGCTGAGGGAGCCATTGATGAAGCACTTTTTCTTGCTCCATGGCTGGAGCACCAGGTCAGGTCCTTCACATTGGCCCTGTTGCCCAAGGCACAGAGCAAACCTACAAAGTATGCATTTATTAAATATCAGGGCTGAGGAAACTGAAGTTTAGCAGGAATGGGCTGCGCGTTCTAGGCACAAAGCAGTAAATGGAACCCTGAGGTGCTAACTCTGGTGGTCTGCATTTGGAAGGCTGTGGGTATGTGGCCGTGGGCTTCTGTGGCCTGGGAGGTTGATTACTCCTTAGGGCTGCATTGACCTTGAACTTTGGTCCAGGGGTCTAGGAGGAACCAGAAAGGATCTCCAAAGGCTGAAATAGCTCACTGGCACGCTTGTCTTGTGCATATGCTTGGCATTTTTTGTTTGGGTGACAGTAAATCTAAGTGAAAGCAATCCTAGAGGTGGTCTGTGTTTGTTTTCAGCTGCATTTCTACCTAGTCAGTCCTCGGAGGTCTAGCCAGCTCAGCAGGTTAAGGAGTTTGTGTAAGGGCTTATAAATAGTGAGTGATGGAGTAACTGGCTATCTGTTCATTCTACACTGATATCTATGCCATCAACCTGGTTTAGGTCACTTTACCTCTCTGAGCTATAATTTTCTCATCTGAATATGGAAGAGTTAGATAAGGTCATCCACTTTTGACAGGCCGACTCTGTTCTTGAATGTGCATTATACACCTCTTGTCTTTTCCTCAGGATTGCAAATTCCTCAAAGACAGAGGCTACACTTTCACATCCTTCAGTTGCTCACATTGCGTTGCACAGAACAGGTGTTCAGGAAGTATTTGTCAAATTATCTTAATGTTTTTCCCACAAGACAGATTCTTTTAATGCTCGAACACAAGTTCCCGTAGGTTCTCCTAAAAATCTCATCATTTCACATCTCAGTTGTGGAATCTTTTATAAATACTGCATTTGTTCTGAGCCATTCACAAGGAGATGCTTAGTATAGGGTCAGCTTGTTTTCAAAGAGTTGGGGTTAGGAAAGGAGGAACCTAGGAAGAATCAAAGTGGGAACTATGGTAGGTACACTTTTCTCTAACCAATCTGGGTTCTTTATTTTTTTTTTTAATCTTTGTCCTGTTAGAGCAACAATATGACAAAAGTGACTGTTCAAATTTAATAAACTAGAGCCTGTCCAAACCCAACTTTGAATAAATGACTTGACTATGCTATGTATGACATAGCATCTCTGTTTGGCAAGCAATAAGATGTTAAGTCTTACGTTCCTGTCTTTAACTTAAACATGGGATGTTTACTGTACCCTTAGAAGATACCATACAGTACTAGTGCATTATCTAATAGAGTGTTCTATTTAATGCAAAAAAGCCCAAAAATAAAAACCCAAGGAAGATACACAGTCCCCACGAGGCATAGAATCTATGCATTTTATAATTGCTGTTTTTTAACATAAGATCTCATTAAAGTCATCAGTTAATATTTCTAAGATTTTATGCCCCAATAATTCAGGGAAGATACCCCATTTCCTGGCCTCTACCTCATCTCCAGCCAAAGGGGGAGAGAGGGAAGACCCGCACTACCAATAGTTACAACATTTATTTTTGGAATTAAAAACAGGAATCTGCAGCATTCACAAGTATCTGGTTTTGCCTCTTGAGCGTCACAAAAACCAGCATTATATTGAAACTATAAAATTGTTCTCTGAATCTAAAAGGAAAATCTGGGGAAATTAAAACATTTTTTGTTGAAAATCACTTAACCTTAGAATGTCAAAAATTTTACCAAGTTTTTATATAAAAGGAATCACAGAGGAAGAGCTGTAAAGAATCAAACCATCGCTCTCAGGGGCCACGGCATTGGCAGGAAAAGGGAAAACATTCCCTAAGCCGAGACCAGCGTCTCTAACGCGGATACAAAGGAGGAGGAAGGAATGGCAGCTGCAGGTTTTTGCTACCACACTTGAAAGGATGGTGCTTTTGATACCATTTAACAAAACTGAAACATATATCCAGTTAGTTCACCCTGACAAACAGAGAATAAAGTCGCAAAGAAATGTCTTTACTTTTAAAAATGTGTTTACTGCTTTGTAATAAGGGTTAACTTTCTTGTCCTAATACAGGAAAAGGAGAACATCACACTAGTTAAATTTGAGTGATAACTATTCATAGTGTGGATCATTTTCTAGTTTTCAGTGTTATTTTTGGTTGCCAAAGAAGGTACAGGGCTCACTTATGGAAAATGCCTTGATAACCTGAACTGAGATGGTCCTGTATTCTCTACACCCTGATTCTTTCAGGCATCCTGGTATTATTTTAAAGTTAAAAAAAGAAGAAAAAAGAAACTTTTCACCTAAATGAAGAAAAAAGAAACTTTTCACCTAAATAACCTTGAGTTTCTTTGCGCCCCCCCCCCTTTTTTTTTGAGGCAGATTCTTCCTCTGTTCCCCCCAAGCTAGAGTACGCTGGCATGATCATAGCTCACTGCAGCCCTGAACTCCTGGGCTCACACAGCACTCCTGCTTTAGCTTCCCAAATCGCTAGATCTACAAGCACACCACCGTGCCTGGCTTTTTTTTTTTTTAAATAGAGATGAGGTTCCACTATGTTGCCCAGGTTGATCTCAAACGTCGTACTCAGGGGATCTTCCCACCTTGGCCTCCCAAAGTGCTGGGATTACAGGTGTAAGCCACTGCACTCAGCTAACTTTGGTCTTAAAAATGCTTCAATAGGCCATGTGTGGAGGCTCAGGTGATACCAGCACTTTGGGAGGCCAGGAGTTTGAGAGTAGCCTAGGCAATATAGCAAAACTGTCTTTACAAAAAAATTAAAAAATTAGCCAGGTGTGATGGTGCACATCTGGAGTCCCAGCTACTTCCAAGGCCAAGGCAGGAGGTTCACTGGAGCCCAGGCATTGGAGGTTGCAGTGAGCTGTGATGGCACCACTGCATTCCAGTCAACAGAACAAGACCCTGTCTCCAAAAAAAAAAAAAAGCTCCAATAAAATTCCTTTGGATCTGGAGTTAAAATGATCCAGCTTTATAGGATGACTATTATTAGGCTGCTCTTTAATTTGTTAGATTTCATATAAATCCTTAAATTGTGTGAATTCAACTATAATTTCTAAAAGAGCCAAACCAATGTGAACCTAAATCCAGGGACACCTTTCAAGAATGGTTGACTGGATCTCTCTCTGTCCTGCATCCCACCGTCTGACTCCCAACCACAGGAAACTGAGGATTGGTGATTGAACTATTGGGCAGAGGTGAAAATCTCCTAAGTACATTTTCAACAGTTCTTAATTTTGAAAGGAGAATAGTTCTGCTTGACTATTTATAGCTTCTGGTATTAGATCAAGAGTTAAAACATTAAAAAAAAAAGAGTTAAAACATTTTTAAAATCATGGAGTAATTTAGGAATGGGGAAATAGTCTAATGCTTTGTTTCTGCGCCGCTGGGTATATGCTTCCGAAGTCTCTCACAGGGAAGAAACTGATATAAAGCCAGTCTACATTGGTTTGTATATAGATAGATAGATAGATAGATAGATAGACAGACAGACAGATAGCTTATCTATTTATAGTTATATCTCTATACATAGAATTCCCTTTCTAAAGAATTTCAGGCACAGAGAATTGAGTAAGGTTTATAGATGCTAATGGATTAAGTGAATTACATTTGGGTGAATTTAGAATGTCAGCATGTATTGTTTTATGATGACTATCTAAGCCTTGCTAGATTTGCCTAATAGAACAGTTGATAAGTTCTAATATAATTTATACTTATTTAATATTTAATCAATAAAATACACCATTAAACTTATCCCTGAATAAATATACATATTATACTAATTTACAAAGTAATGGTTAAGAGTTTGTCATTATTTTATAGTGACATTTATATATCATACATCCTTTTCTGGGAAAAAAATTGAAGCTGAAACTTAAATAGCTATGCTGCCATCCTTTCTACCCTTGTTGGGAGAAATTCCTTTGAAGATATTACAATTATAAATGCCCCAGGTGTACTCCCTGTCTTTAATTTTCACCCTTCTAATCTATTCTTTATGGGGAAGCTCTGAGTATTTAATCCCAAAATACAACACTATCCAGGTCTTTCCAGGAAAGGTCCAAATCCTTAGCAAGCTGTGCAAGATCTTTCACTGTCCAGCTATGGCCCCAATAACCAATTTTATTTCGTAAGACTCTCCCGCTCAAAGGGTCTGATGTCTCCATGTTATTAGTTCAGGGAATCCAGACACCATTCTTCTTTGTTAATTACACATCCTACATATGTTAGTCTAACAGTTTTTGATGTTATAAAATTTATTTACACACTGGAGAAATAATCACCTTCTGTGTTACCACGATGGAGTCCCTAAACCCATTAAATAGACATGATACCATTGGTAAAATAGCCAATGGTATTTAAATCCACATGTCATTACCTCTCAGCTAGAGACATTATTTGTCAATAAAGTTTCAGCATTTATTATACTGACTTTGATCATTAAAGCCAAATCTTAGATTTCCCTTTGTGTTCGATGGACAATTGTTTTCATTCCCTGAGGCATTTCTTCAAACATTTCCTTAATCTTTTGCTAATTTTAAATTGATACATATTTACTGGAGAAATTTGAAAATAAGCAAATAAAAAAGGGGGAACAAAAAGAAAGCCATCCATGTTTTAAGAAATAACCACTATTCTCACTTTGATGTACATCTTTCTAATATTTTTCTGTCTGTGGGAGTCATACTATACATCCTGTCTTGCAACTTGCTTTTAGAAAACACCTCTTAACATTTTTACATATTTGTAAAAGTTTATCTTCATGATTGTAGTGGCTATTGTTCCTTTATACGGAAGTAACAACTTACTTCAGCAATTCCTAATGGTTAGATATTTAAATTGCTTGGAATATTCATCTGTTACATGCAATGCTATAATGAATATTGAGGCAAAATCTTCACCTACATCAATTATTACTGTAGGATAGAATTTTAGGGGCAGAATTTCTGAGTCAAAGTGCATGCTCTATTCATCTATTTAGAATAATAAGGCAACACATGCAAGAGGTACAGAAATTCAAAAGAAACAGTAGCATATTCAGAGACAGGTAACTGTTCCTTCTTTTCCTCCAAATATCCATTCTCCCTCCTGGAAGACAGATGCTTTTAGTGGTTTCTACTTATTTTTCCAGAGATATTTATCCCCTTTGTAAGTATGTACATATAAATCCTTTAACATGCACATTAAGAAATTAGTAAAATGATTTTAATAGTGAAATTTGTTTTATAATTCATGTGCTAGACAGTCATAGGCACAAAGCTTTCTATGATTAGGCACCATTCGTTATTTCATGTTGTTTCATTAAGATTTTACCTTACGTAATAATACATCATTTATCATCTACTGTGATGTTTTTATCTTTGTTGAATACTCTAAAAACATTATAGAAAGTTTCAAATATACCCCAAAGTAGAGAGAACAATAAACTTCCAAGTACCCAACTAATCTACATATTTTAAGGCTCTCATAAACAAGGCTAAGTCATGTAGATAAAACCATTCAGAGTAGATAGAGATTAAGAGACCCAGGGATTAAGCTAGAAATCACAAAAAGATTGAACAAAGTAAGAGGAACTCCCACTGAGATGTCCTAGGGCAGAGAGGAGGAGAAATGTCAAGTAAGGGGGCAGAAATGTATGTCTGTCTTTAGTGAGAAGGACGAGACATGGAATAAATATTACTCTTAAGAAACTTAATTGAGAGAAAGAGAAATGAGTGGCAACTGGAAAGTGGGTTTTATATTCATTGATTTATGAATTCTATGAAAAGATCTACCAGGTGTCAAGATCGTAGAGGAAAAGTGCATTAAAGTCCTTGGAGACATCACCAAGAGGGAGAGGACTTCACCTCCATGAGCCCAGCCTCTTCCTTTGTACATGGAAATAATACCTTCCTCAGACAGATGTTGGAGATTTAAATGAAATAACATAATTAAGAACAGATTACTCTCTGTATTATCAGCTCCAGTTTATTATCTTGACTCAATACCTGATTAGTCTCAATCTTCGAGGTGACTTAGAATCCGGTTATAATTAGCCTTGTTATTGCAGCTCAGAAGTCAAGATTCAATTATTTTTTGTGACACTGGCATATTTTCTGATGCCTTGAATGCCAGATAGTGTATCTACTTGTTACATTATCAAATTAAGTACTGTGCAGAAAGCAAATTGGTGCTGCTATAGCAGGACAAAGGCACAGGTAGTGAATATTATGGATGCAAATGTCTCAGTCCATAGGCGAGAGGTGCAAGCTATGATGCCCAGGACAGGTAAGGATGGACTGGTGTTGGTGACTAAGCAAAACTCCAGTTGAGTAAGACTGTCCATCTCCTTGGAACCAGAGTAGCAAAGATATCATGTGACAGAAATCACCAGAGCTGGAGTCTGGTAAACCCTTGTGCTCCATTTTTTTGTAATGTGGAAATTAATTCTAGACTCCGATATTAGAAAGTAAAATTTAAAAGCCCAAATCAAAACCTTACTCTTGTAAAGGAGAGTATTATACGTTCAGGTGAGAGAGCCAAGAAGGAGATCATTTGGGACCGTAGCAGCATAGAACCCAGCTGATGAGGGGAAAGGCTTTCCCAAGTTCCACCTTTTCCCCACTACACAAATTCAATCAAATCTGTTTGAATAGGAGTTATAAAAATAGTAATTCTGCCCGACCAGCTAATAATTTTCTTCTTTAGTAGGAATGAGTTAGAAGTGAGAAAGACAATTAGCAAGCTTCATTACCGTTCATTTCACATTTACTCATTTATCTCCTCTGTCCTATCACCAAGGGCTGAAGTGATTGCCACCATTCATTTTAGGTGCCTTTATCCCTAATTCATTCCTCAGGAGAGCCTAGTTCTCTTGGTAACAAAATATATGTTAATTTAAGTGTTTTTGCCTCAGACATTTGACTTAACTAGTACATTAAAACCTCCAAAGAATCTATGAGTTCTCCAAATCCTTCAACAAATACAATTTTAAATCCAAAGACTTAACTTCCACGTCTGTTGGGGTCATGGATTGAAGACTTTAAACAAAATAAATACAACAATAATTGACCAATAAATCCTGCCCTCAGAGATGATGGGAAACTAAAAATCTGCTTTACCATTTTCAGACAGTTTCCAGCCTGTCTCCCAGTCCTCCCCCTGTGTCCTCCGTGTCCTCCTCCATGTCCTCCCCCGTGTCCTCTCCTCGCTCCCCTATGCTCTGCCATAGGCACATCACCGTTAAGGCCAGATAGCACAACCTTGGAAAGTAATTCCGACCTGGAGCCCAGGTCTGCCTGCAGTGATCTTAGTTCAGATCATATTTTTCCCTATCTATTCCTATAAATGCTTACCCCCCAAAATGCTGAGTACTTGCTCATTTCTTAATAAAAGCAAATGTTTTTGTTCTAAGTGATGAACCAATTATACTGAGCCACCGACTCCCCATCACTGGAAATGAAAGTGACTAAGGACAGCGGATCAGTGACCATCTTTTCCGATGGAAATTGCGTAGCAGTTTTTTTTCTTTTCCTCTTAATGTGAAAGTAGAGCAGTGTGACTTGGGATTGAATGAGGATGATCCTCTGTCGGGTGAGCTCACACGGAGCTATGGGTACGCTCGTGTTTGCACACACCCAGGAAAGGTGTGAGGCGCACCTTCAACAAGTAGCAACCTCTCAGAGCGGGGCTGGGAGGTGAGAAGGGAGAGCTTTCACTTTTTGCTTCCTCTGCTTCTATCCTATTGGGATTTCTGCCATGAGCAAGTATTACTGTTTTAATTAATAAACATATGACTTTTTTTTTTTTGGCCAGGGCTGGGTTTGAACCTGCCACCTCCGGCATATGGGGCCAGCGCCCTACTCTTTTGAGCCACAGGCACCGCCCATACGTGGCTATTTCTAACATTCACAAATTTAAGATGACAGTATGTTAATTTGAAATCTTTTTTTATAATTTGCACAGTGGCGTTTTCAATGTAGTGATGTGTGATACATTGTGGGTTTTATCCTTCTAAACAAATGACTGAAAATAAAAAGATGAAATTTATCCCAATTATTATCTACAGTCCCTAGGTTAGGTTTGAATATCTTGATTCAAGATTCTGATTAATGACTTAGAATTTAGTCCTGTCTTTTTGACGAGGATTACAATGTTTTCGAAGATCTTATGCAATAAATCACTTATTCAACAAGCAATTCATTGAGCACCATCTCCAGATCAGCCCCTGGGCTGGGCACTAAGGTCAGAGACGGGAAGACATGAGCCTCTCTCAGTTGCATGAGCTGACATTTATTGTTTGCGTTCCATGCTGCAGATAGAGTGTGCACTACTTACATTAATTTCTTGCATCGTCACCATACTCCTGTAAGGTAGAAATATTAGAGCAGTGCTTTACAGAAGACGACACTGAGACGCAAAGATTAACTTGCCCACAGCTGCACCCCTAGGAACTAGAGTAGCAGTCATTTGAATACCTAGGTCTAACTCTGACTCAACAGCCCTTGCTTGTTTTTTTTTTTTAATATTTTTATTATAGCTTATTACTTTTTTTTTTCCTAATTTTTGGCCAGGGCTGGGTTCGAACCCGCCACCTCCAGCATATGGGGCCGGCACCCTACTCCTTTGAGCCACAGGAGCCTCCCTGCCCTTGCTTTTAAATTGTGACTTCATAGGGCCTTCCAAATCATACAGTAGGTGTAATCTAGTAAAAGGAAGTTTACAAGTAAAAGTTTAAGTATATTTTAACAATTGGAACAATCTGAATTTCCAGGTCTCTCCACCTTTACAATGAAAGGCTTGAGAGGCATTTATTATTAAAATGATACTATAAATATTGGTCTATTGATATAAAACAAATTATCTTCATATCATTAAGTGGAAAATAGTTTAACAGTACCTATAATGTGATTTAAACTTTGTTAAACCATATAATTGACTCAACACCCGCGCTCAGTGGTTAGGGTACCGGCCACATACCAACAGGCAGGCAGGTTCCAACCCGGCCCAGCTAAACAACAGCGACAACTGCAACAAAAAATAGCCGGGCATTTTGGCGGGTGCCGGTAGTCCCAGCTACTCAGGAGGCTGAGGCAAGGAATCACTTAAGCACAAGAGTTTGAGGTTGCTGTGGGCTCAAAGGAATAGGGTAGACGCCACAGCACTCTATCGAGGGTGACAAAATGAGACTCTGTCTCAAAAAAAAAAAAAAAAACTTACATAATTTAAAGGTAAAACTGGACACATAAAAAGCATCCACCTGCTTATAGGTGAAAGCAGGCTCCATAAGTAATTCAGGTCAGAATACATGGGTCATTATGAAAGTTTTGAGATATACAAAAATCAAGAAACATAAAATCTGTGAGGATGGAAACAAGCCCTCCCAGCAATACCCATAAGCTAAGCAAGTTGAAACTGGCAGGAGTAAGAGGAGACTCTACTGATTGTGTTTCTTGGAAGTGAAATAATGGACTTTAACACAGGCTGTCTCAAAACTTTCATATCGTCCCATGGATTGAGCACATCACTGATCACCACATTTCCTCCACTGAGCCTGGGTAAGTTTTCACCTGTGTCCTCAACACAAAGCCCCAGACAGCCACAACCAGTCAAACCCAGGTGGCCTTGAGATGAGTTTTGTATGTCTTTTGAGTGTTTGATACTGCTGGTACCAGCTAGTACTCTTACCTGTTGGTTACCCTATTCTCCTCTCTGAACTCTGTGTGTCTCCATCTCTCTCTCATCACTCCAGGTGAACACTGGGTCCTGGTTTGCTCCTGTAAGTGTAGGCTCGACTACCTACAATTGTTTTCTAAACGAGGATCCCATATTCTTCTCCAGCCACTGCCCCTTATAGCTCACCTGTCTATAGTGACTGTTTCTACTTGGCGTACCCTCCTATTTTCTCCTTACATCCTCCCAGCAGGCCCACCCAGCCTGCTTTTTATCTGTTCTCAGGCTTCGTATTACTCAGCAGCCTGTGAGACCGTTGAAACCACCTCCTGGAAACACTTTCTTTGCTGGGCATCATAGTTTGTTTGGGCTGCTGTAACAAAATGCCTTAGAGTGGATAATTTATAAACAGCATAAATGCACAGCTCATGGGTCTGGAGGCTGGGAAGTTCAAGATGAAGGCGCTAGCAGATACAAAGTCTGTGATGGTTCACTCTCTGCTGCAGAGATTGCACCTTCTAGCTGCACCTTCATGCAGCAGAAAAGAGGTCTCTTGGGCCTCTTTAATAAGGGCACTAATTCATTCCTGAGGTTCCATCCTCATGATGTAATTACCTCAAACATCCTGCCACTTAATACTACCACACTAGGGATTAGGTTTCGATATATGAATTTCAGGAGGCACAAACATTCAGACCACAGCACTGGGCTCCTAGGACACCATGATCTGAGCTTCCTCTTGCCTCACTTGCTGTGTCTTCTCAGTCTTTTGCTGGATGCATCTCTTGCTGACCACTTCTCTTCTGTCTCCATTCATTCACCATATATTGCTATCTAGTCCTGTGGCATTATAAATATCTATGGGCCAATGAGTTCCTAATGTATAACCTCAGTTTTAATCTCTCCCCTAAAGTTCAGGCTCATATATACTATTGTTTACATGGTGTCTAAGAGGAATCTCATTCTTAATGTATTCAAACCAGAATACTTAGTTTTTCCCATGTGGCTAAGACTGCTTGCTACCCTCCAATCACCATCCTCTCCTCTTTTATTGTAATACAAGTGATTTTTACTGGGCCCATAGCCACTCAGAATAAAGCCTACATTGAGTCCACTTCCCAACCTATTTTGTAGCTAAGTTTGCCCAATGAGATGCAATCAGAAGTATAGTGTGGTAGCTGCTAGAAAACCTTTTTACAATACCGTGGCACACATCTTTTTCCTCTTTTTTGACCTTCCTCTGGTCTGCTGCCTGGACTACAGATGTGATGATTGGTTGGAACATTGGTGTCCATATTGGGTGATGAGGATGGAGGACAACATCCTAGAAATAGCGGAGTGGTGAGCTGGACAGGTCTCCAGGGTCATGGAGTTGTCACATCAGTCCTGGGTGACCCACTTCCAAGCTTCCTTTATGTAATAGAGAAATGCAGATACTCCTTAACTTACTATGGGATATGTCCCAATAAACTCCTTATAAGTTGAAAATATCATAAGTCAAAAATGCATTTAGGCTTGGTGCCCATAGCTCAGTGAATAGGGCACTGGCCACATACGCCAAGCCTGGCGCATTCATTGAGCCCAGCCCAGGCCTGCTAAACAACAATGACAACTGCAACAAAAAAATAGCTGGGTGTTGTGATGGGTGCCCGTAGTCCCAGCTACTTGGGAGGCTGAGGCAAGAGAATTCCTTAAGCCCAAGAGTTTGAGGTTGCTGTGAGCTGTGATGCCACAGCATTGTGCTGAGGGCGACAAAGTGAAACTGTGCCTCAAAAAAAAAAAAAAAAAGCGTTTATAATAATACACCTAACTTGCCTTTCACCAGAGCACAGCCTGGCCTATGTTAAACATGTTCTGCACACTTATGTTACCCTACAGGTGAGCAAAATCACCTAGCAATACAGTCACTGTAGAGTGTCAGTTGTTCACCCTTCTGATGGCACGGCTGACTCATGGCTACTGCCCAGCATCATGGGTATCGTTCTGTAGATTGCTAGCCCAGGGAAAGATCAAAATTCAAACTTTGAAGTAAGATTTATACTAAATGTCCATCACTTTTGCATCATTAGAGTTGAAAAATTAAGTTGAACCATCATAAGTCAGGGACGGTCTAAACTACCTTATTCAAGCTACTCTTAACTATGCCTCAAAGCTGACTCTAACAAACACACTCATCTGTGTCTTTCATGTTTTACCTTTTGTTTATTAGAGGATTGATCCTCTTCCCTCATCCTGGGCAAGCTAAAATATTTTAGAAGTAATGGAAAATTTCTTATACTCTTAGTGATGTACGTATAAAATTAGTAGAAAAGATGACTTTTATACATGTACTAATATGTTTAACAAGTAATTTTTCTAGAATATGTATTGAATAAGGATTTATGCTTCCACTTTCTTGGGTTTTTTAATGAGTTCTAACAAATCCATTTATGGTACTTAGATTATATTCTTCCAAATGGATGACTTGTCATGATTTGTTATCCTGTGCTGCTTTGAACACTGTCAAAGGCAGGCCTAAAATAGAATACAACCTTCTCGTATAAAATCATGGCCAAATGTGAGTTGTCTCAGACTGGAATATCTAGAGAGTTTAAAAGTGATGTTTATTTAGTATATGGTACGAGCCCCATAAGTATTCTTGAATGAATGAATGAGTAAATAAATAAATGACGTACTATTACAGAATTCTTTACCTATAGAAAATTATCCTGATTTTAAAACATGTCCCCCGGCTCGGCGCCTATGGCTCAACCGGCTAAGGCGCCAGCCACGTACACCTAAGCTGTCGGGTTCGAATCCCCAGCCCGGACCCGCCAAACAACAATGATGGCTGCAACCAAAAAATAGCCGGGCGTTGTGGCGGGCGCCTGTGGTCCCAGCTACTTGGGAGGCGGAGGCAGGAGACTCGCTTGAGCCCAGGAGTTGGAGGTTGCTGTGAGCTGTAATGCCATGGCACTCTGCCCAGGGGGACAGCTTGAGGCTCTGTCTCAAAAAAAAAAAAACATGTCCCCAAATTTTTGACATTCTCCCTAAAGATAGAGAAGCACAAATGGACTAAAATACTAACAACATACCTTAGAGTGGGTATTTAATTTAAAAATAAATAAATTTCTTACAGTTTTGGAGGCTTGGCTATCCAAGATCAATGCACTGGCACGTTCAATGTCTAGTGAAAGCAGGTTCTCTGCTTCCAAGATGGCACTTGAAACACTCTTTCCTATGGAGGAGACAATGCTCTCTCTTCAAATGGCAGAAGGACAGACTACCCCTTCTCACCGTTTATAAGGTGCTAATCACACATCCTTTAGGGCTATACACTCATGACTCAATCAGCTCCCCAAGGCCCTACCTCTTAATACTATCACATGGGCAATTAAATTTCAACATGTGAATTTTGAGGAACACATTCAGATCATAGCAGATGGAGTCTAATTCCCCTCCACTTGAACATGGGCCAGTCTTAGTGATGAGGGCTTCTAGCTAATAGAATGTGCGTAGACTTGACACCGAGTATCCCCAAGACAAAGTTACACAAGCACTGCAGCTTATGCCTGGCTCTTACTCTCTATTGGCCAGGTGCCTTTGGATCCCTAAGGCAACACAGACATACGTTCCTGACTACTCTGAAGCTACCATGCTAGAGAGGCCACGCAGGGAGGGAGAGATGCCTGGGGAGCCCCAGCTTTTCCAGGACACAGTTGATTACAAGTTTCCCTGCAACACTTGCAGACATGGGAGTAAGTCCAGTTATTCCAGTCCTCGGACTTAGAGGTGCTCTTGTGTGGCAAAGATGAGCTTTCCCTATTGAGCTCTTCCCAGATTGCAGACTTGTAGGTTGGAAGCCTCTAGGTTTGAGGGCAGTTTGAACAGCAACTATGGTAATGGAAACATTCCCTAGTATATATTTTTAAATTTTTAGAGACAGGGTTTCACTGTGTAGCCCAAGTTGTCATCAAACTCCTAGCCCCAAGCAATTCCCCTGCCTCAACCTCCTGAGTAGCTGGGATTACGGGCCCACACTACTGCGCCTGCCCTAGTAAGCATCTTGACTTTATATACTGTTCCCTTGATCGTCTTGGAGAACATGACACTTCTCATTCCCTGTGGGAATGGGGGCGCTCTTGCAGTTGCCTACTACTTTTGTAGCCATGGTTAGAAGGGCTCTAGATTCTTGTAGCCAGTGGTTTAGAAGGGCTGTCTTCCCCTTTCCCTTCCTGAATCTAGGGAAAATATCAAAAGTATTGCCTTCCAAAATTGAAGCAAACAAAACCACCTCTTTCAAAGCAAACTGCCTTGAGATGTGGTTTGTAAATATAGTACAATAAATGGTAGGTTTTTCCCTTGACTCTACCCCAGAAACAGGAACACATTGGAATGTGTTTCTGTATAATAGTAACCAAGAGCATCATTAGCACAAGAACAGTGTAACTGTAAAAAAAACTACAGCCTCATTAACCTGTGCGAAGCTATGTTGTGTTGAGTGAAAGGCAGTAGGGGGTATGTTTTTTAAAAGGTGATCCATATCACCATTTTTCCATTGCTTCCTAAGGAAGAGGGTACTATCATTAAATATTTTCTAAGCCAAATTTCATCTAAAGAAAGAACAATCCAGTGTACTTCTGTTTTGTTAGTATGCTTCTTCAATAGGAAAATTCTTGTATAAATGGCTGATTTATTGCCAAAGACAGCACCTAATATAAATGATGCATGTTATTCTAGCTTATAAATTGATCTCCTATGAATTTGGTTAGCAAGCTTTTGTCCTTCTAAACCTGATCATTTCAGAGAACACTTTTAAGATCAATTTCTCAACCCACTGAAAACCTCTGGCAATGCCACCATTACAATAATGCCTAATAGGATTCTACAGGAAGCTGCTAATTTCTTTCTTTCTCTGTAGGGCTAGCTGCAGGAGGAAATAGTGTGTAATTAGTAAAAGCTCCCAAACATTAAGGATGACTTATCTCGATGACAGCCAGGTCCAAACCACACTCTATAGACCCAACAACAGGGAATCCATAGCAGGACCCATCTTCTGGCTTCAGTTTCAGAGTTGTAACTTCCAAGACCCCGGCCTTTTAATTCTACAGAAATGCAAAGAGGTCTCTCTGATGAGTTTGGATTTATATACCTAATTTATATACCTAACTAATTAGAATCACCTTGTCTAAAAGCCATTTGGAGGCCGGGTATAATGGCTCACTCCTATAATCCTAGCACCCTGGGAGGCCAACGCAGGTAAATTGCTTGAGCTCAGGACCAGCCTGAGCCTTTATATACCTAACTAATTAGAATCACCTTGTCTAAAAGCCATTTGGAGGCTGGGTATAATGGCTCACTCCTATAATCCTAGCACCCTGGGAGGCCAATGCAGGTAAATTGCTTGAGCTCAGGACCAGCCTGAGCCAGAGTGAGACCCTGTCTCTAAAAAACTAGCCGGGCGTTGTGGGTGGAGGCCTATGGTCCCAGCTACTCAGGAGGCTGAGGCAAGAGAATTACTTGAACCCAGGAGTTTGAGGTTGCTGTGAGCTATGACAACATGGCACTCTACCCAGGGTGACAGTGTGAGACTCTGTCTTAAAAAAAAAATAAAAATAAAGTAAAAAAAAGGTCATTTAGAAAACTAAAGAACAACAACTATCTACTATATGAATAGTTTAAAATTCAAAAGGAGATGTAATATTTAAATTGCAGTTTGATTCTGGTTACTAGATATTCTTTGATCACTTTGTTAATGTCAGGTAAATCAAGCAGTGTTTTAGAGTGCAATATTAAAATCATGTAGCATTTTACCTTAGAGAAGGGTCATTGCGCGTCTCTCCACCTCTTCCCTCAAATCTTTATTTTTCTCCTCCCTTCCAGTCTCTACTCCTTCCTTCCTCTTTGTCACCTCCCACTGACTAGATGGCAGCTTGGATACACTGCTGATGTCCTTTTATTTGCCTAAGACTCATCGAGCTGTTAATAAATTATATTTTTAATGAAAAGTATGGCAGATTTAAGTCTTCCAACAGGCCCAGACTATTTAAAATTCTGTTGCTAGGGTGACAACACTACACTCAGTTTTTAAAATTTAGAAAGAAACATGTTTATTGGGATTTGGCAATGACTTTGTTTCACAATCTGCAAAAAATTAATATTAGGAAGATATGTATTTTCCCTCACTTTTTTTTTCTTGAGACAGACCCCCCAAGCTTTCACCCTGGGTAGAGTGCGATGGCATCACAGCTCACAGCAACCTCCAGCCCCTGGGCTCAAACGATTCTCCTGTCTCAACCTCCCAAGTAGCTGGGCCTACAGGTGCCCGCCACAATGCCCCGCTATTTTTTGGTTGCAGCTGTCATTGTTATTTGGCGGGCCCAGGCTGGATTTGAACCCACCAGCTCTGGTGTATGTGGCTGGCACCTTAGCCGCTTGAGCCACAGGCGCCGAGCCTCACTTTCTATTTTGTCCTATATTTTTGTAAAATATTAAAAAGCTAGCAATTTGAGTACAAAATGGAAAACATTTCTTAATGACCATCTCTGTCCACATAACAGACTAAAGCTAATGTGAGCATTTAGTGTTGAAAAAATACTGAATATTTTCATTAATATGAAAGTACCATTTATAAGTGACCACTTATGAACTGAAACTACTCCATAATTCTTAACCTCTCATGAGTCTTCCTGTAAACTGAGTCAGATACTTGGATTTAAAGACAAAATACTTTCCTAGGGGAAAATAAGACTCTAAAAAGGAATTTTTTTTTAATCTTGGGATGTTCAAAAGATAAACCCTTTCCAATCTAGTAGCCATATCCATAAAGAAGTTTTCACTATTTTAATTCTTCTCAAATACTTAAAGGCATTCAGAGAGCCCCTAGCTTCAGGGTTAACAACTTGTAGTGAATTATGTTCCGTCACAGACGATGTCCTTAAAGAACTGTCCAACAGTCTCCTTTCCATTGCAACTGAATGTTTTTCCATCCAGCAAATCTGTTCTTCCAGCGGTTCTTGTGTCATTAGCTGCCTTTCTAGTCTACCTTTGAACTATTCTCTTAATTCAATTGTGCACATATCATTTTCAAAGGGACTATAAGGGAAATGTTTCATGAATTTCTCCCAAAAGCTATGCACACATCTGTCTGCAAGGAGGGTG
>NW_003852419.1:12041703-12047154 GCF_000181295.1 Otolemur garnettii
CCAAGTCCATGGCCAGGGCCAGGATGACAGCCCAGAAACAGCTGCCTGGGAGACATGTTCTTATGACCACAGAATGTTACATGCCTCACTTTCATGGAAAAGGTATCTATTAATAGCAAAATAGGCACCTCCACCCGTAATTTCCATTATAAAATCAAAGAAAACACTATCAGCAAGGGGGAGAAGAACCACAGCCTTCTATGTTCATACCTTACTTTGTTCTCAGCAGAATTTAAAGGGATTGGTAAGGATATGCAAAATGAGAGAGCATGCTTAAAAGCGAAAAGGGATTAAAAACGAGTGGGGACATAAAATAGAGCCCGGAGCGAGGCTTAAACAATGTCTAAAAATAATGACCTCTGCTCTGGGTGGGTCGTGTTTGGCTCTAAATGATCTAATAGCCCTCCATCTACCAGCTAGGGCTGTTGTCCCCCATTCTCAAATTCAGTTTATTTATGAGCATTTTGGAGGGGAAGTGGAGAGGTCAGGGAAAGGGGTGAAAGTACTGGGGTGTCTGGCCAACTCATTTTTCATTTGGCCACAGAGGAGGAGAGTCTAACTTATCTGGAACAGAGAACATCCTGGTCTGCATGTCCTTAAGACAGTTTTCCTCAGATATTGCTCTTCTGAGACAAGGCGCTCGTAAATACTGGAAGGCATTGACTTCAGAATCTAGGCAGGCTGGAATCGCCAAGAACAGAATCTTAAAGAGGTAGAAAGCTCCTCTGTGTCTCTCTCCTTCACAGTCTCAGACAGCTCAGAAGATTAATCTGTTCTTGCTGTCTCCATTTCGTCCCTTCCCCTCATTCCCCAAACCCTTCTAATCTGGCTTCCACCTCCACCACTTCTCTGAAGATGATCTTGCTGAGGTCCCCAAAGCACTTTTCAGTTTTTATTTTACTAAGTTAGCTGCTCTCTTCTTCTTAAACTCTAATATTGCTGAAGCCCATAGTGTGGAATTTGATGACATTTTTGCTGGCTGAATACTAGCAGTGGTAGACGTGATGTGTTGGCTCGGTCAGCCTCTGTTCTGAACTTCTGGGGTCTCTCGTACATGGCAGAGCTGTTTCCACTGCCTTACAGCAAGGTTTCCAATGTGATTTGGTCGTCGTTAATCAGATGTACTTGGATGAACTTTGAATTTTGGACCACTCGAGTATGGTTGAGAGAAACAGCAATGCCTGAGACATCCATTTAGCTGCTGTAAGGATCTAGTGAACAGGACCCTGGGGTCAGTGGTTCTGGTGGTGACTGCCTGACACCTGGGTGGAGGTGGTAATGGGTTCATAAATGCAGTGATTTCAGTGGCAGCCTCCTAATTCCCAGCAGTTCCCCTAACAGGCCTATCCAAAAAGTTGGAATTGGGTAATAGAGATCAGGGAGTATCTTTCAAAGAATTTCTGGGTATTAGCAAGTGGAAACTTTGATTTCCTACTGTCTAGGCTATTTTACAACTCCGTAAGGTAGAAATTTACTTGCACCAAGGTATGGAAATGCACGTAATTCTTGTCCATAGCAAAGCAAATATTCTTTTCTGGTAAATACACAATTTTTGCCCTGAAGGATAGATAACCCAAACATTATTTTTAATTGCCCACAAGCTACACTGTCTAATATAAGAGCTAATAAGTATGTGGTTATATGAGCAGTTCCAACGTGGCACATTTGAATTATCTTATAAGGATAAAATACACACCAGATCGAAAATCTCTCATTAATTTAATATATTGTTTATATTGCTTACATCTTGAAATTATATTGTGGCTATACTTTGATTAAATAAAATATACTATCAATTTTATCTATTTTACTTTTTTTTTTTTTTGAGACAGAGTCTATGTCACCCTTGGTTGAGAGCCGTGGCATCACAGCTCACAGCAAACTCAAACTCTTGCCTCAGCCTCCCAAATAGCTGGGACTACAGGCTCCTGCCACAACACCTGGCTAGTTTTTAGTTGTAGTTGTCATTGTTTGGCAGGCCCAGGCTGGCCTCGAACCCACCAACTCTGGTGTATGTGGCTGGTGCCCTAGCCGCTTGAGCTATAGGCGCTGAGCCTTTTTTATTTTTAAATGTGACTCCTAGAAAATTTTAAATTACCAATGAGGCTTGCATTACTTTCCTATTGGACAGTGCTGCCCTATAGAATTTTGCCCAGTTTTACATCTATTAGCAAGTTGATTTCAGCATTCTGATTACACGCATGTGCATATGTATACACACACGTGTATATCTCTAACTTCTCCTTTGAATTGGCCTGAACATCTTCACAGGTCCCTTCTTTAAGTTGAATAAAATCTTTGCCACATTATTTTATATTTGCATGAGAATCGGTTTTTGTGTTTTATACTTTAACAACCAATTCTGCAGAGGTGTTCCGACAGGCCCAATCCAAGTCTATTCGTCCAATGGTTTTGTAAGGACCTAATTCCCTGCAATAATTCTATTCTAAAATATCTAGGGTGGTTTTCATTATCTGCTACTGCACCCATGACAGTACTGAGAATAGCTTAAAATTAAGCACTTACTCTTTTCCAGATGCTGTGTTAAGCACTTTATACAGGCTATCTTATTTTAATCCTCTCAACAAATCTACGTGTTACGCAGTATACATTGTGCAGATGAGGCACTGAGAATTTAAGAAACTTTCTCAAGATAACCAGGTAGGAAGTGGCTATATTCACACCAAACCATAATGATTCCAACGTCCACTTTCATTACCTCTGTACCAGCGCCTGTTTGGTTTCACCAGATAAAATAGAAGGATGTATCTGTCCCTTTGTTGACTTAGAAGCTGTGGTGTGGCTGGAAGCTGGAGGTTATGGCCACGCTTTCCTTCGTTCTGCCTTCTCTGCTCCCAGGTCCTTTGATTCAATTGGCTGGTTCTTAGAGTCCTGGGCATAGCTCATGCCTGGGAGGCTCTTCCAGACTCTCAGGCAGCTGAGGAGGCCGAGTGAATTTCCCACTGCATCAGAGAAGCTCTTCTGCCAAGAGCAAGAAGGCTCACTAGTGGAGTTGCACTAGAAGGGTGTGACTCTGAGGGTCACCGAGTTTGCTAAACAGGCTGCCACTATCTTTGGCAAAGGCGGAGAACCATTATGCTGTAATAACAGTTATTAATGGCCGGACGTTGCATTAAATGATTTATATACGTCCTCTCTAATCTTTTCAATAGGACCATGGTGTGAGTATCACCATTTTAAAGAGGAAGAATCTGGTCTTAGGTTAATTATGGATGCCCCCAGTATTCCTTGAATAATCACTGAACTCTTCCCTAATCATAGGCTACATATCTGACATTTTAGGCATTATATTAAAATACTATTAAAAATTTTTTTGATAATAAAAGAAGTTTATGATATTATTTGCCCACACGTAACCAAATAAGGAAACTTGTTAAAGACAGGATAATAGCAAAAATATTGCGTACCATCCTTCTATTATTAATGCTGGTTTAAAAGCTTGAAATGGGCAGACAATTCAATACTTTCCAACCTGCACATTAGCTTTTAATTCATTAGCTGTCTTAGTCTGCTTTCTTGCTGTGGTCTGTGTTTTATAGTGGTGCTACACAGATATCTGAAAGGGTAATGCTGGCCCACTTTAGTTCCAGCAAATAGAACTCCTATGAATTATTGATAGTGTTGGCTTTCTAGTGCTTTAATTTCACTTCTGTTTCAGGCACGGATATTAGTTAAATGGAATTTTTTATATGACCCCAGGAGCTTACTGTGTAAGAAGCACTGACTCACTTGGATTATAGGTGTAGAAAAGACAGTCCTGTGTTGATTTTCATTTCTACTTGTAATGGAGTCTCCATACATTCTACTCACCTACATTCTTGCTTAGGGATAGGTGAAAAAGGCAGTTTTCAAAGGGACATCATCAGAGCCCTTGGAATTCCCCAGAGGTGCTCGAGGAACAGCTAGGGGAGGGGGTGCTCTGGGTGGAGTGGCGTCTGTAGCTGTATACACATACCTGGCCATTACCTTGCTTCAGAGAAAAGCATGAAAATCCTGAATTAATACAATGAATCCAATAGTAGGTGTACATCTTTAACATATTAAGTGTCTAAGGATTCTTATACAATATAACTGAGCATATACAACTGTGGACTAGATGGAATGCAGTGACATGGCATGTCACTTATCACAGGGTGGACTTGGCCTTCCTGTGGTGTCTAAGAATCACCCTGAACTCTGGGTAAAGCCAGTTACCTTATTTACATAATAAACTCACAATCACACAAAATACAGTAAAACTTGGGGGCTGGCAAAATTCAGTGAACCAATTCCACAACTGAACTGCGCACACCCACCTATAATCAGGTTGTTAGATCTGTTCCATCAGCTCTAATGTCCTTTAAGAAGATGAATATAGTCATTACTTAATGTCATTTCATAGTGGGACTACCAGGAATAAGAGATTTTACCATTTTCTGTATAAAAGCAACTAGAACCTCCATAGTTGACCACCTCCCTCCATTGACCACCTCTTTAACTGATGTAATTTGCATTGACCAGATATGCACCCCATGTACTAAGGCCTAGCCCCTTATGCTGATCACCTCTGTATGTTGACCAGTTTGTTACAGTCCCTTGGGTGGTCAACTTTGCAAGTTTAATACAGTAGAATTTTTTTTTTTTTTTGGCCAGGGCTGGGTTTGAACCCGCCACCTCTGGCATATGGGGCCAGCACCTACTCCTTTGAGCCACAGGCGCCGCCGGATATTTATATTTTGAGTTCCCACTAGCACCAGGCATCATGCTAGACGTTGGGAATTTAACAGTAAGACTCTGACCCTGCCTTCTTAGAATTTGCATTCTGATGTGGAAGAGGCACACAATGAATATGCAAATATGCCAATTACAGAAAGTGATCATTGTCCTGCTGTACAACACAGATTGGGGGTGGGACAGTCAAAGAAGGGGTCCTGGGAGGGCAAAAACCTCAATGTATTTTAGAAAGCCACAGCTGGTCGCTCTGCTGGCTGCTAAGGCCATAAATGTGAGGCACTTACTGTATTTGACGGCTAAGTATGTGCCATCTGCCCCAAAGATTTAGAATGCTGTACAAACCCTGAGGGACCAATAGTTGGTGACAGCCTGACTAGGGACAAAAAGCAAAATATGGCACAGTTAATTTATTAAACAAATAAATTGTTCCTGGGTCATTTAATATTTATCAGCACTGTTTTATTTATTTTAAGGCAAAGGTGGCCTGAAGGAAACTTGAGAAATACATGGAAGAGCATTGTCATTTCATTAAAAAATTGGTTTTCACAACTATGTATAATCCTTACCAAATACATAAAAAGCACAACCCTAATGAAATCACTTCTTACATATTTATAATTGTCAAAGGTTTGGTAAACAATATAACAGACCATTACAAAAATGTTTCATTTTCAAAACTTGTACATAAGGCATGGAAAATATATTAGGATGAAGGGG
>NW_003852419.1:12047241-12050131 GCF_000181295.1 Otolemur garnettii
TAGTGGGTCATCTTTTTAATAGAAAGACTTGAAAGAGGCCAGGCGCAGTGGCTGACCCCTGTAATTCTAGCATTCTGAGAGGCTCAGGCAGGTGGATTGCCTGAGCCAACAAGCTCAAGAGCAGTCTGAGGTAGACCAAGACCTGGTCTCTAAAAATAGCCAGGTGTTGTGGTGGGTGCCTGTGGTCCAAGCTACTGGGGAAGCTGAGCCAAGAGAAGTGCTTGAGCCTAAGAGTTTGAGGTTGCTGTGAGCTATGACACTACAGCACTCTACTGAGGGCAACAAAGCAAGACTTTGTCTCAAAAAAAAAAAAAAAAACTTGAAAGATATGCACACAAAACAAATTCAGATTTACCCCAGAAATGTTAGACTTCAGTCTGTTCCAAGAAAATATACTTCATCCATCTATCCAACCATATTTTATTTAGTCTACTAAAAGAATAGGTAAAATAGGATGGAACCAGAGTTGTGCATTATGGTTGTGGTAACCCCTCAGCTCAGTAAACATTGTATAGTATTTTCTTTCTCTACATAGTTACTGTGGCAATTCTCCAAAAGGCAGGTAAGTAGCCAAACTCTGGCTGGTTGCCTAAAATAAAAAGCAGTTGGAAATTACCTGATGTGATAAAAATCAACGAACAAAGTGAATTCAGAAAAAAAAAATACTTGGTAGTTTACCTAGAAACCCCAAAGAAAAAAAGTATTATTCTACTAAGGAAATTCAGTACGCCATCTGATTATAATATAAGAGATCATTACTTTTCCTATATACTAGTTTAAAAATATTAACGATTAAAAGGCATTTTGTTCAAAATAGCAAGAAAAGAAAATAGACATAGATGCCATCTACAACAAACCCACAGCCAGTATCATACTGGATGGAAAAAAAACTGAAAGCATTTCCGTTTAGAACTGGAACTGACAAAGATGTCCACTATTACCACTACTTTTCAAGTAGTGCTGGAAGTCCTAGCAAATGCAATCAGGCAAGAAAAGGTTATCAACGTCACCAAAATGGGGACAGAGGAGGTCAAACTTTTGCTCTTTACTGATGATATGATCTTATACTTAGAAAACACCAGGGACTCAACCATTAGACTCCTGGAAATGATCAAGAAGTACAGTAATGTCTCAGGATATGAAAATCAATGTCCACAAATCAGTAGTCTTCATATACACCAACAATAGTCAAGCTGAGAATCTAGTCAAAGACAATTCCCTTTAGAATAGCTTTAAAGAAAATGGAATACCTTGGAACATACCTACAAAGGATGTGAAGGATCCCTACAGAAAGGGCTAGAAAACCCTGAGAAAACAAATAGCAGAAGTTGTTACCAAATGGAAGACCATACAATGCTCATGGCTGGGAAGAACTGTTAAAATGTTCATATTACCCAAAGCAATCTACAAATTTAATGCAATACCCATTAAGTCACCAACATTGGGGAAAAAATGGTAATTTAGAAAACTCCAAATAGCCCATGTAATTCTAAGAACTAAAAACAAATCTGAAATCTAGTAATATGATGCTTCCAGATTATATTACAAATATAGAGACATAGATCTATGGAACAGAATAGAGAACTTAGAGATGAAACCAGCCTCATATCACCTGATTGTCAATAAACCAAGCAAAAGCATACACTGGGGAAAATAACCCCTATTTAAAAAATGGTGTTGGGCGAACTGGATAGCCACGTGTAAAAGACTGAAACTGGACCCCCAGCTCTCACTACTTAAAAAAATTGACACTCACTGTATAAAAGATTTACATCTAAGATACAATGATAAAACCTCTACAAGAAAAACTCTTGATAGCAGGCTGGGGAAAGATTTTATGACACCAAAAGTAAATAAATGGGACGTGATCAAACTAAAAGCTTCTGTATAGTTAAGGACACAATAAGTAAAACAAACAATGGGAAAAGATGTTATGAATCTGACGAAGGGCTAATAACCAGAATGTACTGAGAACTCAAACTAATCAAGAAAAGAGCAAACCAACCCATTTATCATTGGGCAAGAAACATGAACAGAACCTTCCCTGAAGATGACAAATGGCCAAGAAACACCTGGAAAAGTGCTCATCATCCCTAATCAGAGAAATGCAAATCAAAACTTCTTTGAGAGATCACCTAACTCCAATGAGAGCAACCTACATCACAAAGTCCCAACGCTACAGATGCTGGTGTGGATGTGGGGAGAAGGGAACACCTTTTACACTGCTGGACTTTACTTAACAAGCGCAAACAATGTAACCTAATCATGTTAACCTGAAATAAAAAATGTATGGTTATGTTCTTTTTCTTTCATTTCATGTCAAGAAACGCACAGGACCTGAATTAAGCAAACTATAAAATTTTAGTATGGAACTTAAAAACTTGAACAAAAGTAGAGAACATTTTTGCTATTGATGACATTTTTAGATCAAAAAAGAATGTGAAAGATTTGAAGAGAATTATTAAACTCTAACAGAAAATATGAAAAAACAAAGGCACTTAAAAATTAAAGACTGAGATGGGAATATAGGGACAATTGCACATTAAAATACATTCTAAAGCTATAGTAATTAAAATGGCTTGTTACTAATTTAGGGGTTAATCAAAGATATCAACAAAACCACACAGAATGTCTAAAAATAGACCCAGGTCTGTATATGATAATAGCTAAAATCTGTAGAAAAGGATAAGTTATTTAGTAAATAAAAAAAGTCTAACCATTCAAAGTTAAGACATCCTTTTCATGTAATACAATAACATAATTTCAGCAGTATTAAAGACTTAAACATAAAAGATAAAGCCATACTTTCAGTTAAAGATGCTACATTTTGAACACATTTACCTCTGCTCTCTCCCAAACCCCACTTGAATACAGTGAAAGATTTTTTAAG
>NW_003852419.1:12050538-12052019 GCF_000181295.1 Otolemur garnettii
TCCTAGATTCTCAGAACATGTATGGCCAGACTTGTGCCCTGTAGGCAGGAAAATGGGTATTTCTTTTTTTTTTTTTTTAGAGACAGAGTCTCACTTTGTTGTCCTCGGTAGAGTGCTATGACATCACAGCTCACAGCAACCTCCAGCTCCTGGGCTTAGGCAATTCTCTTGCCTCAGCCTCCTGAGTAGCTGGGAATACAGGCACCCAGCTATTTTTTTGTTGCAGTTCAGCCAGGGCCAGCTTCAAACCTGCCACCCTCAGTATGGGGATGGCGCCCTACTCACTGAGCTACAGGTGCCACCCAGAAAATGGGTATTTCTTATGACCAGTCCATGAAAAAAGATAAGATACCAACATCAGAGGCTCCTGCTGAAGTGGTTTATTCAGCCTATCCTAGAAAGCTAAGACCACAGCTCAGTAGCAGGGCAAAAGGAAGGTCTGTTGCAGACTGGGGATGGGGAGTCTTGCACTCCATCACTTACTTCAGGAAACATCACTTAACATTGAATTATTAAATCTGCCCCTCCGCTATGGATTGTCCTTATCGAGAAACCAGTGGGGTGAGAGATCAATACCTGGGCCAGAGGCATTGACCTTGCTTGCAGGACAGGGGTCGAAGATGCATACTGCATTACTGGCAGATGGGTGCGCAGCTCTGCCCTGCCGGGCTGTTTGGTCTAACTTTATTGCCGAGGCATGAGAGCAATGGCATGATCGTAGTTCACTGCAACCTCAAACTCCTGGGTTCCAGCAATCCTCCTGCCTCAGCCTCCCCAGGAGCTAGGACTACAGGCATGCACCACCACACCTGGCCAATTTTGGTGGTGTGTTTTTTTACTGGTTTTTTTTTTGGGGGGTGGGGGTAGAGATAGGGTCTTCTTATTTTGCTCAGGCTGGTCTCAAACTCCTATACTCAAGTGATCCTCTTGCCTCAGTCTCCCAAAATGCTAGGATTACAGGTGTGAGCCACTGTGCCCAGCCAATTTTTTAATTAGTTAACATTATCAACATTTTCCCGATGCTTCTTGGTTTTCTCTCATGCTTAAATTTCTAATATTTGGGGAAAAAAAGAAAAACTAGTATTTTCTTTAAAACTTAGCTAAAGTGCCATTGCCAAAAGCTGTCTCTGAGTACCTTGACCAGAGTTAATCCCCTCCCAACGTCTCTGTCCCTTTATATAACAAATCACATTGCCTGTCACATGCTGCCTTACATTATAGTCACGTTTATTATTTTACAAACTGCTCTATTAAGATGCTAAGAGACTAAGGGAACGAACTCCATTTTAAATCTCTGTATGCCCTCCGGGATCTAGAATAAGACTTGTCTAAAGTACTACTTAAATATTTATTGAATTGAATTAATTGGTAGTGTTTTATTATGAGGTTGGACAATGAAGTTTGTGAACTCATCCTAGAAAAAGAAGTGCTCCATACCTCACTGCTGAATATCACTATGGTCACCTTCACAGTCCTCCCCT
>NW_003852419.1:12052149-12065008 GCF_000181295.1 Otolemur garnettii
TGTGTGTGTGTGTGGTTGTACCTATACGTTTTAATTAGACATATCTTTTTGTGAAATTTTGTGCCTAGCTATTTTTTCACTCAGAGAGCTCTTCGTTCTGCTATCTCCAAATCTGAGCCGCACCTCTCAAAGGCTAACGGCAACAACGGCATGGAAGTGACATCTCAGGGCCTGCCAAGTGGCAGGCAGGCGACCAGAACACTCCTAGGTGAGGAGGCAGGCCAGGCAAGGTGGTTCCCAGCAACAGGGAGGAACATGTGGAGCCATGACACACAGTGACCATCCTCCCCACGGGCGACACAGAGCTTGCTCTCCCAACACCATGACCATCTCCCCACCAGGGTCAGGTGAAGAAGTTCTGGATGGTGTTGAGGCCCAGACCTCGGGCGGTAGTCAGTCTCAGCTAGATCAGGGATCAGCTAGATCACTGAGGGATCAGCTCAGGTGGGATCGCGTCACAGTTCCTGTCTAGTCCTAGTCCGGGATTTATTAATTTCAATTCCCCTCTTCTCGTTCTCCTGAGCCCACACAAATATGGCTTTCATGCCACCAAAACTGCTCTTGCCAACATCGCCAGTAACCTCCAGTTGCTAAGCTCAAGGGTCCATTTTCAGGTCTCATCTCACTTGACCTGCCAGCATCGGTGGCCTGAAGGGTCCCTCTCTGCTTCCTGAGGGCTTCTTTTGGCTCCCTGGACACTAGTTTTTCTCGTACCTCACTGGATGTGTTCTTCTCTTTTGCTGGTTCTTCCTCTGCTTCCTTAGCCCTTAATGTTCGACCTTTTATCTTTTCTATCTACATTCATTTTTTTTTTTTTTTTGATGATCCCAGCTAATCTTAGGGCTTTCAGTATCATCTATGCTGACAAATTCCAAATTTTATTTCCTCTTGCTAAACTTAGAGATCCGACTGCCTCCACATCTCACTGGGCTGTCTAATAGACATCTCAGATGTCATGTTTCCTTCCCCCAAATCTGCTCCTCTCACAGTCTGCATTTCAGTAAATGACAACCTCATCCAATGAGTTACTCAAACCAAAAACTCTGGTGTCATCTTTCACTCCTTTTCTCACACCCACATCCAATCTGTCCGCAAATCTTACTGTACCTTCAAAATATACTCAGAGTCGGACTCCTCCTCACCACTACCACTGCTAACCGCCCTGGGCAAGTTACTCTTATGTTCCTCTCTTCTCATCAGTAACCTTGGAGTAACAGTAAACTAGGACTTACAGGTCCATTTGTGGAGTGAAGGAAATTATCCACGTAAGGAACTTGGCCTAGTGCTGAACAAATAGTTAAAGCTCAGTAAATGTCAGCTTTCATTATTATTTGTGGCTTTTATTTTCTAGAAGACTTCAAGGGGATTCAGCTAGTAAAATTGAAGCCATCAGCTCCTTTTTATAGAAACTGAGATTTATGGTGGGATCACCACTATGGTTTATCTTACAAGGATACAAGTGATTCTTTCTAAAAGTAGAATATAAGCATCTTAACACAATAACTAAGAAAATGACATGAAGGCTAAGTTAACCAGTTCAATGAAAATATTTCAAATTGTATATGAAAACGCCACACTGTACCCCATTATTGCATTAATGTACACTGCTATGATTTAATAAAAAATAAAATAAGAAACAGATTTATCTTCAATGCGCAAAATTTCCATTTTTAAGATTTTTCTTTTTTTTCCTTTTTTTTTGAGACAGTCTCACTATGTCACCCTCAATAGAGTGCTGTGCCATCACAGTTCATAGCAACCTCAAACTCTTGGGCTTAAGTGATTCTCTTCCCTCAGCCTCTGAAGTCGCTGGGACTACAAGTGCCAGCCACAATGCCTGGCTATTTTTCTTATAGTTGTCATTGTTTGGCAGACAGATCCAGGCTGGGTTCAAACCTGCCACCCCTGTGGCTGACACCCTAGCCACTGAGCTACAGGCGCCCAGCCCATTTTTAAGATTTTAACTACATGACTTAAAGAAGTCAAAATTAACCTCACCCAGTAATACTGTCCCAAAGAAAGGTTAAAAAGGACAATGGTAATTTGAATCATTAGAATTTTTCTCTAGTCCAATGAAGAGTAATTTTCAGCTAATCTGAAAACTTTAGCCTAGAAAATATTTTACTCCAAGGTTATCTACAGCTGTTACATATCACATTGTTCAGCTGTATACAGCTCTGGCTTCACAACCTGAAACAACTTCAGGGATATGAGAAAACTCATAGGATATTTCTTTACAGCAACTGGGATAACAGCCAGAATTTGTATAAAACAGCCTTGTGTGATTAACCTATAGTAACACTAAATCTATCATCCCAACCAATTAATAGAAAGATTCTGGAAAATCTTCAATAGTATTATCTGAGGTCTAAGCAATACACAATAGCCCTGAGTTATATAGGAATTGTCTCAGGTAAGCCCCCAAATGCAGAAATTAGATCCCTGGGTATTGTAACAAATTAAAAAACCATTGCACTAAATATAAGCAGGAAAATATTTTCAAAACATTTAACATCTTTCAAGGCAGTTATTTTGCTAATATATATGGCAAGAAATAGTACTTGAATAGATAAAATGTTCATATAGTTTTAATGTTTTTGGAAAATCATGTTCTATTCCTTATTCTTTCATTTATTCTCTCTTTCCTTGCTCTGTGTGTGTGTGTGTGTGTGTGTGTGTGTGTGTGTGTATACACAAATAAAACATCTACCACATGCTGGGTAATGAGAAAGCAATGCTTAATTGTTTACTAGCCTCTATAAAAATATTTTTGAGTGTAAGAGCTAGGTATTAATGACTGGATGTGGTGGTTTATGCCCATAATCCTAGCACTCTGGGAGGCCACAGTGGGAGAATTCCTTGAGCTTGGTAGTTCCAGACCAGCCTGAGCAAGAGAGACATCTATACTAAAAATAGAAAATTAGGTGGGCATTGTGGTGGGCACCTGTAAGTCCCCCTTGGAGGGCTGGGGCAGGAGGATCACTTGAACCCAGGAGTTTGAGATTGTCGGGAGCTAGGCTGATGTTACGGCACTCTAGCCTGGGCAACACAGTGAGACTGTTTCAAAAAAAGAAAAAAAGTAGGGACCAAAAAACTAGGTAATAATGACCTTTGGAGTGTTCTTAAGAGGGGGGAATAACTTTAATCGTCAGGAATTGACTGTGTTTAATTTGTTATTAGCTTTTCTTTGCCTATATTTAATTATACATAAATTATATGTATTCTGTGGCAGTCTTGGAATGATATATACAATGTAAACAAATTTATATATCACAGATGCAAAAGTTAGTAAATTCTCATTAATACCTATTGGTAGGGTCATTTTAGCTGATCTGCATATACTTTATATGCTAATTTTATGTATTTATTCTTTTGTAGGAAGTCCTGGCTGAGCAAGATTGGGAGTCCTAGTTCTCGCATTGACCGCACAAACTTTTCTAATGAAAAAACCATCTCCAAACTTGAATACTCCAATTTTAGTATTCGATACTAATAGAAGAGAAAGAAACACTGTAATGCTTATGCTGCATGGCAGACACCATATGTTCTTAGGTCTACATACAAGAATAGTAGTAGAGTGAAAAAAGGGAATTTTCAGTTCTGAAAGCTAGAAAACTATGTATGTTACTAAAAATATCTGACACGTAATTTCATTCAACCATGTTTTTAACAAAAACTTATCAGATAAAAAGTCATTACAAAATGTCTAATATGAAAAGTCCATTTAAACTTGTCTCCTGGAGTCTTTAATTTCAATGGAGCCTATATGTTATTTGGGACATAAAGTTAACTATATAAAAATTATTCTTAGATATTATTGTCTGTATTGAATTATAAAATCTTAGTTTTTGTTAAAGTTGAGTAATTTGTCTTTAATAAGAACCAGTGGTTAGAAGACAATGTATGTGATGATCAGTAACCATAAAATAATATCAATAAAGAGTTAACTTTTGTAATTCTGGTTAAATAGTAACATGATGCGGTACTTTTGGTTGGAGCTACTTAATGCCTTCGATAAACCATATGATTTTGTATAGTGAACATGCAGGCAGAGTCATAGCGGCTAACAAGAACTCACAGTTTCAGTGCAGCAAGATTTTTATCAACCATCATCCACAATAAATGTCTTGTTAACCAGAACTGCAGTGGCCTATCATTTGGAGATCTTTACTTGTAAACAATAAATAAGCCATAGAGTGTTTAAAGGGGAAGGTTGGTTTTTGTATCATAAAATCATAACATTGAAAAGGAAGACCTTTTGTTGTAGGCATACACTTGCATAGATTCTTCAAAGATCTCCAGATTGTTTATAGTGATGGACCCTTTAATTAAAACAATTTTGCATGAGATTTAATATATAAAGAAAACAGAAAAGCACAACTGGTATAATTGACATGAGGATGGCAGTCCCTAGAGCCCTGCTCACTTGGTCTTCCTTACCCTCCTCCTTCCATAGGAATAATTATTCCATAGGAATAATTTTAAATCCTCTGGGAGCACAGGTTGGAAACTATTCTATTGGTAGAACAAATCTTCGTTGCCACACTCCCTGGAGTGGAGAAAGAATTCATACCCTGCTCTCTCCTCTACCTGCTACAAGGTAGGAATTGAGGAGATGAAGGAAGGGTTGGCTGAGTTTGCTCATCTGAAAGGTTAACACCATGGACTATGTTTGTATTGATACCAAATATATACAAAACAATACTACATTAGGGGATGACTTTCCACATATCATTAAAGGAATAAAGAACTTTCCTATTTTAATATGATCATCATACTACTTATTAAGTTCAGTGTCATAGAGGATGACCTGTTGAGATATTTATCTGGGTTTTGCTCTCCATTACCAGGTAGAAGAAGGTAGTAGACAAGTCTTTGTGTTCTCTTACCCCCAGGGAGGCTTTTGGTGCTATATCCCCCTGAAGACAACTTTTCTTTCAAACTTCTTTTTAAAGAGGGCATTATGCTGTGTGTTGAGGAGAAAGAAACAATGTGTAAAAGAGAAGCAGAAGTGGTGAGAGCCAAGGGGAGATTATTCCAGATTCTGGAAAGGGACCAAAGGCTGTGGATTTCCTAACTAGTGAGGACCTGCACCTTTCTCTCCCCGGGGCATCTCTAGAGACAGCTAAACCGGAGAAGGAAGCAGCTGTGGTACCCGGAAAAGCCAAATCCCAGACCCAAAGTCTCCCCGCTAGAGCAAGATTCCTGTCCCCAGATACACACAAAGCATCCTGCAAGCCCCAGGGTGGGAACCAAGGACCTTGGTGGCTTGGAGTGTGGCCCATGGTAACTGGAGATCAGAGACTGGAGATCAGAGAAGACTTTGTGTTCTCTCTGAATAAGACCCTTTGCATGGGGGTGCACAGCCCGAGGAATAACTAAGATATCTGCCTCCCAGACAGGATGAAGCTTGAAGCAGGCTCAATTTGATTTAGGGCAATAAAATAGACATTTTTTCACACTAAAGTTTGAAAACAGTCTGTATCCCTCTCATATAGAAAGGCTAAGTGATTAAAAAAATACAATCTCAGAAGTGACACCAATATGTCACTTTTTGTTATGCCAATACCCTTTGGTAGTTCCCAGCTCTCTCTATAAGACCACGCTTTGTGAAAACAGTCTTCTAACTGTACAGAGTGAGTCACACTTGTCATGATTACTTAATATATAACTGAATTCTATCACTGGATAAAAAATGTAGAGAAGTATGTTTTCATGAATGAGTAGAAAGCAAGTGACATAAAGCAATATAAAAACCAGGTAACACATCTCAACACTAAACGTTAGATGTCAAATTCATATTGAACTTACACAGGGAGTTTTAAATTTACATGTTAGATTATAAAAAACCTTGATAGGTTTATTTTTGTCAGAATTAGACATTTTAAAAACCAAGAAAAAGGGCGGCGCCTGTGGATCAAAGGAGCAGGACGCCGGTCCCATATGCAGAAGGTGGCGGGTTCAAACCCAGCCCTGGCCAAAAACAAAAACAAAACCAAGAAATAGATTAAACAAAAAAACGGATATCTATTTTAGTGACTACTAAACAGGGGTCTCAACAATCCACTTGGTCATACTTCTCATACCTTTGAGAAGTAGCATGTCAGCATTGGGAAGAGGAGTATGATTTTAAAAAGCATATTATTTTTCATATTTGCATAAAAATACCTGTCTTCTTAAAAAGCTAACCTGAGAAGTAAAGCTCAATGGACTCTTGGCTAGAGGGAATGTGCAAAACCGGACTCTTCACCCAGTGGGGCACATCAGAGTGACGGAACTGAGGCAGAGATACGAGATTTTTATTTGAAGAAGGGTGTGAGCTTCTAAGGTTGAGAAGACACAGTCTGAAGTTTCCCGTGGTGCTGGGAATGGAATGCAGGGTGAGCACCCTGCAGCCTGAAGAATGCAGGGGGAGTCCTCATGGTGTGCAGAGAGCAGAAAAGCTTTGACCGAGGCAGCAGCAGCTGGTGATAGAGATGATACCTATGCTCTGACTTTGCTGGAAGCTGGTTACCATGTTTATAACTAAATATTTTTAACTTTGTTTACTGAAGTTCTCAGAAGCACTTTAAACTCAAACTTAGGGATAATAGAAAAACAATTCATTTCCTAAAATTAATTTATATTTGAAAATATATATAGGCCATGAAGTTTTTTTGTTTGGGGTTTTTTTTGTTTGTTTTTTTTTTTTGCAGTTTTTGTCCAGGGCTAGGTTTGATCCTACCACCTCTGGCATATGGGGCCCATGCCCTACTCCTTTGAGTCACAGGCACTGCCCAGGCCATTAAATATTTTATTTTATATAGAAACTCTCCCTGGTCTCTGTTGATATAGCTAGTAAAGAAATGTTCTCTGTGTAGTTAAAAGGAAAATTTTGTATGTCTGAAACTAATTGCAGAAGACCTGCCTTCTGGGCCCACCTCTTTCACCAGTTGACTGATTGCCTCAGTATCCTCAACTGAAAAGTCAAGAAGCTAGACTATATCAGAACTTTTCAAAGATTCCACTGAACCAGGACTCCCGAAAGCAGTACCAGGGGAGTTACAGAAGAACAATGGAGCTGGATGTGGCATGGGCCCATAGTCCTAGCAACTTGGGAGGATCACTTGAGCCCAAGGCTGCAGTGAGCTATGATTGTGGCCCTGCAGTCCAGCTTAGGGCAACAGAATGAGACCCTGTCTCAAAAAAAAAAAAAAAATAGGGAGGAAGAAGGAGAAAGAAGGAGAGAGAAGGAAGGAAGAAGGACAAAAGAAGAATGCAGGAAAGGGGAAGGAAGGAAAGAAGTAAGGCAATGAGAAAGATGGGCCCAGAGTTTGATCTGGGCCCAGAGCCCCAGTCCTTGCTGTAACCAGAGAAGCTCTGGGCCTCATTTCTTTCATATATCAGGATTGTCCATAAGACATCTTTTGAGAAGGATTTTGCCTCAAACAAACAAACAAAACCATAAAAACATGATGATACTGAATTTAGTATCTGGCTCTTCTAAATTTCTATGAATGCATAAATGCTAAACTCGAATGCATTTCCTATTCTCTTGATCACTTCTGTCGAGCCAGTGTGGTAGGCATACATAACCTTAAGATCTTTTTTTTTTTTTTTTGAGACAGAGTCTTGCTCATTCAGCTTGGGTAGAGTGCTGTGGTGTTATATCTCACAGCAAGCTCAGACTCTTGGGCTCAAATGATCCTCTTGCCTCAGCTTCCCGAGTAGCTGGGACTATAGGTACCTACCACAATGCCTGGCTTTTTTTTTTCTTCTTAAGAACAGGGGGTCTTCACTCTGACTCAGGCAGGTCTTGAACTCCTAAGCTCAGGCCATCCACCCAACTCGGCCTCCCAGAGTGCTAGGATTACAGGCGTGAGCCACCCCATCTGACCCTTAAGACATTTTTGTTGGAAACACATATAATTCATAAGATAAATTCCTATTCTTCACAGTGACTTCCATAACGTTTCGTGGTAGCTAAAGTATTTCTGAGGTTGATTTTCTGATTCATTGGTTTCCATTTTTATAGTATCCAGATGAAAAATATTAGAGGAAATGCAGATATATAAATAATGGTTTAATTTAAAAGTGTTTAAAAGCATATCTGGAGATTTTAACCTAACATTTAGAATACTATATAGGAAATAATTTTCCTTTTCTTAATGGGTTCAAATGGTTTTGAATAAAACTGAAGTCTGTTAAGAATATTAATTTTAGAAATAAAAAATCTAGTCACTGTTTGATCTCTTTAGTGGGCTTTTCTATAGAAAGTAGGATGCGGGTTTTTTCCACTTCAAGAGAGCCTTATTTATGCTTTCTCCTTTGCTGGAAATATTATTATATATTTTTTTCCTTGGATGTCCAGGATATTCCTTTTATCCTCAAACTATGTTATTCTTTTATTAGTTTTATTTTTCATGTTGGCACAATGACTCTGCAAGTAACAGTGGCTACAAGCCTCTAATATGGCTTCCTTTTCTCTCTCTGTTCTTTTCTTCTTAAATATTGGAAGACCTACAGAGAAAGAGTTAGAAGATACAGGAGATTCTGTCTATAAACTCCATAAAATGTTTTATACATCCTCTCATAAGTATCATACTTCATAATTTAACAAACATTATGGCTCCTAGAAAGAAATATCATAGCAAAATAACAAAATACTGGATTATAGCACACTGACCATTCTGAGGTTTTAGATCTGAGAATACCCTCTGTCTGCTGGGAAATACCAGCATCTGGCCAAACACTCCTCATTAAAAGATGAATAAACAAGAGACAAAATCCAGCCTTACAATTCACAAAAAGTACTACAGCCCAAAGTAAAAGGGGGAAACACATACCTCTGAAATTTGTTATAGGAAAAAAAAGAGAATTTCAGGAAATATCTGCTAATGCTCTCAAGAGCATGAAATGAAAGTTGACCTCAAGTGTAGGGAAAACACTTGAAGAAATTGGCCTGGGTGAACATTTTATGAGGAGGACACTCCGGGCAATTGAAGCAACATCAAAAATACACTATTGGGACCTGATCAAACTAAAGAGCTTCTGCACAGCCAAGAACACAGTAAGTAAGGCAAGCAGACAGCCATCAGAATGGAAGAAGATTTTCCCAGGTTATGTCTCCGACAAAGGTTTAATAACCAGAATCCATAGAGAACTCAAACGTATTAGCAAGAAGAAAACGAGTGATCCCATCTCAGGGTGGGCAAGGGGTTTGAAGAGAAATTTCTCTAAAGAAGATCAGCACACAGCCTACAGATATATGAAAAAATGCTCACCATCCTTAATCATCAGAGAAATGCAAATCAAAACTACTTTGAGATATCATCTAACTCCAGTGAGATTAGCCCATATCACAAAATCCCAAAACCAGAGATGCTGGCATGGATGTGGAGAAAAGGGAACACTCCTACACTGCTGGTGGGAATGTAAACTAATATGTTCCTTTTGGAAAGACATCTGGAGAACACTTAGAGAACAAAAAATAGACCTGCCGTTTGACCCTCCAATTCCTTTATTAGGTATATTCCCAGACAACCAAAAATCGCATTACAACAAAGATATTTGTATCAGAATGTTTATTGCAGCCCAATTCATAATTGCCAGGTCATGGAAGAAGCCCAAGTGTCCATCAATCCATGAATGGATCAACAAACTGTGGTATATGTACACCATGGAATACTATGCAGCCATAAAGAAAGATGGAGACTTTACGTCCTTCATGTTCACATGGATGGAGCTGGAAAATGTTTCTCTTAGCAAAGTATCACAAGAATGGAAGAAAAAGTATCCAATGTACACACCCCTATTATGAAACTAATTTATACCTTTTATATAAAAGCTATAGCCTAATAACAGCCTAAGAATATGGGGGGGGGAAGGGGTGGAGGCAGGGGGATTGGAGGGATCACTTCTGGGGTTTATCTTACAAGGGTACAAGTGAATCTTCCTAAGAGTAGAATGTGAACGTTTTTAAATAATAACTAAGAAAATGACATGAGGGCTATGTTAACCAGTTTGATGGAAGTGTTTCGGATTTTGTGTGAAAACCCCACATTGTACCCCAGAAGTGCATTAATGTACATAGTTACCATTCAATAAAGAAAAAAAAGAAGAAAGTTGACCTCTGTAAAAGAAAAGCAGAGAGACTTTGAGGAGAACATGTACAGATTAAAATAAGCCACAGTGGTATTTCTGTAAATTGACTAAGGGACTGCAACAAACTGGTCAATATACAGAGATGGTCAACATAAGGAACTAGGTCTACTGCACTGACACGTACATGTGCTGTATGTCTGGTCTGTGAAAATTAGGTCAACTTAAAGAAGTGGTCAGGGTAGAGAAGTGGTCAACTACAGAGTTCTCCTGTATATGGATTAAGGAAAATAGCTGAGATGCCACGATCACAATCTGAAAAGCAGGCCACACAATACTATACACACTTACAATATGGACAAACCGTAGAAGCCCCAAAAGGGAATAGGAGAATTACAATCAATTCTGGAATTAGTAGCCAGCAAACTCAATTAGTAACATAGAGCTGTGGTTGCCAAATTCAGCTTTGTTATCAGAATTACCTGGGGAGCATTTTTGAATATGCTTCTTACAAAGCCCCACTCCAGACCTAATAAATCAGATGATTCTGTGGTTTTTGTCCCTAAATCTGAATTTTTTTTGAATCCCCAGATGAAAATACTGGTGTAGAAAATAAATCTAAAAAGTTCATCAGGAGACTATAAAAAGAAAGAAAGAAAAATGTGGGAAAGTACAGGATTAATTTGGAAGAAAGAGAGCACATATCCAAAGTACCAATAAATCAAAGATAGAAATTCCTGGGGTGGGGGTGGAAATCAGGGTATTGGAAACAGAAGGACACTCAGTTGCAATAGAAGACTCAAGTTAAAGTATACAGTACAGTATAAAGGTATACCCAGCAAGGACTTAAGTTTGCAAAAAATTACCAAGAGGAAGCCCATACATAAAGCCTGACTGAAAAATAAGTTACTGAGATAAACAAAAAGCTCTAGCATTCACCTCTAGAGGAATCTAATTGCTGCTCCGTAACTGCTCTATTTCCCTGACCCATTCACTTCCCCCAACGCCTGGCTGCCATTTCATATTTTCACTCCTCAAATCTGCATATTGCCCCCCTTCAACTCTCAGCCATGCCTGTGATTTTTATTACCATCAGAAGAGAACTTTGGAATGTTTATTGCAGCCCAATTCATAATTGCCAGGTCATGGAAGAAGCCCAAGTGCCCACTGATCCACGAATGGATCAATAACCTGTGGCATATGTACACCATGGAATACTATGCAACCATAAAGAAAATGGAGACTTTACGTCCTTCATGTTTACAAGGTTGGAGCTGGAAAATGTTCTTCTTAGCAAAGTATCATAAAAATGGAAGAACAAGTATCCAATGTACACAGCCCTATTATGAAACTCCTAATTATAGCCTAAGAATATGGGAAGGGGAGAGGAAGGGGAGAGGGAGAGGAAGGGGAGAGGGAGAGGAAGGGGAGAGGGAGAGGAAGGGGAGAGGGAGAGGAAGGGGAGAGGGAGAGTGATTGGAGGGATCACTTCTATGGTTTATCTTACAAGGGTACAAGTGAATCTTTCTAAATGTAGAATATAAACATCTTAACACAATAACTAAGAAAATGACATGAAGGCTATGTTAACCAGTTTGATGAAAATATTTCGAATTGTATATGAAAACACCACACCATAGCCCATGATTGCATTAATGTACACAGCTATCATTTAATAAAAATTAAAAAAAAGAAGAAGAATATAACTTCCACTAGCCCCTGCCACTTCATCCACCCACCTACCTGCATGGGTGCAAGCACCTGCTCTGCACGCCTGTTGCCACAGATGAATGATTTATGATCCCAATTGAGGTGATGCCTGGGTCCATATCCTCAGGGACCCTGCTCCTCCCTCACTCCTCCAGCATCCATTTTTGTTTCCTACTGAGTGGGACTTTCCCGTCTGTCTACAAATACGCTATTACATCTCCCTCTCTTGGCCCATCTGGCTACAACCACATACAAGTCCGTATCCCTTCCTCTCAAAAACAGCTGCCTCTACTTGCTGTAATCCAGCCCCCCATTCTCCTTGAAATCATTCTGTTATTCTTCTGCTCCTCTCCCCTCACCAGGCTCCCAGCGCTCCCCTTCTTTTCAGTCATGATTTCATTTTACTGTTGCTGACTCCACTGGGCAATTCTCTATCCTCCTCATTAACCTATTGGCATTTTTACTTGGCTTCCTGGACAGCACACCACAGTGTTCCTCTGACCTCAGGCTTCACACCTTTCAGCCTTTTCTGGTATTGAGTCCTCCTATCTCTCTAACCTCTTGACATTGGAGGGCCCCAGAGCTCAGGTCCTAGACATTTTCTCCTCTGCCTCGTACTCATCCTTTGCCAGTACAATCCATCTCATAACTTTAAACATCATGTATATGTCAATGGCTCCAAAATCTCTATCTTCCACCAGGCTTAGTGCCTCAACTCCTGATTCAGATAACCAACAGCCTATTCAGTATTTCCAACTGGTCATTTAATAAGCATCTCAAATGTCAAAGTCCCAAGCTTCGCCACCTGGTCCAAACTTACTCCTCCCACAGGTTTCCCTACCTGAGCTAATGATAACCCCTGCCCCCAGACTTCTCCACTGCAGCTGATGGCAATGCCACCTTTTGCAGTGTTTAGGGCAAAACTGCTGAGGTCATCTTTGACATTTCTCTTGCACTCGTGCTCCTGTTTTTCTTGTCTTCAAATGTCCAGAATTTGCTTAAAAAAATAATCCAGTAGGTGGAGGGGTCTGGTTGGAAGGGGAATGGGGCAGAAAGTAGAGGTATAGAG
>NW_003852419.1:12065162-12066274 GCF_000181295.1 Otolemur garnettii
CCCTATTCTTTTATGTTTACATTTTCCACATGAAAAAATTTTAAAACACATGCTGAATCTAACCACTTCTCACTACCTCTAGGGCAAGAGCCCTGACCCCATCAGTTCTGCCACACATGCTGAATCTAACCACTTCTCACTATCTCTAGGGCAAGAGCCCTGACTCCATCACCATCAGTTCTGCCACGACCTCCTCACTGAATGAACCATCTGCTTCTTTCTGCCTTTGCCTTTCTTCAGCCTGTTCTCAACAGAGCATCTAATGATACTGTTAAAACAGAAACCAGCCAGGCTGGTTTTCACATCTACCATCACCAGCCAGGCACAGTGTTTCACATCCATAATCCCAGCACTTTGGGAGGCCAAAGTGAGATGATTGCTTGAGGCCAGGAGTTCAAGACCGGCCTGGGCAACATAGTGAGAAATCTCCCTTTATTAAAAAATTAGTTGGGTGTAGTGGCTTACACCTCCAGTACCAACCATTTGATAGGGTGAGGCAGGAGAATTGCTTGAGCCCAGGAATTCAAGGTTATAATTAGGCATAATCAGGCCAGAGTGACAGAGACCCTATCTCTAAAATGAAAGTAAAAAATGAAATAAACAAAAATCCCAGAAATCAGATTGTGTCTTCCCCAGCTTAAAACCTTTCCATTACAATCCATTTTGCTCTTAATAAAAGCAGAAAGCATTACAATGGCCTACCATGCCCTGCACAAGCTAGCCTCCGCTATGACTTTCTATTACTCTCTTCTATTCACTGGGCCCCCGCCATGTGGAACTCCTTGTGGTTTCTGAGTTTCCCAGGCATGCTCTGCCCCTAGGCCTTTCCAACTTCCGCTGTTCTCACTTAAAAACTCTTCTCCCAAGTATCCACAGATATTATTTCATCATCTCATTCTGGGTTTTGGATGAATGTAACCTTAACAATGAGTCTTGGCTCAGAGCCTGTAGCTCATGTCCAAGGTGCCAGCCACATACACCAGAGCTGGTGGGTTCAAATCCAGCCTGGGCCTGCCAAACAACAATGACAACGACAACCAAAAAATAGCTGGGTGTTGTGGCGGGTGCCTATAGTCCCAGCTACTTGGGAGGCTGAGGCAAGAGAATTGCTT
>NW_003852419.1:12067253-12088871 GCF_000181295.1 Otolemur garnettii
TGGGTTCATCTCTTGGTTCTCTATTCTGTTCCATACATCTATCTGTCTGTTTTTGTGCCAGTACCATGCAGTTTTGATCACTATTGATTATAGTATAATCTGAGGTCTCATAGTGTGGTTCTTCCTGCTTTGTTTTTATTTCTGAGTAGTATCTTTGATGTTGGTGTGGATGTGGACCAAAGGGAACACTTTGCACTGCTGGTGGGAATGCAAACTAATACATTCCTTTTGGAAAGATGTTTGGAGATCACTTAGGGATCTAAAAATAAACCTGCCATTTGTTCCTTCAATTCCTCTACTAGGTATATATCCAGAAGACCAAAAATCACGTTATAACAAAGATATTTGCACCAGAATGTTTAGTGCAGCCCAATTCATAATTGCCAAGTCATGGAAGAAGCCCAAGTGCCCATCGGCCCATGAACGGATTAATAAATTGTGGTATATGTACACCATGGAATATCATGCAGCCTTAAAAAAAGATGGAGGCATTACCTCTTTCATGTTTACATGGATGGAACTGGAACATATTCTTAGCAAAGTATCTCAAGAATGGAAGAAAAGTATCCAACGTACTCAGCCCTACTATGAAATGAATTTATAGCTTTCATATGAGAGCTATAACCCAACTATAGCCCAAGAAGAAAGGGAAAGAAGAGAGGGAGGGGAGGGACGGGGAGGAAGATGGGTGGAGGAAGGGTAATTGGCAAGACCACACCTATGGTGCATTTTATAAGGGTACATATTAAATTTACTGCATGTAGAGTATAAATGTCTTAACACAATAACTAAGAAAATGCTGTGAAGGCTATGTTAACCAGTTTGATGAAAATATGTCAAATTGTATATAAAACCAGCACATTGTGCCCCAAGATTGCATTAATGTACCCAGCTATGATTTAAGAAAATTTGTTCAAGGGTTTAAGCTAAGAGGACACAAGTCAGATCACATATTTATAATAAGCAGAAAACGACTAAAATTCCCCTGTAATAACTCTTCATGTAATCCAAGCATATATGAGTTATAAGAAACAGATAAAATGACAAAAAGCTTGCATTATCACCTATAATACAGTGACAAACCCTGGATTTAACCTCCCATGGTAAACAAGTAGAACGTTAAATAAAATACATGAAACAATTGTTTTCAGACACTGGACAATAGCCAGTGTAAGACTATGATCCCTGAGAAAGGGGAAACAAAACAAATGAGCCCTGTGATTGCCCTAGTTTTCTGCACTGAGGCAATCTCCAGACTACAGGAACAGGAGGGAAAATGTAAACAGTGGCTGGAGAGCCTGCTGAGGAGAAGCGACAGAGAATGGAGATGAGTGAGACCAAGACAGCTGGAAGCTGCAGGGCAGAATTCTGGAAAGAAAGAAGCTACAGAGAACAGAAAAAGCTCCAGAAATCTGTATAGGGATTCCCTTGAGTATTTCCTGGATTCTAGGTCATGCCTAAGAAGAAAATCTTAGAGCTAACATGGGGTTACAAGAAGTTCAAGCTAGAAGTAGAAAGCTCTCAGTGACCACTCTAGGAAAGCTTAAACGCGGCACCAGAAGGGATCAAACTGATAAGCAAATAACTTCTGGACAAAACAAAGTACAACAATCCTTAAAAGCAAAAAATAAATCCAGATTCAGAAGAACTTTCAGAACATCCAACATTAAAATTCTGAATAAAAAACTAAAAACTGTCAACTTAGAATTCTACATCCACTGAGATTCATAAATGAAGGCAAATTAAAAACTTTTTCAGATAAACTAAATCTGAAGGAATCTGTCAGCAGCAGACCTGCACTACACAACGTGTTACATAAAGTTCTTCCAGCAGAAGGAAATGATGCCAGATGGAAATTCAGATGTACATAAAAAAATTAAGAGTACTAGGAATGTTAAATATGAGAGTAAATTATGAAGACACTTTTTTCTTTAACAACAGCTGACTACTCACAACAAAAACAGCAATTTATTGATAGGCTTCTAACATATACAGAAACAACATGTATAACAATAACGGTGCAAAGGATAGGAGGTAGAAATGTTAAGTATTCTGTGGTAAGGATCTGACATTATACATAAGGGGGTTTCAAAGTAGTTTATAATACATCATAGTTCATATACTATAAATCTTATAGCAATGACTACGAAAAAGGTACAACTACATATTCTATATCTGGATTAAGGTGAAATTTATTCAGGTACCCATATATGTTTGATATATGTCATATATTTGTCAAAACTTATAATTCTATAATAGGTACATTTTATCGTACATAAATTCTACCCCAATAATATTTGACTTTTTTTTAAAAGAAGCCAAATAGATTCAAAGAACCCAATGAAGTTTTCAATAACAAAAAAATATATAATTGCCAAAGTTATAAACATTTAGACATTATGTTAAACAGCAGATTAGATATAGCCAAAAAGAAAACATTAGTGAACTGGAAGCAAATTTTTAAAAAATTACCAAAATACTTTATAAAGAGGTATTGAAAAATGAAAGAAATGAGAGACATGGAAGACAGAAAAGTCTTTTAAAATGTCTTATCGAATTTTCAGTAAGAAAAAATGTAACTGGGAGGCTGAGGCAGGTGGATTGCCTAAGCTCAGAGGTTCAATAGAGACTAGCCTGAGCTAGAGTGAGACCCTATTTCTAAAAAGTAAAATAAAATAAATAGCCAGGCATTGTGGTGGGCACCTGTAGTCCCAGCTACTTGGGAGGCTGAGGCAAGAGAATCACTTGACCTCAAGAGTTTGAGATTGCTGTGAGCTATGACACCATGGCACTCTACCAAGCATGACATAGTGAGACTTTGTCTCAAACAAAAAAAAGAAAGAAAGAAAAAAATGTAAGAAAAGAAGAGCAGCAAAAACAGTGATTATTTAAAAAAGGGATTATCTACATAGATTATACACAACATAATCCCATAAAAATGACATTTAAAAATTCATATACATGTGATGAAACTGAATAACAAAGAGAAAATATTCAAAAGTAGACAGAGAGAAAAGACAGATCACCAAATGGCAATTGATTTTACAGCTAAGTGCTCAACAGCAATAATGGAAGTCAGAACAAGTGATCCCATCTCAGGGTGGGCAAGGGACTTGAAGAGAAACTTCTCTGAAGAAGACAGGCACACGGCCTATGGACATATGAAAAAAATGCTCATCATCCTTAATCAGAGAAATGCAAATCAAAACTACTTTGAGATATCATCTAACTCCAGTAAGATTAGCCCACATCACAAAATCCCAAAACCAGAGATGTTGGCATGGATGTGGACAAAAGGGAACACTTCTGCACTGCTGGTGGGAATGCAAACTAATACATTCCTTTTAGAAAGATGTTTGGAGATCACTTAGAGAACTAAAAATAGACCTGCCATTCGATCCTACAATTCTTCTACTAGGTATATATCCAGAAGACCAAAAATCACATTATAACAAAGATATTGTACCAGAATGTTGATTGCAGCCCAATTCATAATTGCTAAGTCATGGAAGAAGTCCAGGCACCATTGACCCATGAATGGATTAATAAATTGTTGTATATGTATACCGTGGAATATTATGCAGTCTTAAAGAAAGATGGAGACTTTACCTCTTTCATGTTTACATGGATGGAGCTGGAACATATTCTTCTTAGTAAAGTACCTCAAGAATGGAAGAAAAAGCATCCAATGTACTCAGCCCTACTATGAAACCAATTTGTAGTTTTCATATGAAAGCTATAACCCAATTATAGCCCAAGAATATAGGGATGGGGGAGACGGAGGGGAGGGGAGGGAGGAGAATTGGTAGAGGGAGGGTAATTGTTGGGACCACACCTATGGTACATCCTACAAGGGTATATGTGAAACTTACTATGTGTAGAGTACAAATAAATGTCTTAACACAATAACTAAGAAAATGCCATGAAAGCTGTTAACCAGTGTGATGAAAATATGTCAAATTATATATAAAACCAGCACATTGTACCCCAAGATTGCATTAATGTACACAGCTATGATTTAATTTAAAAAAAGGAAGTCAGAAAAGTGGAATATTTATGATATTACTAAGGAATATCAACCCAGAACTATATTTTTTAAATGGGAGAGAATAAAGAATAAACATTTTCAGAAAACTGAAACCTGTATATGTTGTTAAGAAGCAGAAAAGAAAACTGTGTCTTCATCAAAATTATGTATAGTTTTATTCCATGTAGTTTTGTGAATATATAACAGTTCTGTGTGTGGTTTTACGTATGTGCATAAATATGTATACAGGATACAGAATATATCAGGAGAGAATTCTCTATATATACATAGAATTAAGTTCCATATGGATATATATAGCTTTATATATACCTCTACACAGATCTGTCAATAGAACTTTCTGTGATAAAAATTGTTCTATATTTGAGCTAATACCATTTCCATCAGCCACATGTGTCTATTGAGCTCTTGAAAGAGACTAAAGTTTTAGTTCTAGTTTTAATTAATTTAAATTTAAATATGTAGTTACATGTGACTAGTGGCTACCATATTGGACTCACAGTTATAGATCAATGGAGGAAAATGGAAGTCAATTTGCTAAAATTGAACAGTGATTGGCTCTAGCTGGTAGAATTTTGCTGTACTATGCTTTCCAAATTTTTTCATGATAAGCATTTATTCCTTTTATAATATGAAAAAAACTTATTAAAAAACTATATATTAAATTCCTATTACCTAATTTGAAATAAGTAAAAGCTTTTCACTTTTAACCAGAAAACTTTAAGAATTCTAATAGTAATAAACTGAATTAGCACTTAATCCTTGAAATTAGTGTTTATCTCTGGACATTCTTATGCCAACAAAGTTTTGCAATGGAAACGTCATTTTAATTTAAGTAAATCAGTTTAAATTTTCATGTTAGAGTGAAATCAGTAATTTCTTTACAACGGCATTTTGTTTGCATTGTGATGGGTCTAGATAGGATTATTTGTAAGAAATGCAAGAAAAGATATCCTCAAAGACATAATGGATTACTCTGGAAGAATAAAAATAAAATGTTGAAACTTTTCCCATTTGTCTAATTGTCTAATTTGTCCAATTTTTAAAGAGAAAGATCTTTGAGTTTGTGGTTGCCTATAATTTAACAAATATTTTATAGGGTAAAAAATAAAATCAGTTTAATGGACTTCAGATGAATAAGAGATTTAATATTAAATTTTTAGAAAATTGGGAGAATATACTATAAATTCTTCCAATTTGTCTATGATCTCCTTACCATCCCTCTCCCCTACCAATTTGCTTGAATTTAGCAACAGTAAGAATTCTCTTAATGGGTCCCATTAGTGCCTACAATACGCAGTCTGAATAATACATTTGAGATATCAGCATTCTGGGTTTTAGGCTGTAGCTTAACTCTGATTTTAAAAAGAATGCCAATGTCCCATTCATTTTATTGTTTCACCCATTGTTTGAAAACAGAGTGGTGAAAAAAAACATTAGCTATTTTCAAATGTCAGCAAACCTGGGTAGCTCCAAATGTTTAGAGCTGTCAATCCATGGCACATCACAGAGGTTTAATTCAGCAGTACGTGTTTATGTGGCATCCTTGCCAGCCATTAGTTCAGACTACTAACAGAAGAATAAATTCTGCCTCACACATCCTTTGATACTAAAATTTACTACATTTTAAAAATTAACTGTGTACAAAGATAAAACTTGGGTACGTTAAAGCCTCTTGATATGATTAAATTTGAAAGTGTCATTTTGAGATACAACAAGACAGACAATTCTAATGCTAATAGTGTTGCACAAACCATATGTGCATTATTTTTTAAGTGGAAGACTTAAACACTAGCTGTCCCTGAGTATACTGTTCATGGTTTGACTGGGAAACAAGACATCTACAAACACATATCTAGGGTACAAGTCCAAGGTAATAAACAAGTGATGGTATGGTACTACTGTACGTGTGTGGTGTAAATCCTAAAACTAAGGCCCAATATTACGTGTTGCCTTGACATCTGGTGACATTGAGAGGGCCTCAAATGGCTTAACTGGTCAGGTGTGATGGCTCACATCTGTAATCCTAGCACTTTGGTAGGCTGAGACAAGGAGGAGTGCTTAGAGGCCAGGAGTTTAAAAACAGTCTGAACAAGAGCAAAATTCTGTCTATACTAAGAATAGAAAAATTAGCCAGGCATAGTGGTTGGTATGTACCTAGAGTCCCAGCTACTTAGGAGGCTGAGGCAGGAGGATCACTTGAGCTCAGGAGATTGAGGTTGCAGTGAACTACGAGGATGCCACTGCACTGTCACCAGGCCACAGAGCAAGACCCTGTCTCCAAAAAATGAAACTAAAAGTGACTTAACTGCAAGTCTCCTCCCATTGACTCTGCTCCAATAAAAAAGGTCCCCCAGCCAAACAGCCCTCTTTATCAAGGGACTAAATGAAGTTCCTGCTTATCGCTGAGGAACAGATTTCCATTTCTTGCCAGCCTGCAGAATAAGTCAAACAAGCCCATCACATGCTCTGGCAGAAATCCTCCTGATACTACAGAGCCTGCTTCCCACAGCCTCCGTCTGTTCATTTCATTTTCGAGTGCAACCCCCATTAAAGAGTAGGAATCCTAGGAAGTAACAGGATTCTCACATTACTACATATAAATACAAACTGATAGAAGGTAATAAGTTTGAGACATAACCCTACGAATTACGTCCCAGATAAATTTACATGACTTCTATATATTTTAAGTAACATAAGCAGTCATCAGGAGAATAACATACTTAGAATCATTACATTTTCCCCACAAGTGAGGCTTTGTGTTTTCATACAAACTAATCAAACAGAATCAAATTAAAATGAAAGTATAAAATTAGTCATTTGGTCTAATCTTCTATATAATAATTCAGGCCCATTTTTAGAAAGAGATATGAGTTTAGAGTACATTATCTTGTGGGTGGGCTCCTCAGTCTGATATTTCTACAGAGATGAAATCTGGTTTAAAATAAGGATTAATGGGTGGCACCTGTGGCTCAAGGAGTAGGGTGCCACCCCCATATACCAGAGGCGGTGGGTTCAAACCTGGCCCCAGCCAAAAAAAAAAAAAAAAAAAAAAAAAAATTAATATTTAAAATAAGGATTAATAGGCTCAACAAACAAACAGAACCTAAAACATAAGCAAAATGCAAAGGCAAGAAAAAGCTTTGCAGGGAGAGGCTGTTACCAAAGCATACTCTGATGGAAACTCTATTTTATATACGGGGAGTTGTCTTCCTGTGAAACTACTGCCAAGAGGGTGAAGTTAGGACATTAGTGTGGCCCAAACATTGGATTTAGTAACCATGATGCCTGCACTTGTTAACCCAGGGCAGTTTAACAAGGCTCTTTGTTGGTTAACTATTCCTTTAACCCTTCTGGATTAGTAGATAGAGTAGATGTTACCATCACAGCGTATGGATAAAAACAAAGAGGCCCAGAGAGGTCAGACTTTCCAGGGGTCTTAAGGATGGTAAGCAAAACAGCCAGCCCCAAATATGGATCTCCAACGGGGAATACCTGCCCTTCACGATGGTGGCTTAGACAACAATGCCCTTCGAGGCTTAGACCTTAGGCGATGACAACAATTTATAAGGCTTTTCTACAGTTCCCCATGAGGTTGTCAAGCCATAAGCCAGACAGAGTAAAGACTAATTCTTCCCATCTCTATTCTCTACATGGCAAAAAGTACAGAAATGCTACTTTTCTTTCTGATGCTGCTTCTCTTAAAATATAGGAAAAGTCCTATAAGATTTCTTTTCCTCAATCTTACAACCCCTTATTAAAGACTTAGAGGTTGGCCCGGAAAACAAACAAAAAAAAAAACTGGTGTGGGGACATAAATCAGCTAAATAGTTTGCTCCCAGGCTTATTGTAAGAGGATAAAAAACATAGCTAAGTTTCCAAACTCTTAAAAAGTTTATAAATGCTGAAGTAATTTACTATAATTTGAAACACATAATACCAATATAATTATATAAGAGAGAAGGATAGGTTAGAATAAGAGTTTAAAAGCGATGACTTGCAAAAGTTTTACTTGCCATACCATTTTGAAAAGAATGGCACAGGTTTAGAGGAGATATTTGAGGACAATTAAAGTAACCCTTATTAATTAAAAGGACTGCACTTTCCTTCTTAAAACCCTGCCGGGATTTCTCTTTGGGTATATTCTTTTAGGTCTAAGCCCTCATTTTTGTTTAAATGGAATGTTATATTATCTCCTCACTCTCCACTTTTGCTATGATTTGACAGCATTTGACATTTATCACAGGTCTACCCGTTCCTATCAACATAATGCCCATTGTTTACCAGTTCAGTGGCATGGTCTCAAAATTGTGGCTCCAGATAGAGTCCTGAGTGGGAGTCGTGGTGATTGGGGATTGTGTGCTTATTCTTGAATTGTTACTGTTTCTGTTGTGCCAACCACGGAGCATTAACTGCTGCACTATTGTCAGGACGCGCTGTGCACGATGACATTTTATGCGTAGGCAGAGCACACTCCCTTTTCACTCCAGCCCCACAGCTGAATGGCTATCAGATTGTCCCCTTGCTCATCACAGCCTCCCTGTCTCAGTCTTCCCCTCACCACAGACCCGTACAACTTGGGCCAGTTTTATTCTTGCTAGTTACTTTTGCTTAATCGCAAGACACGTGTTCCTAATATTTTCTAGTCATATTAGAAAGATTGTACTTAGAATTTTATGTTTAATGTATATCATTATGGTTAATTTATTTTATTTAGAGACAGAGTCTCACTCTGTCTGCCCTAGGAACAGTGCCATGGCATCATCATAGTTCACAGCAACTTCAAATTCTTGGAGTCCAGAGATCCTCTTGCCCCAGCCTTCCAAATACCTGGGACTACAGGTGCCTGCTATGACACCCAGCTAGTTTTTCTATTTTTAGTAGAAATGAAGAGTAGAGATGAGATCTCACTCTTGCTCAGGCTGGTCTCAACTCCTGAGCTCAAGCAATTCTGTTTCATTCTCCCAGAGTACTAGGATTACAGGCATGAACCACCGTGCCTGGCCATACTGCAATGGCTTACCTCAAGAGGTAGAGAAACTACCACTGATAGTGGTAACCCCCTAGCCATGTTTCATTTCACAAGGTTCCCTCCTCAGGAAGCTAAATGTTCATAACCATTCATTCAGCCAATCTTCACTAGACGAGCACTATAGTACCACAATGGCCCTTTGCTGTTTTTCCCACCTCCAGCTAGCTTTTCGTTCATCCTTTAGTCATACAAATTCTATAAAGGCAACCAGAGCTGGGATTATTTAAACATGAACTTTGAATTATGAAACCATAGAGGCAGTGAGAACCCTCCAAATTCATAAAATACAGATTTCTTCATTCAATTGGCGAAGTTTCCAAACTAGTGATTTCTGACAATGATTTTTTGTAGTAACCCAGACTACAATTGTTTTTGTTATTTCAAGAGGTATCTTAAAAATTGAGATTTTAATTTGTACATCTGTATCAATATAAACATACCCAGGCATATCTGTAGTATCTATGGTCATTTATATCACCATATATATCATCATAATACAGATCGAGCTTTTAAAAAATATAACCCATACTTTGTTTTGTCATGTGTCTCTCTTAAACCTGTATGTCAATTAGCATTAAAGGTGGATAAGAGGAAAACTGAGGTCCCTTGGGTTTCTGTGACTTATTTGTACCTATCCATCCTCAAAGATGAGCAAACCTAACATTAACACTTCTCGTTTCCATTAATTTGTCTTTAAATTAATGCCTCTTTCGGTTTGATAAAGTTTTTATAGCCTAGCATAATGAAAAAAAGACAGCAGGGCAGCGCCTGTGGCTCAAAGGAGTAGGGTGCCAGCCCCATATGCCGGAGGTGGAAGGTTCAAATCCAGCCCCAGCCAAAAACTGCAAAAAAAAATAAAAAAGACAACGTAATGCATGAAATGTGATGAACATTTCATCCTGCTATTTAAAAATAGAATACGAACAGCTAACTTTTAATGAATGCTATAGGCAGGATAAGTTCTCTAAGTGTATTTTCTTATTACTCTTCACAATTCATGTATATAAGGTTGACCAGATGATGTTTTTCAAAAACAGGATCAGGGCTATTATTTATGTGGTACTGTTGAGATCTTCACCTGAATTCCTAGCATATCACTGAAGAAAGAACTGAGCAGAAGGTCAATCTCCCCAAGCCTCGGCTTCCCTATTCAGTTATACAACTGTGCCATTCTTTATTTTTGTCATTTTCCTATGGTTCCAAAAAACTGGTGATAATTTTCTGCATCTATAACATTTTGGGTAACTTCTATCCCATTGTGTCCCTCACATATGGTGTTCTTGCCTAAATAGTGCTGGTATTTTTAACTTGCCCTGTATTAGTAACTATGAATTATTCATTGGCAAGTATCCAAACTACCTATTCCAAATGAGAGAATTACGTGCATGTAGGCTAGCGCGTTCATTGATTTTTCAGACATGAGTTTTTCAACAGAATCACTGTATTTTACACCTGTGAAAGTGAATCACAAAGATTATCTAAGCTACCTCTTTATAGCAAGTGCAAATCTACACAAAGATTATCTAAGCTACCTCTTTATAGCAAGTGCAAATCTACAGCACAGACAGGTTTCAGTGGCTCTCCCAAGTCAAATAGTAATAAAAGCCACTAGTAGCAGTCTAGTGCTTTTTCTGTATACAAAGTCAATAATTACTGTGCAATCCATTTTATTATGCAATGCCCTGCAGAAAAGGCACCAAAAATAATTGGCACCAATAAGTATCAGTATTGAAATTTAACACTTGTGATTATCACATAAAGCTTTTATGTATTGTTTTATTCACAATTTTTTTCTGTATGTCTCACCTTTTAACTAGATGGTGATTTCCCTGTAGTAGGCATAATTTCTTAACGTTTAAGATTAATGGGTATGAAAAGCATTTAGAACTGCTTAACAGTCGGAAAGAGATTAACATAATTATGTTTTAGACTAATACTATATTGCTCAAAACAGAGACAATTCTCATTCTGTATGAATGCAGGTGAATTCATTGGTTTGACAAGAGAAAGTTGAAAAATTCCCATTTCTTATCAAGCAGTTGGGACTGTTCCTGAGATTAAATAGTTTTAGGAGCTTAAAGAGATTGGTGAAGGTTGTAGGGGCCAAAATTAAACAATAAAAAAAAAATCACTGACAAGAGTCAGATTCATAGGAGAAAAGCCATATTCAATGTGTACACAGGAACCTTCAGAATGAAGATTCAATGATACAGGGGAAACTGTTCAACAAAACATGGACAGCCATGTAGAAAAATGATTGCATGAAAGGGTACCCTTTTAATGTGAAGAGACTGAGTGGGGCAATGGAGCAAGGCCTTTCTAGATTCCTCTTGGCATCTCTGAACATCATTCCAGGACCCTTTCTGGAATCAGGGTCATACCGTGTAACCTACAAACAAGGTAAATAATCTTTTTTGTGGCTAGAACTGCAAGGGAGGGGGAAGTTAAGAGTAATATTTTTAGGTTTTATGGCTGGCTTTGGGGAAAGGGGGCTGTAGTTTCTATCACCGCCTTGGGAAAGAGGGATTCTAGTTTCTATGGCTAGCCACAGGGAGAATAGGACTGAAAAGAAAGGAGGGCAGGACTGGGTCAGAGAAAAACCTTTGCTTCTGAGGCCTTCATTTTAGAGCATTGTTTTCTGACTCCTAACAAAGTTAAAATAGAAGTTAAAAGGGAATAATGAGGGAGTTGACTGAGCATCAAGGACTTGTGGCAGCTTATGTAGATCAAATTGCTCAAAAAATAATAGCTGATAAGGACCAAGCACTTAGTAAGTATCAGGCACCACTCTGAATACTCTGTCTTTATTTAAATCATCTAATGTCAGAAGCTCCCTAGGTATTCTTCCCATTTCGTGAGTGCAGAAATTGAGGCTCAGAGAGGTTACATTACTTGCCCAAGTGAACGAACTAGCTAATAAGAGGTAGAGCAGCATTCAGACATAAGCTCCTAATCGCAGTTGGATGGTTAGATCAAGTAGGTGGTGTTTAATACAGTGCCTAACAAATGCCTGGTTCCCAAGTGGGAGCACGATAAATGTTCGTTTCCTCTGCTTTCAGGTTGTCAACCCACTCTCCCCGTATTTGTTTACCCACCCACATCTTATTCACCAAACATACACAGACAATAACACATTTACACACACTCCAGTCTTTAACAAGGTCCACACTTGTTAGACCTTGTTATCTCGGTCAACAGGTGTCAGATCTATTCATATACCCTTCTTCCTGACGGACTTCAGTTCACACATGTGAAATGAGTCCTAGGACCAACCTCTGCTCTTTCATCTCTCCAAAGTAAATGTCATCCACATTGATACTGACTCTGGATTACAAAACGTAGGCACAAGCAAAGCGTGATATACAGTTTAATTCAACTCAGTAACGACTCCTCTTTTTCCATCATCCAGGGAAATGCATGAATTACCATGACAGATGCCAAAGACCTCTGGCTCAGGTAGTGGAAACTGAGAGGCAATGGTGTAATGAGGTAAGAAATTCCAAAGCCAGAAGGTGGACGCAAGTCATAACGGCTTTTCCCAGGAACTTGCTCTTTTTGGATAAGTGCTACAAGTACAAGCCCCAACCTGCGGCCTAAGCCACCCGATTGTGAACCTCGCTCAGGCGGGAACAGATGCACACACCACAGGGAGCCTCATTTGCAGGAGAAGTGTGTTCACTTGCTCTATTTTAATCCTCACCACCCAGCCGGGAGGGGGCGGGGGTAGGGGTGTTGTCAAAAATGGTGGAAAACAGTGACAGCCAAGCTTTATCATGCAAAAGCTAGGCAGCCCAGGAGCAGCGAATCACCACTTGCACAGTATTTAATGGGTCAAGGGAAAACAAGTTCCCCTCCTGCTGGCCCGCACTTCTGGAGCCAGCTAGGGCAGCAGTGCAGCGCCCGGGCGACGCCAGCAGCACCGCCCCCAGCACCAGAGCCCAGGGCCGCGGGGGAGGCTCCGGAAACAGCCACTGCCTGATCCTGCAGGACCCAGTCGGCCCTTGTAAATACCCCTGCCAGCTCTACCGGGGAAAGTGAAAATTCAGACGCAAGACGCAGAGCCTGGGCTTGGGGACACCCAGCCAGCCGCCCCCGCCCACCTCGCGCAGCCGCGCTCGCAGCCGCCGGCCCGGAGCCAACCGGGTGACTGCGCCTGCGCGCCCCGGCTCCCGCCCCCACGCCCTTCCCAAGGCCGCTGTCGCTTAGCAACGCGGGAGTCACAGTAGCCGAGCTTTGCTCACCTCTCGTGCCAGGCAGGGCTGCATCCCTGTTCTTCCTGGAGGCTCCTCGCTGCCTGGTGCCAGGCCGTAGGTGCCCATGGAGGGAGAGCATGATATACAGCAGTAAGTGCTGGGGTGTGGTTTTGTATTTTCCCTTTTGAAAAGTTATTTTCCTCCTACAGTGGGAGGGGTAGGTGACACCCAAGGGATGGGTCCTGAACACGGACAGCCCATGCCAAACCTCAGACAGTCCCCAGGTTGCCTCTGGTTTCTGGCAGCTGAGCGCTTACAGTCATTTTTTAAAACTCGCCGTTTGCTGAGCGCACACTGCGTGTCGGGCCCTTTACATGCATTACCTAGCCTAGAATTCTGGAAGTCATCGTGCAATCATCAACTAACTCCTTCTCATAGACACATCCAGTGTAACTTATTAGCAAATTCTGTAGGCTTCACTTGTAAAATTATCCAGAATCCGCCACTGTTGACCATTTCCATCATCATCCCCTCCTCATTCCAAATCCCATCTTCTCTTACCTGGAAGCGACAGTAGTCTTCTAAGTGGCGGCGTGGCTGCCTCTGTTGCCCTTCTTTGTGTGTATTTTGTACTTTTTTAAATTTCAGATTAATAGGAGGGTATAAACGATTAACTTACATTGTTTGCATTTGTTAGGTAAAGCCCCTGCTGTAGTTGTGCCCCTCACCCGGGCGTGCCACCTACCCTTACCTTGTGCCTGTTTGGCGAGAGCACACCAATCTCCCTCCCTTCCCCCTTCTGCAGCCTTATTAATACAGTGGCCAGCGTGGTCTTTACCGCACAAGTTAGATCACTATTCTCCATCTGACAGGGTAGAGTGAATGCCTATGAGGCTCCTCCAACATGTCCCTTCCCCTTCCTTCCTCGGCCTTATCCACAGCTTACCTCGGACAGGACTCTGCTACAGCACACAGGCCTCCTTGCTATCAGCTCAGTGATTCTTAGACTGATCTTCAGACCACCACCAGCATTGTTTGAAATGCAAATTCCTAGGGCCTTCCCACCCCAATATATACTCAATCAGAAACTCTGGGGTGGGACTCAACAACCTGGGCTAGAACGAGGCATCCAGGTGATTCTGATGTGCCCTAAATTTTGAGAACCATTGAATCAAAGTAGTTCAGCTAGTTAACCAGTGATGTGGAGCCTGCTCCCAGAGCCTGTATTTTTGTCCTTAGAACAATGGCTCTCAAACATTAATGTGCATAAGAATCAGCTGAACAGATGGTTAAACCAGGTTCCTGGGAACCAGCCCCAGCGATTATGATTCTGTAGGTTGCAATGGGGCCCATAAGTTTGTCTTTCTAACAAGGTCACAGTTGATTCCAGCGCTGCTCCTCCAGCGCCCACACTTTGAGAGGCACTGTGCTAAGGATGAGCATACTTCTGTGAAGCTTTGGCAGCTACTGTTCACTCTTCTGGAATACCCTTCCCTCACACATGCACTTAACTCTCCCTCCCTCCCTTCTTTTTGTCTTTTTTCCTTTGCCACCTTCACAATGCAGCCTCCACTCTACCTAAAAATGTATCCTACCTCCCACATACCTGCACTCCCTTTCCCCAGTCCCTGCTTTATTGTTGTCCTTCGGCCTTAACACCAGCTGCAGACTGTACTTATTCTTTTGTGTGTGTGTGTGTGTGTGTGTGTGTGTGTGTACTGTTCGCCCCTACTAGAATGTAAGCTCTGTGAGGGCAGGAATTTTTATTTTGTCACTGCTCTATCTTCAGCACCTCCACCACATTTAGCATATTCAACTCAATAAATATCTGTTGAAAGAATGCATGATTCTGTGTTATTCTCACATCTCACAATAGGCATTACTGTCCTCATGCAAGTAAGGTAATGAAGGCTCAGATATTAAATGGCCCAGCTGGGTTTTTCAATCTAGGTCTCACGAGGTTCAGGGCCCACTAGTGTTTTTATCTGTTTTCCTTCTGGTAAGAGATTGCTACAGAGTTGTATTTGACATTTATGTATCAGCCTATAGCCAGTCACATCACAAGTGCTTAATCAGATGAGTGCATGAGTACACAAGCAAATAGCCACAGTCCCAAGGACCCAACTCCTGTACAAAGGTACTACTGGGTTACAACTATGAGAAACAGCTGTGGAAAAAACTGATTTACCCCTGCAAAGTCTACAATAAGAGTTGACCCCAAATTCTCCACCCTTTTTTTTTTTTTTTTTTTCAGTTTTTGGCCAGGGCTGGGTTTGATCTCGCCACCTCTGGCATATGGGGCCGGTGCCCTACTCCTTTGAGCCACAGGTGTCACCTTCTCCACCCTTTCAATAATACTTACATCTCTGGAAAGGTGATAGAAAAGGCAAGTCACAGTGGCTCACGCCTGTAATCCTAACACTCTGGGAGGCCAAGGTGGCAGATTGCTTGAGCCCAGGAGTTAGAGAGCAGCCTGAGCAAGAGGCAGACCGCCATCTCTGCTAAAAATAGAAAAAACTAGCCTGGCATTGTGGCAAATGCCTGAGACAGAGGGAAGAGAATCACTCATAGCCAAACTGTGAGCTATGACACCATGGCACTCTATGAAGGGTGACAAATCAAAACTACCCCCCCCCAAAAAAAGATTATTTACATTTTACCAGTAATCAGTGTTTCTAAATCCTTTACAAAAAGCAATTTAGTTGGGAAGCAGGAAACTAGAATCCAAGGATTCTGAATACTGTTTATATGCGTAATGGAGTGAGGATTGGGCGTATACAGCTAAAACAAAGCCAGAGAGAAAGCAACTCCAGCAGATTCACCAGAAATATGTAAATATTATTATGAAAATCCATTTACCTTCAATGAGTAATACACTTGTCCAGGTGTGCGTACATAATGACGCATAAAACAACTTATACCTTCATGGAACTTCTTGACTAGTAAATGATATTTGTAGTGCTTACTAAAAACAAGTAAATGAAGAACTAGGTACATAAAATGTAGTTTAGAAAAGAATTGGACTGAGTACTAAAATAGAGAACCCATGGGCTGGTGAAGGGGCACTCCAGGAAAAGCTGCTCAGGAGATGACTTTTAAGCTGAGACCTAAATGAAATGAGTCAGCTGTGTCGAGGGAGCTGGGGAAGGGCTGCTCAGGTAGAGGGAACAGCACGTGCAGATGGTCTAAGGAGAGAAGAGAGTGGTGTGTTCCAGGACTGAAGGCAGGCCGGCTACAGAAGCGTGGGGGAGAGGCCGGAGGGAGGTTAAGGAGATTAGCTGGAGCAGTGGCAGAGGACCTCAAAGCTACAATCAGGAGGCAGTACTTTATTGCAAATGCAATGGAAAGCCACTTGATCGTTTTAACTTAAAAAAAAAAAAAAAATGACATGACAGAAGAGCTAGACCTGGCTCTGTTTTGAAGGAAGGCAAAGGTTTTATATTTTAAGGGCTATGTATAAGGTTAAACAGAATTTTCCACTTTAGACATTTGAAATCTTGTTGTCTCACCTTCTGTGGGGTCACAGCTTTGATTGTAACAGCATCTATGTAAAAAATACTCAAATTCGTTCCATTTCATTTTTTATTTTTCAAGCATGTGAAACTTTAAAATACTGCCCTTTCAAGTCTGTTTCTCTGTATTTAAAATAAAAATTTGTTAAGCTATTTCTAAACATTCAAAAATATTTTCATTTTTGTAGTAGTGTAGTTGCTAGAAGCAAAAAGTGATGAAATTGATTTTTACTGCTTGCACACTGGCCTTTTCTTGGAAAGATAAATAATGGTGGTCATCTGGTAGCTTTAAAGTCTGCCAGGTAAGCTTTCAAAGTTAAATAGCTGATCCTCATTCAGGTGGCTGTTTACTAGGTAAGGGGTAGGCGGCTATCTCTTGGTAATAATACTTTAAAGAAGATGAGTTAAGTTTAGCATGTAACTTACCCACATGCATTAATACTGAAAATACGATTTGTAAGCATGGTCTAATCACTACTCTTCCTTTATTCCAAGAAAACAAGAGTTGGTACACTATACTAGTATATTGTAATGAGTAATCACTATTAACACAAATCTCTTCTATGTGATTTAAAATTAGAAGATATCCTCCCCAATTTTAATAGCACAGACCCTCATAAATATTAATAGTCTACATTGTCTTGACTGATGTTTGAAATATATTTAAACCTTATTTTGTGTAATTATGACTCAGTACTGAAATGATTATTGGAGTAAATGATTTACTATTTAATTATGTTTTTCAGACAGCATGAAATAGAAGATGCTGGTATAGTGTATGTAACTGAAAAAAAAGAAGAAATCGAACATGAAAAAAACCCTGGAAAAAGCATACAACATTCAAAACCATGTGTTGGGAGAGGACGTGTATATTATGCTAAATTCATTTACACAAATGCAAGAACATACAATGAACCAGTTCCCTACGTAGATCCCAAAAAAGGGCCAGAAAATCAGGTTGGACAGATGTTCGTTATGTATCAATATAGATTTAGATTCAGAAGCTTTTTTGTAGGATAATGTCACAGGCTAATTAAAGAATATGATACGTCACAGAGTAGTACGGTTTATAATCCAAAAATTTAAAAGTACTAACCTGGAACTCTTCTCACAAGATAAAGTTTGTGTATCTATATATATGTATAATCTAATCATTTGTCTGGGTCAGATTATAGCCATTAAGTAGTGCTTAGGAGTTGCTAAAGAAATTTTTTGTATAATATTGTATTTGTGACATATTCTAATATAAAGCAGTCCCATTACACTCAGTAATTCAGTTTCTGTATAATAATAGCTACCATTTAGTGAAAGTGTGTGAATGCTAGGAGTGAGCTGAGTGTTTTTTATGAATTATATCCTTTAATCTCTGCAACAATTTATATGAGGTATTATTTTCAATAGTTTACAGATGTTAACAAAATCAAGTTTGTTGAGGCATAATTTATTGTATTACTCTCCTCCTGCTGCTGTTACAGATTACCACAAACTTAAATGCTGACTGAAAGCAACACAAATTTATTTTCTTACAGTACTGGAGCTTAGAAGTCCAAAATCAGTCTTACTGGCTGTTAGCAGGCCTGGTTCCTTCTCAGGCTCTAAGGGAGAATTGGTTTCCTTGCCATTCCCAGCTTCTAGAGGCTGCCCACATACCTTGGCTCATGGAATTTTTTCTTCAAAGCCAGCACTTCAAGTCTTCTGATTCTCCTCCCTCCCTCTCATAAGGACCCCTGGGGTTTCACTGGGCCCAGATACTTCAGGACAATCTCCCCATCTCCAGACCCCGAATCACGTCTGTAGAGACCCTTGGCTATGTAAGGCAATATATCTACAGGTTGGGGAATAAGACATGAACATTTTTGGAGACAGAGGGAACATTATTCTGCCTATCACATTCACATAGTACAATTCACCTTTTTTAGAGTACAATTCTGTGAGTTTTGGCAAAGATTTAATCACATTACTTTTTTTTTCTTGAAACAGAGTCTCACTTTGTCACCCTAGGTAGAATACCGGGGCATCACAGCTCACAGCAACCTCAAACTCTTGGGCTCAAGCAATCCTCTTGCCTCAAACTTTCAATTACCTGGAATTACAGGTGCCCTCCACAATGCCCTGCTATTTTTTCTAATTTTAGTAGAGATGGGGTTTCACTTTTGCTCAGGTTGGTCTCGAACACCTGAGCTCAAGCAATCCACCTCCCTTCCCCTCCCAGGGTGCTAGGATTACAGGTATGAGCCACCTCACCTGGTCCTAGTCATCTTACTTAACCACAATCAGGCGGTGAAACATTCTATCACCAACATAAGTTCTGCCATTCCCCTTTGTAATCATACCCTTCCCCTATCCAACAACCACTGATCTATTTTCTATAGTTTTGCCTTTTCCAGAAAGTCATCCGAATGGAATTATAAAGCATGTAGCTTTTTGAATCAATCTTCTTTCTCTCAGAACAGTGCATTGGAGATGTATCCATGTCGTTTCATGTATCACGAGTTTATTTTTGTTGTAACTACGCACTTTGGACAAGTCACCCTTTCTAACCTTCAGTTTCCTTATCTATACAGTAAAGATAATAATTGTCTTCCTCTTAGGCTTTGTGTAAGGATTAAAATAGATAAATATTTGTGTCAAGGTATGTTCTTGTCACCAGGGACAGGGCAATAAACAAAGTAAATGGGAAAAAATTCTCTCAGGATGTGCCGTACATTTTAGTGAGGGAATGAATAAATAAGCTGTGTTAGAATGTTATATGGCAGTTAGGGCTGTCGTGCAAGGGGTGGGGGGTAAGGAATGCTGGAGACAGAGGTGCCATTTTAAAGACTGAGGTGAAATTTGAGTGAAAGAGCTGAGGGAGAGTGAGGGAGTGAGCGTGTAGGGAGGGACCGGGTAGAGGAGCCTTCATAACGCACAAAGGAAGCACTCATAAAAATCAGCTCTCCCTAGCAGCAGAATCCTGGTCTACTGCTCTCTGCACAGTTGTGGGGCCTGGGGACCCCACCATCTTCATTCAGCTGAGAGCAGATTCTATGATACAGGCCATAGTACAGGGCTAGGCCTGGTAAGTGTTCAACAGATGGTATTCAAAATATGCCAGGCAGACGTAATAACTTCTCATGTAGTTATTTTCCAGCGTGACATTTGGAAAAGAGCATGTGTACCATCTAATTGGTCTCAGACGACTGGGGCGATGTCAGCCTTGCTCTCCTGCGCTACTTCCCTCATCCTTGCTAGTGAAAGAGAGTTAGGTGTAGCGATTTCAGTTAACATTCAAATGCCGATGGCTTTTTGTGTGCTCTCTTCACGCTGGTAATGCCTGTTCTACTCCTAGGGCAGCACACCATGGCAATGTGAATGTAAGATCTTCTCAGCACAGGAATTCCTGTGGTTAAACACGATTAATACCATGAAGTAAACCCTTAGATGGGAAGTCTTAAGGCTACTTTAATTTATAAAATTGTCCCAGTAGGTGCTCTTAAAGAAATCAATTGTTATTGTTAGACCAGACCCACACTGGAGAAATAAATTTGATACAGATATCCAAATGAGTGAAATTCTCATAGAAATATGAGCTAATTCACAAAAGTGAATGAATGACTCTCCTGAGCTGTATTTCAGAGTTGAATTTAAAAGATACTGTTAACGAACCCATCCTTACTTTGGAAATACTAAGGAAAAGAAGCTGGCTCGAGAATAGAAATATAAACCATAAAAATTAAAAGTTATTCTCAGCTAATTTTCTCTTATTCCTAGTCTGTAGGTATCTCAAAAAAAAAAAAGAACAAAGATGTTAGGCACTGCTATCAGCAAGACTGACAGCAGTAGTAGAATCGTTGTTTATTAGTGCAGAACCTTTAAGAGATGGTGACGGTAATTTGAGATGAAGTAGGACTCAAGTGAGGGAGGCGGATAGTGAATGTGAAGGGAGGGAGTTACAGAGAGAAGCCAAAGAGTTAAACACGCGTTTGGTTTGGGTGTGGAGTGAAGGGAATGTTCACATTTTAAAAACAACAAACCTTTCAAGTATTCATTTCCAAATACCAGGGAGCAATAAAGAATGCTAATTTTACATTTTTGTCAACTTTTCTCCTTTATTTAAAATTACAGGTTTCTTTTTAAAGGGTAGCTTGGTTAAGAAAAGAAATTAACTGGTTTATAATAAAGCTGGCTTTAGAATAAGAGCAAAGAAAATAAAGTTGCCTACATATTTTAAAAGACAGGTGTTTTATGTATTCTGATTAGACAGTTTTAGAACACAACCAGATTGATTGCTTTTATTTATAAGATTTTTAACTGAAACTATCATCACCTGCACACTTCTACCTATGAATGTAAAATTGGGGGTGCTAGGAGAAGTAAACGGGAGTTCAGCTCAGTCATGTCCAAAAAAACTAGTTTTGTCTTGTATTTTCAAATATTGGTATTTTAAAAGAGATTACCACAGGTTGTTATTTTCCAAAGTTTATTTTTCAGAGCACTGGCCTTTCTTTACATGTTTTTAAATGTATTTCTGAAATCCATTATGTTTTAGAGAAGTTGTATCTTATATACCTTTCTCGGAGTTTCATGATTCACACTAGGTATAAAATTTCTGAGAAATCTTATGATAAACTTGCTCACTATTTCCCAAATTTCTTTAACAATGGAAACCTCTTTTATATAACACCTGTTAGTATGCTGGAGAACTAATCTTGCACAGAACACAATTTAGAATTAATTGTTATGGGGGACATTATGAATTGCTTGAGAAGAGATTTTTTTACCATAGTATTTATAGCAAAGTAGACATGAGTTTAGGTACCATGTAACCAGTGTGACCTTGCCTGCCCTAATGTTTGT
>NW_003852419.1:12089246-12089760 GCF_000181295.1 Otolemur garnettii
TCCATATTTCCCTGGGACTCCCCAAAATATGACTGTATGTTCCACAAACAACCACCCCACCAGCACCACCAGCAGCTACTGGGCCAGGCCCTGGTGGCTGCTGCTGTGGAGCTGAGCTCATTGCCTCTTACATTTCCCCAGGAGCTTCTATTGCTTTTACTACTGCTCCCCTGAGGAGTCTCCCTTAATTTTCCAAAGAATATAAAATAAGTAACGTTTACTAAAACATTTCTGAAAGCTCTGAGATGAAACCCACTTGACCATGATGTATGACTTTTATAATCTTTTATGAGCAAATGCTCGGACCAAAAAGGTATGCACATGTTGCCTGGGCACATACCCACTTTCACTCTTCAGGAACAAGCCATACTTTTCAGGCATAGAAGATTATCTAGAAATAGGAAAGATAATATTTTTTGAACTGTAGGATTTCACTCAGCTGAAATGAGTATACATCCATTTTGTAACACTCATCAGAAACTCACAAACTACAGGGTCTTAAAGTTACCAATCA
>NW_003852419.1:12090023-12091755 GCF_000181295.1 Otolemur garnettii
TTATAGAAGAACTTTCTCAGGTCACTTACTGCTATGGTTCGAATGTTTGTCTCCTCCCAAATTCATGTTGAAATTTAATTGCTATTTTAACAGTATTAAGAGGTAAGACCTTTAAGAGGTGATTAGGTCATAAGGGCTTCATCCTCATGGGTGGAATGGATGCTATTGTAAAGGGGGCAAGTTTGGTGTCCGCTTGCTCTATTTTGGCCCTTCCTTTTTTTTTTCTTTTTTTGAGATAATCTTACTGTGTTGCTCTCAGTAGAGCACTGTGATATCACAGCTCACAGCAACCTCAAACTCTTGGGCTTCAGTGATTCTCTTGCCTCAGCCTCCCAAGTAGCTGGGACAATAGGTGCCCACCACAACACTCAGCTATTTTTTGGTTGTAGTTGTCATTGTTGTTTGGAAGGTCCAGGCCGGGTTTGAACCCATCAGCTCCAGTGTACGTGGCCGGTGCCCTAGCTGCTGAGCCTGTTTTTGGCCTTTCCACCTTCTACCACAGGAGGAGGATACAGTGTTTAAGATGCCATCTTTGAATCAATCACCAAACTTGCCTGCATCTGGATCTTGGACTTCTCAACCTCTAGAACCATGAGTCAAAAAATTTCTACCCAGTCTAACTTATACTTTTACAGTAGCACAAAATAGACTAAGATATTTAGAGCCTCCTTACTTTTACTTTTGAAATAATTAAGTTTGTGCTTCTCTGATTTCATATTCCACAGATTTGATGTAGCAGTGCAGCACAGAAATTAGGGGTTTGAATTATAGCAATGCTGCTGTCTGCTAATGATACACCTTGGGAAAGTTACTTAATCTTGCAATTTTCTCACCTGTAAAGTGGGTGTGCCTATGTCACAGAATTGTGTTGAAATTATAAGATAAGGACCATAAATCCTAGATCCTGGGGCATACTACATACATACTATCAGCATTGTGACGTGGAGGAGAGCTGCCAGAAGCAGGCGCTCTAATAACAGCAAGACATGACTATTTTCAGCCAGATAGTGAAAAGACACCATCTGTTTGGTAATCTGTTCTAGAATTTTCCTAGGATCTTTATCAAGTAGTTCTGAAATTTTGAAATTCACCTTTTACCCCATTCTGAAAAATGAGGCATTAGCTGATCGGTTCTCCAAAATTTCCTACTTCCCAAATTTCTGTGATCGCTGCAAAGATTACCCCTGGTTATAATTACCCATTATTCTATCGCCTCTAGTTATAATTTGTCGTTGGCCTAAAAACTGGTATTCATTCAAAGTGACAAAGTGAGGTCTAACTCTCTCGTCAGCTATTCAGGGCTCAGTTCTCTCTTTAGTACATGTTCATTCCATCTTTTTCATCACGAAAGTAATTTCCTCTAACAAAGAGCCTGAAGCTGAGTAGTTCTGTCACCTCAAATTGTTAGTCTTTCCTGGATTTCTTACTACCAATAATTCTTTTTCCAGAAAATCTTATTTTTGCTATCTTCAGCATACTTCATTTCTTCTATTTCTAAGCTTCTTGACAATCTTCTGACAAGACGTCTCCATTAATTTTTTAAAATTTGATATTGTGCACCTCTTTTATATACACCTGTCATTTGAGCACTGATGCCTATGCCACCACACAGGTTTCTTTAGATGCCTCTTCCCTTTGGTATCAATGTAGTTCCAATTGTATTGTCAGAATTCTACTAATTAGAATCACATATTCATCCCCACTGAATCATATTTTAAAAGTCATTGATTAT
>NW_003852419.1:12092055-12099995 GCF_000181295.1 Otolemur garnettii
TTTTCAAACTGAGTCACTCATTAGTGAATCATAAATCAATGTGAGTTGCAATCAGCATTGTGAAATGAAATAGAAAACAATAGAATAGGATGAAACAGAAAAGAAAAATAGCTGAGTGCATTGTATATCGTAGGAATAAGAATTTTGTGAAACTTGTGTTTCAGTTGTAGGTACGTGTAGCATTCTGTACCCTTGTATGACATAAAATGTATTTCATTGTGTTGGTCATGGATTAAAAACTCTGAAACCATTTTAGATGACAATACATTATTTGTGTTGTCATAATGAAAAGCATAGAATATTTAGATTAAATCATGCTTAATATACACATACCTGTGCACATACAATAGAATTTTAGTATAAAACAAGAATCTGTTTTGTTGATTTTTACTACTACCTCCATTGATAGAAGATAGCTTAAGAATTTAATAGCTGTGTCTTAGCTAAAAACATATGACAACTCATTTTTAAGGACCTTTGAAGAAATTAAGTCTTGTGTGAAGATACTCATTCCTAGATTTCAGAACTCTATTTTAGTACTAGAATATCCAAAAACTTGCTGAGTTCAATTACTGAACATTCACAGACATAAAGAAAAGTGAAAATGTCCTGTAATATTCAATTTTGTGTTTTCAATTATTTTTTTTAAAGGGTGACTGGTGGCCACATGTTAGAGCACTGGAACCCACCTCCCAACCACCTTATGACACTAAGAGCACCCAAAGGAGTGACTTCCAAAAGCCAACATGTCCATTGGTTTTGCCAGTCAAACACAGCAAGATGCAAAGGGCTTCCTGTGGAATAGGTAAGGTTAGTGGGAGAACCTCTTTTTATTATCTCAGGTTATTGCTATCAAATTAAGATGTACACATATTAGATATATGTGCTGACACCCCTTAAAAACATGACTTCTCTATAGGACTTGTAAATATATGTACAGCAAGTGCAGCATTAAAATGTGTGTTATCCCTTCCTCGTGGACAACTGGTCTCCACAAGTATTTTTCATGTAATGAAAATTGTACTGATCCTTAATAACACCAGCCTCAAAGTCAATAACTTGGTAGCATTCTGCTCATTATTGTTGCCTTTAAATTTTAATAATTACAATTATTAAATTGTAGGTGACAATGAATGGCAGTATTTCAAAAAGTATACCCTAAGGAACACAGGTACTGCTCAAAAAAAAAACAGGTGAAGTAACCAAATAAGTAAAAAAAAAATAACTTGAAAAAGTTAAACAGGCTCGGCGCCAATAGCACAGTGGTTATGGCACCAGCCACATATACCCAGGCTGGTAGGTTCCAACCTGGCCAGGGCCAGCTAAGCAACAATGACAACTGCAACAACAACAACAAAATAGCCAGGTGTTGTGGCTGGCGCCTGTAATCCCAGCTATGTGGAAGGCTGAGGCAAGAGAATTGCTTAAGTCCAAGAGTTGGAGGTTGCTGTGAGCTATGACACCACAGCACTCCTACTGAGGGTGACATAGTGAGACTCTGTCTCAAAAAGAAAAAAAAAACCGAAGAGAAAGTTAAACAGATTTTTTTGCTTTATAACTCTCAAAATTCTTATTCAAAATATAATCATGATGAATTTCCAAGAATAAGGAATGTTGTGCTTCTCCCATTTATTGATCATCGCACATAACTGGTGTCCCACAAAACATTATTTAGGAAATACTGTTACATAAATTATTAAATAAAACATTTTCAGACTTAAAATTGATTTTACCTAACAATGTCTTTATAACAAACTAAGTCACTTTTTATTCAAGTTGCATCTGTTTCTTGAGCCACATCCTAGTCGTCTCTATAAGTGCAGGATGAGTCAAAACAAAAGTACATTTATTGAGCAATCACTGTGGTCCTCACCCCATTCAAAAGCTCATAAGCCAAACTTCAAATAAGCCACTGTAACATACACCAGTTGACAACAAAGGATTACTTTTAAAGGTCAAGAGTTCCCCACTCACTGTTAGCTTTCTGGCTTTTGTGATTTGGTCAGTCTCATTAAGGATACAAAGGGCAGTTAGATGGAAGGTCAGGAAAGCAGAAAAAAGTCATATTCAGCATGATTTCTACCTCAAGGAAGGTAGTTAATAAAGAGGGCTAAACATTAGATAATCTGTAACAATGACCTCTCCTTTAGAGAGATATTAAAGCATCTGATTCAGGACAGCAGACTAAGCACAACCATCCAAATTCTCTGCCTCCCAAGCCCCTATTCTTATAAATAGTAGCAAAGCAAGTAACCCATAAAGGTCAAGAGAACGGAAGAACAAACTGGAATGTGGAAAAGAATGGAAGTCTACTGATGGATAACAGAGAACGAAGAAGCAATACCTAGAAGAAGTTGCAGCAAAGAAGAGACAGAGGCCGGCAGAACCCCAGGCTGGCTGCAGCCTCAGCAGGTGCAGCAGAAGGCAAGAATGAAAAGGGGGCACCGGAGAGTTGCCTGGAAGTCGGTCTCTTAAATAACAGCTCCAGTCGTGAGCACTCCACCATTTCCCAACATTAAGTCTCCTAGAGCCCAGGGTCTGAGCCAGATCTCAGCCACCGCATCAGTTATCTTGGTTAATCAAGCTAGTCGTCTTCCTATTCTTAATTAGGAAAGGCCAACCAAAGATTAGAATTATACCAATTAAAATAAAGGTTTGGAGTATAAAGGCAAGGCGATATCACAGAGAATAATATAAAGACAAAATAAAACCTTTGAAAATATGAGAGAAGAAAAGCAAAATGGAGGAGCAGGTTGGTAGATTCAACTCTTCTGGAGCTCCAAAAAGAGAAGAGTGAAAATGAAGACAAGACACTTATTAAAACATAGCAATTACGGAGCACATGCTATTTGCCAGATACTTCATTGAACTTTCTAAATATTAGCTCATTTAATTCTCATACCAGCTCTTACATAATTCAATAGTATACTAATACTATTAATATCGATATTCATATTCTCATTTTTCAGATAAAGTATGGTGAGGCCAAATTGTACCTTTACCCTCTAGGGTTTGTAACTGGGCTTGAGAATTAAATTGACACGAAGATCAACAGGACAAAAGCATATGAATTTATTTAAGACAAGTATTACATAGCAGGGGAGGCTTCATAAGGAAATGCAGACCCAGAGACACAGAGTTGAACATTATTATATGCTGAGTTGAACAAAGAGGAGTGAATTGTGAAAATGTGACAAGGTAAAGGAGTTTGGGTTAGGGCAAGTGGGTGGAAAGTGACTAGGAAGGTAAGGGTCAGGTTAACAAGATTGGTTTGTATAGATTTTCCTCAGTCTCAAATTCCTATGCTTGATGATAAGAATGATTCTTTCTGGGGAAGGAAGGATATCTTTCACACAGGAATTTCATCTGCTTTTAAAAAATGGAAGGAAGGTCAGAATGTTTTTCTTGCATTTGCTGTTTTTCAATATAATCAATATACTAGAGCATACATAATTTGGGGCAATGTGTTCTGAACTCTTTCAAAAGCAAGCCTGGAGTTTAAATAACTTGCCCAAGGCTATGTTATAGTGAACCCAGATAATAATTGGTATCTGAACGCAGATAGCCCAGTTGCAGTACCTGCCCACATAGCCAGTACTCTACACAGCCTCTAAAATAAGACGAAAGTTTCCCTTCTTTCTATCCCTATAAAAGGCATTGAAAGGAGTCTACCGAGAGCTTTCTACTATGAAGGGGGAAAAGATACATATCTACACATCATTATGAAATTGTGAAACAACCATCATAAAGAGAAGATTCTAAAAGTTTCCACAAAGGGGAAAAAAATAAGTTACCTGTCGACGCCACTATGTCACCAGCGCTGCACACAAGAAACAGCCGGTCCAGGAATCGAAAGTACAAGCTTGCAAGAGGTGAAGCTCCCCAGAGGTGCAGGAGAGCCTCGAGTAACCTCCGCCGTGGTTGTTTATTGAAACAATATACAACAGGTGTGGGGGCCCCATGTACAAGGACTACGTGCTTAATGGTGCTTAACGATCGCGTGCTCTTTCCAGCTGGACCCTGATGCACCACAAATATTCAAAGTCCAACACCTGCTCGCTAATGAGCGACCGATCTCATCTCATTAGAGCACTAAGTTACTTGAGGGCTTGTAGGCTGCAAAACTTTTCCAGGCCAGCCGGGAGACTGTCCTGCTCTCAGCGTTTCCCTTAAGCCCCCGGTGACTGTTCTTATAAGCAAGGTGTTCATTCCCCTACAGTTACCATCTGTGGAATAAGAATCAGTATTTGGCGGGGGAGAGCGGGGATCAATATGGAATCCAGTAGCACTAATGCCAGGGCACAGGGGAGTAACCTAGAAGCCATTCTAAAACTCTGCTCTTCCCCCCTCTACATTCAGTCCATCTGCAAATCTCGACACATGGATCTCCAGAACGTATCCCAAACCTATTCCCTTGGGATGGGACAGAACCTGTCTTCACTGTAGCCAGTGTTGTGCAGCCACGATCATCCTGCCGCCTTTCTTCCTCCCTTTACATGTTTTCCATATCATCTTCAGAAGGGTCTTTCAAAACACAAATCATGTCATTATCCTCCTCTGGGTTCTCAATAAATTGCTCCAATAAATGTCAAATTCCTCACCATGGCCTACTGGCCCCTTTTGATCTGCCAGATCTACTGCTTTTATCTTTATAATTCAGGTCAGGGAGGTAGAGATGTTCTCTGAAAGTCAAGTTTGTTTCCAAACTGCTTTATGTCTGTGTATTTGTTAGTATATTTCCATAATTTAATTATCTATTCTTGTGCATTAAAATCTGAGTATGAAAAGTTTCTATAGGGCAGCACCTGTAGCTCAGTGGGTAGGGCGCTGGCCCCATATATCGAGGGTGTGGGGTTTGAACCCTGGCCAAACTGCAACAACAAAAAAAATAGCCGGGCATTATGGCGGGCACCTGTGGTCCCAGCTACTTGGGAGGCTGAAGCAAGAGAATCGCTTAAGCCCAAGAGCTAGAGGTTGCTGTGAGCTGTGATGCCATGGCACTCTACTGAGGGCAACAAAGTGAGATTCTGTCTCTTAAAAAAAGAAAAAAGAAAAGTTTCTATAAATCATTCAAAGTTGAATGGCCAATAACTTGATAAGAGACCAATCACTAACTTTTAAAAATGCCAATGAGGTGTGGGCAAAATAACCATGAAAGAGGAGCAGGATGAATTTTTAAAATCTTGAAACGTCCTTCAAATGCATCTTTATGTTTTTATTCTATGTTAAAGAAACAGAAACTGGAAAGGGTGAGTTAGAGGTGTGGTTGTGCAGGAAACACAAAGTGGAATTTAGCCAGTGGATGCTTCTTCAAAGAAAGTGGATCGGCACTTCAATAAACATGTGGTGAATGAGCTGGTTAAAAAGGACATATGTAGGGCAGTGCCTGTGGCTCAGAGGAGTAGGGCACCAGCCCCATATGCTCCAGGAGGTGGTGGGTTCAAACCCAGCCCCGGCAAAAAACTGCAAAAAAACCCATAAGGGACATATGTTTTATGTGTATGGTATATGATTCTTGGATTTAATGGAATTTTTTGGTTAACCAACCAGTCCTTTCTGCAAAAGGAGCAGTTGCTTCTACTGAAGTTGGAGGATATGGAAGAGTGGTGAAAGATGACTCTGCAAGGTGGGCCTTGCTCTAGGTCGATCAGGCAGGGCCCTGCCATTTCACAAGGGATCCCCCCAATCAGGGTCTGTAGATCTGGTCTGTTGAGCTGGTTAATTTTCCTTAATTTTCCATGAGAGGACTCCTCCAAACCTCTGCCTGGAGTGCGGGATAGAAAAATCCCAGAGTCCCTCAGGAAATCTGCTGTTTGCAACTTCACCTTATATCAGCTCTCTGCCGCAAGGGTATCTGATGTTTCCCAATGCCAGAGGCTTCCTGAAATGCTGAGGCCTGAATTGGCTCAGTTTTTACCACATCCCCATCCTCACAGCACTTAGCTTCCTTTTCTGTGGTCACCTCAAGTCATTTGCCATCTGCTTTCCAGCTTCCAACTTTGTAAATATCTTTTAGTTCTTTTTCTCCTTGAGAGTATAAGCCATCTTGATGTCTTTACTTAAATTTCCTCAGCTTGTTTTGCTTAATTTCTGAAATGAGAATAATAATTCCTACTTTGCAGGACTGTTATGAGAATGAATAAGATGGAAAGTGAATCCCACAGCACTTAACATACAGTAGACAATAAATGGTAGTTATTTCTATTATTAATTATTGTGTTGGACTGAGTTAGGTGTTAAGTTGAACTTTAGCTTTGGGATCTGGCATGGTGTTTCTCTCACTCCCTTTCTGTTTGTTCTTTTATTGGTATTTCTCATTACTAAGTACATTATTGTATCCTAAGGCCTAGAAGAATTCCTAAACTCAATAAATATTTATTGATTAGTTGAATGATAATCATACATTATTGGCTAGAATAAAGTCGTAATGTAATTTAAACTAATCTACATAGCACAATTCAGGTCTGTAATTTAGTCACATTTCACATGGTAGATGGGTATTAGATAAAAAATTATTTTTAAAATATGTATTTTGATATAGCATTTTTAAATATGTATATAAACTACTCTGTATGTGCCAGATTGTTAATATAAGCACAGAAACATGGAAAAGGGTGCATATAAATGTGCACTAATACCAATTAAAAGTCATCTCACAGTCATTCTGTTCCATCAGCCCACTTGGTTACGCCTGGTCTTTGGCATTTCAGCAATGTTATCTTGTGCTGACAAGTCAAAGTGCCCTTTATGTCTTGTACCACCACACAGTTTCCTGGCTGTCCTCCATGGTCCGTTAACAAATGGCTGTGTGCCGTCGTATCTGAGTCCCTGTAAGAATAAGTGTTCCTACCTATTTGCTTTTCTATAATAAAACTGTATTAATTGGAAAGACCAATCTAATTTGTGAGGATATTTCAGACTTCAACAAAACTTTGGCTGTTTATCAAACACTTGATATTTTAAAGTTCTTTTGAATTGCAAATTCAGATATGGCGGTAAAATTCATTTTCTAAAATAGGTTTCCGTTTGTGTTGCTTCTTTTACCCCAAGGTCTAGTATAACGACAGTCTCTTGCTATGGTTATGTTTGTTGCTTTTTTAAAACTATATTTTGAAAATCTATACTATTATTTTTACATTCATCCTCTTTTTATGTAAGATCAAGATAAATACTATTGAGAAGAATGGGGTTTAGGAGAAAAATACTACCGGTGAGTGTTCTTTAAGCAGATACAAAAAGTTCAGGAAAGAAAATTTCTCAGAGTAAAACTTCTACATTTTCACCAACAGAAGGAAAAATTGTGTATGAGAATAAATTCTGGCATTGTTGATAAAATATAAATGGCTAGAGACCAACTTGTATAGAAACTCCTTATTTTAATTAGATCAAGTTTCTGAGAAACAGTGGATTTCAAACATTCTTCGTGGACTTTGCCTTATTTTTTGTAGTTCTCATCTAACAAGGCTTCTTTGAAGTAATTACTTTGGGTACCATTTGAATCCTTAAGTAGAATAACCACTAAGACCCTGAGTTTCTTCTCTGATGTTTTCACACTTTGAAATTCCTCACTACCATGGGCTTAAGTCTCATATGTTTGCCTAAATGAACATAGTAGGTATGTCTAATTTGATAAATGTGGAGGTAAGGAATTCCTCTCTATAAATAGCTCAGATTACTTTCCTCTTCATTTATTAGTTCCCATGAAGAAATGAATGCTTTTCTAAGCTATTATTTTTAAAATTCTGGGAGAGCTAGATCACTATATAAAAGATGATTCATTTAACTGATTTAATTGACTTTCATCTTCTTGTATCTCTGCTTTAGTTATCCACATAACAAGACACCTCAAATTTAGTTGCTTAAAGCAACAATCATCCTATTTGTTTAATGTTCTGCAATCTGGGCAGGGTTCAACTGGGTAGTTCTTTGGTTATTTATGT
>NW_003852419.1:12100602-12104791 GCF_000181295.1 Otolemur garnettii
TTCAGTATAAGATTTTAATTTGAAAGAGAGCCTTTATGTACAGAATAAATTCATAGTTACTTATGATTTAAATTAATATTCTAGTTTTAACATAATAAATTCAAAAATATTTTCCTCAAACCTTTTAAAAATATTGTATAAAATAAGAATAGTTACTTTCACTTGTTCTTTGATGTTTAACTCAAGTGGAATAAATGATATTTACCTTAACAATGACTCATTTACAAAGCAAAGTTAATTAAATTCCAAGTGTGTTGATTTAATTTTATTCTGTTTTCTTCTTAAACACTTTCATTACATTTATCAGGAAAACTTGACTTTGACAATCAAAACTTTCCTAAACATTGGGTGGTGCCTGTGGCTCAGTGAGTAGGGTGCCGACCCCATATACCAAGAGGGGTGGGTTCGAAACTGGCCCAGGTCAAACTCCAACAACAACAAAAAAATAGCCAGGCATTGTGGTGGGCACCTGTAGTCCTAGTTACTCGGGAGGCTGAGGCAAGAGAATCACCTAAGTCCAAGAGGTGGAGTTTGCTGTGAGCGGTGATGCCATAGCACTCTACAAAGGGCGACAAAGTGAGACTCTGTCTCTAAAAAAAAAAATCCTTCCTAAACACATAAAAAGTTCCTATAAATTCAATGAATCAAACCTAACAAATATTGTAAAACCTAATAAATCTTATATGACCTTATAAATCTAATAAATACAGTAAATCCAGATATCCCAAACATTTTAATACTGTTTATAAACTTAAAAACAATATTTCCATAAAATTGTTGGTACAATCAGCAATGCATTAGATCAAATATTTTTCTGACATATTAAAAAATTATAGATTAATTTCATTTGCTTTATTCTACATATACTTAAACTCAAAACTTTTTAGGATTGAAAAAATTCACCAACAATTTCTTTCCATGGTCGTGTGGAAATCCTAGAATATTGGTTTTGAGTGTTAGAAAAGCAGCAAAGTGTTTTGAAAAAGTTACTCTGCTGTAAGCTATCATATGGAGCTATATTATGGAAATTTTTGATCTTTTTTTAAGAAAGATATCCTGTTTGCAAAGGCATAATAAAGTTGTATTTTGTAGACTATCAACAATAAAGCTAACAACTTTATTTAACACACACACAAAATTACTCTGTAATCAATCTTTATTTGTTACCCTATAAGAAAAATTTTCTAATAACCTATTTGTATTAACTCTAATTCCTGGCTAAGTATTATTGTGATTATTACAGAGGGCTTTTAAAAATTGACAAATAAAAGATTGCATATATCTATTACGTACAACATAATATTCTGAAATATGTGAAATGGTGAAACTGAGCTAATATGTGCATCACGTCATACATTTACCATTTTAAAATCTTTCTTCTTAGCAATTTTTAATACAATATATTGTTATTAACTATAGTCACCTGAGTATAGTCATTCCTTGGTATCCAGGGGACTGATTCCAGGACCCTAGAGATAACAAAACCTGAAGATGTGCAAGTTCCTTATGTAAAATGGTGTGACATTTGCAGATAACCTACATATATCCTCCCATATACATTACATCATCTCTAGATGATTATAATACCTAATACAACAAATTAATAAATACTATTTAAATAGTTATACTGTTTTCTGTATTAGTCTGTTTTATATTGTTATGAAGGAAACACCTGAGGCTGGATAATTTATAAAAGAAAAGAGTTTGTTTGGCTCACAGTTCTGCAGACTATATAGGCATGGTGACAGCATCTGCTTCTGGGAAGGGCTGCAGGGAACTTCCAATCAAGGTGGAGGGGGAAGGGGGAGCAATGGTGTCACCCGGGGAGAGAGAAGAAGAGCAGGAGGAGGTGGTGCCAGGATCCTTAAATGACCAGCTCATGAGCTAATAAAGTGAAAACTCACTCATAAAGCAGGGAGAGCAGGAAGTCTTCATGAGGGAACTGCCCCCATGACCCAGCCGCCTCCCACCAGGCCCCACCTCCAACACTGGTGATCAAATTTCAACTTGAGATTTGGAGGAGCCAAACGTTTGAACCATATGTATTGTTTGTATTTGTATTATTTTTATTACATTTTTTTTTCTGAATATTTTTGATCTGCAGTTGGTTAAATCTGTGGATGTGGAATCTGCGGATCCTGAATGCCAATATACCCACAGATATCTTGAACTTATTGTTCCCATCTAACTAAAGTTTTGTATCTAAGACCAATAGCTCCCCAATCCTGCTTCCTTAAGAAAGCTTTTAATGATGATAGAGATTTTGCTCTAGGGCGGCACCTGAGGCTCAAAAGAGTAAGGTGCCGGGCCCCATATGCCGGAGGTGGTGGGTTCAAACTCAGCCCTGGCCAAAAAATGCAAAAAAAAAAAAAAAAGAGAGAGAGATTTTGCTCTATGCATTTTACTTACTAAAACATCAATGTCATAAATTCATCATGCTTAAAGTGTTCTTTACAGTTGGTAGATATAAACTGTGTTGTCCAAAGATTTTTCAGGTGTGGAAAATTACTGTCAGATTTTAAGTCAGGAGGAAGCATAGCATGTAAGTCTTTAGTATGGGGATAGCTTCTTATTTGCCCCAACTGTTATCGTGACTTCAGCAGCTGTGATGTATTAAACAATTGTCCCTGATTGTTTTTAACAAACACCTGGTTGGGGGGTTGTGGTTCATACTGCCGGAGTGAGTCATGTCTATAAAGACATGCACTGCAATGGATTTTCCAGGGAACTGCCAGCCAGGTGAAATAATGACACTTCTCTCCATTGGCCCTTCCAGCAGCTGCTAGGTTGCTGGTTTTCACTTTCATGCAGAGCTCTTGGTTTTCAAGGCTTGGGCAGAGAGAAGAAGGGGATGAAAACTGCAAGTTAAAATGTCATAAAGTTTCCTTTTATAAGGTAGAGTAAGCCATTTTTCTTGAATAAATGCTCCTTGGATTATTGCATGCCTTCAGTTAATTTCCAGAGTTATGAAAAGTTGATTTTGACAATTTTTGCTGGTGTACTCATTGCTTTGGGGCAGAAACAGCCTTTTCAGAGGTCTTTACTCTGAGATTCCCACTGATGTTCTGTCCCTTTAGTTTTCATGTTACAAATAATATCTCCTTCCAGTCTGCCATTTCTATCAGCTTTGCCAGTGGTGTCTTTCATGGAATAGGTGCCCTGATTTTTAATATAATTAAGTTTATCCCATTTTCACCTTATGGGTTGTGTATTGGGTGTTTTGTTTAAGAAGAATTTTCCTACCTGTGGGTCACAAAAGTGTTTTCCTATATTATCATCTCTTGGTTTTATAATGTTGCCTTCCATAATTAGTTCTTTAATCCTAGAGTCCACTTTTATGAGCAGTGTTAAACAGAGAACCTATTTCATTTTCCTATCATGGCGTGAACCAGTTTTCTGAATAGCATCTATAAAACAATCTGCCCTTTTCTCACTTATTTGTAGAACCTCCTTAATTTTGTTAGGGTTACTTATATAAATGAATCTGTCTCTGAGCTCTCTTTTATGTACTTAAGTTAATTTTCAATTCTTGGACCAGTAACAAAATGTTTTAATATTATGGACTTTCATCTTGTCTTAATATCTTATAGGAAAAGTCCTCATTCTTTGCTCTTCTTTTCAGAGTTTATCTATTTCTGGGCCTTTATTTTTTCATTTAAACACTCAAATTTATGACATTCCTCAAAATATCCAACTAGAATTTTGATTGGGTTGTGTTGACAGTATTTATTAATTTAGGAGAAGTTGTTGCCTTTATTATACTATCTCATCCTATTCAAGAGTATGGAATGTCTATTTAATTCTACTTTCATATCTTTAAGAGAGTTTTCCAAGGTCTTATCAATTCTTTTTTAATTTCTAGAAACTTTATACTATATAGTTTCTTATGTCTTATTTTTCATTATATTTTCTAGTAGGTTATCACTATTGTAGAGAAAAACTACTGATTTGTATATATTTACATTATAAAAGTTAGCCTTGCCAAACTCTTATTCCTACTAATATAATTCATTGATTCTTGTGGTTTTTCTGTTCAAGTAAATTATATTCCCTACAAATGACAGCTTTCTCTTCTTTTGCAATCATTATAGTACTTTTTTCTTTTTTATAATGTTCACCAGGGTCTTCATTAATATGTCAAACAATGAAATTTAGTTCTGAGTTTTTATGAGTATAATGCTTATTTTTC
>NW_003852419.1:12105994-12118379 GCF_000181295.1 Otolemur garnettii
GTTGAGCCACAGGCGCCGAGCCTCTAACTCCATATTAATGGTACTTTATTCTATATATTTGAGGATATTTATTAGTATCCTCAAATTTTTTAAATTCTTGGTATATGGGTTCTAAAAATTCTGTTTCACATAGCGTATGTTCAAAGGACATGTTTCAAAATTTTCTTCCTTTTATGGTCCGATTTATGGTAGGTCACGTTCCCTTAAGGGATTCATCAGCCCTCCCTGTTGCAGGCAAAGGCTGAAGACCAGGGTCTGATTTGTGTCCCTCACAGGGAATTTGAGGAAAGAAAACGAGGCTAGGGCTGGAGAACCTCAAGTATCAACAAACCAGTTTTGACCATTGTTACTTGCTGTCACTCTGCTATGTCCGTCCTCTAGTGAGGAATCCACTCTACCACCCTTAAATTGTTTTAAAAATGGCACCACTGAAAGAAGGCAGTATCTTGATGTTATTAATCCCCCAGCACTGAATGTCATTGGAAAATGTTGGAGGAAGACATGCCCAAGGGGGCAGCCTGCACCCATTATCATCAGCGGCTTGTCCTGAAGGGACGTCCATGCTGTTCTGATATTATCATGTGGCCCTGGGGCAAACGCTGATCTTCCCAATGCAATAATGTGGTGGGACAGGAGGACATACGTCTAGAGCTGATTTTAAAAGCTCTCCTCCAACCTGTTCTTTCTTGGCAGCATCTGACCTTCCTGCCCTCCAGCTCAAGCTGCCATCAACCCTTCACACCAGTTTACTCAGTGTTTTTAAAGTTCATCAGATTCATGTTGTCTTCTCCCTTCCATAGTTTCCCCTTTATCAGGATACAAAAGAGCTGGTCCCTTGCTAACTTTGAAGACGCTCCATAATTTGACCCCCATATCCTAGAGACTTTATGAACATTGTCTTCCATCCTCACAACTCTGAAAGTAAATTATTTTTATTCCCATTTTAAAGAGGAGGAATTTGAATCTCAATGAAGTGAAGTGATTTTTTTTTTCAAAGTCACACAGCTAAGCAATATGGTAGAGCTAGAGTTTGAAAACATGCCTATTTTATCCCCCAACTCATGCTTTGGATACCTTTATTAACCCCACCTGATTAATGCCTAAACTTAGAGCTGCTTCATGGTTATCCAAGAAGTTGTCAAACTGTGTTTCTGAACATGCTAATGATCTGTGAGCTAGATCACAGTACTAATCAAAAAAATAGTAGTCTTTTCCCACTTGGTGGAAAAAAATAAGTTATCAATAGATTTTTCAGTGTTAGTTATTTAATCTTTGCACTTCTGTTCACTTCTCTTCTTTGCACTTGTGTGCTAGGTATTCCTAAATGAAAGGTAATGATTAAGTAGAAATAAGTTTTGAGTTTTGAGTAGCTGATCTCAATTAGGAAAAAAGAAAATATTATCTGTTAACATTTTTCCCACCTAATCAGGAAAAGATTGCAGTTTTATATCATGTAAGATATAAATATTTGAATATTTATCATTCTTGCTAATAAAATGAGTTTATATCAATGTCTGAATACTGAATTAATTCATGAATGTTTAACAAATATAAATTTAGAAACATTTTTCTTATGTATTCTTCCTAATTTCTTTTTTGTTTTTGAGACAGAGTCTCACTATGTTGGTCCTCGGTAGGGTACCATAGTGTCACAGCTCACAGCAACCTCTAACTCTTGGGCTTAAGCAATTCTCTGGCCTCAGCCTCCCAAGTAGCTGGGACTACAGGCACCCGCCACAGTGCCCAGCTATTTTTTTTTGTTGTTGTTGTTACAGTTGTCCTTGTTGTTTAGCAGGCCCGGGCCAGGTTCAAACCTGCCTATCTCAGTGTATGTGGCTGGTGTCCTAACCACTGAGCAACTGTCTCCAAGCCTGTTCTTCCTAATTTTTTTTATTTTATATGTTTATTTTCAATATAAATTTATTTAAATCACTTTGAACCCAACATGTCCTAAGGTTTTACCCACTGATCAAACTGCTCTACTGTGAGATACCCAAGGTCAATAGCAGTTTCTTTTAAGGTTGATCCATTTTTGTGGGCTGTCTTAGCAATCTTTGCTGCCTTGTCATACCCTAAGTGAGGATTGAGAGCTGTCACCAACATTAGAGACGCATTCATTAGCTTGTTGATCCTTTCTGTGTTGGCCTGAAAGAAACTGAAGCATCCCCCAGCAGCCTGGCTGAGTGTAACACATTTTTAATCATCATCGGCTTCAAAACACTCAACTCAAAATGTCCATTGCTGCCTCCAACGGTTACAACGACATGATTCCCCATGACTTGGGCTGCAATCATGGTCATTGCTTCACACTGATAGAGTTCACTTTGCCTGGCATGATACTGCTTCCCAGTTCATTTTCAGGCAAGATCAGTTCACCTAGACCTGACCAAGGACCAGAACCCATAAAACGAGTATCATTTGCTATCTTCAGCAGACTGCAAGCAGTAGTGTTCATGGCTCCACTGAGTCAGCCAGAGCTCCAAATTTATTTGGAGCAGTGACACATGGCAAGCCTGTGAGCGAAGCCACTTTTGCAACAACTTTTTCTGCGAAGTCACTTCTAGTATTTAAACCGGTACCGACAGTGGTGCCTCTAGCTGCAAGCTCATAGATTCTTGGCATGGCAGCTTCTATTCTTGCCATTGCATGTGCCACTTGTTGAACATAACCAGTAAGTTCCTGCCCCAGAGTAAGTGGAACAGCATCCGGAGTGTGAGTACGCCCAATTTTCATGATCTGCGCAAATTCTTTGGATTTGCACGGAGGGCATCACGGAGTTTCTGCAGTCCTGGTAACAGCACTTCATGAACCTTGACTGCAGCAGCAATATGCACTGCTGTGGGGAAAGTATCATTGGAGCCCTGGCTTTTATTAACATGATCATCGGGATGCACAGGGCTCTTGCTACCAAGTACACCTCCTAACATTTCAATTGCTCTATTGTTAATGACTTCATTCACATTCATATTCGTCTGGGTTCCGGATCCAGTCTGCCACACCACGAGAGGAAAATGATCATTTAATTTACCTTCAGCCACCTCGTCCGCCACCTTCGTTATTGCATTAGCAATCTTTGGATCAAGACCATAGTCCTGGTTTACTTCAGCAGCTGCTCGTTTCAAGATGTCAAAAGCTCTAATAAATGGGACTAGCATGCGTTCCGTCATCCTCCAATCTTAAGGTTCATGGTAGATCTCACAGTCTGGGGGTCATGATACTTAGCATTTGGGACCTTGAGTTCACCAAAGGTATCATATTCTATCTGGAAGGAATTCTGGCTTGCCATTCGAGCCACGTTCGGGACCCAGAATGGGGGGACCGCCGCGCCACTCCTCGAGTCGGGAGCTGAGGCCAAGGCTGGAGCTCGCAGAAGGCGACGCAACCTCACGAGAAGACGGGAGTGCTTGGTATGTGGTGTTGTGGAAGCCTGGCTAGATTTTCTGAGTCTATTCTTCCTAATTTTTAAGGTGTAATTTTTAAAAATTAAAATTTTACTTTTAATAGTGAATATATTCACATGGCACAAAATTCACATGGTACAAAAGAATATGCAATGAAAAATGAATCCATGTTGAATTAAAAATTAATGTTTAAGTAATGTACTTTGATCCAAATTAAATACAATTTATATAAGAATTAGTCACTAATTTCTTTCTTATTTTTTCCCTTGCCCACCACATGTTAATATGTTCTTTATCATATTGCATCCTCATTTATAAGTGAAATGTTTGTAATTTCCCCTTTATAATAATATATTTTCTCCAATTTTAATATCCAGATTAAGTAGAATGATTTTGAAGTATTTCTTTTTCTATTGTCTATAAGATTTGGCATGATCTGTTTTTTTGAAATTATCTGTTACTTTCATTTATAAATAATAGTTGTCTATTTTCTTGAGACTTTGGAAAACACAAAAGAAGAAGTTAACTGATCAAAGTATTCTATAATAGACCTACTCCTATCTGACAATGTACATGTTACTTTGTTTGCATTATTACTATTATTATTGCTTAATATTTTGTTGCAGCAGTCGTCTGATTTCTTTTCTGAATGTATTTATCTTCATTCGTTCTTTATGAGGTTTTTGTTCTCAGTCCGTATGTTAAATATTGTTATTGGCATTAAATTTAACCTTTTTAATTCTGTAAAGGCAAAAGTGGGAACCTAATATACACATGTATAAGTAAGAAAAATTAATTAAAAAAAAAATGATTCCAGTTCTCTCCGCATCTGTCCTCCCGTCCTTTAATTCTCTTTCCCTATAGTAAGCACTGTTAACCAGTTTCTTGTGTATCATTCCATAAACATGCTAGGTATGTATCGACTCATTATGTGCATACTTTTTTAAGAAAGAAAAACCTTTTGCCTTAATATAATTTACCTCACTAAACTGTTTTTTTTAATCATCAGAAGGAGTACTGGAAGTTGCTCTAATTCTTTAAATAACTTTGCTGAAATTAAAACTGAGTGAATTTTAAAAATTATTTAAAATGTTAAACATACATGGCATAGAGAGACCAATATAATAAACTCCTTACTAACTTTGAAGACTCTCCATAATTTGACCCCCACATCCTAGAGACATATATCTGTACACACCCATCACCTAGACCAAAAGGTTATTTAAAAGTGATTTTTAAAGAATAAATACGCTTGCAAATTTTCACAGGCTCTATTACTGGATGTAATAAAAAGAATTGTGTGTTCAACTAAAACTACAACGTCCCTACCATCTTCCAATTCATTGTTAATGCTGGTTGAGAGTAACTTTAGCACAGACTATCTTGTCCATTGCCTTAACCAAACTTGGCCACAACTTCAGATTCAGCACAGAATTTTTTATATTCTTTCTAGTAGTAAATAATAAGTTAGCAAATACATTGTTTTTATGCTTTCCCTAAAACTTATTGGTATCTGTGTAAAAAGTATACCTAATAGATTTTTAAGATGAACAGACTTTTAGTATTATTGTATTAATATTAATACTAATTTAATATTATTTTTTAAAAATTCCACATGTAGGACTAATTTGGTCTTTTTGACTTAGTTATTTACACAGGGAAAGAATGGTAAGTCCATGATAGCTGGGTTCTTTTGGAGACGGGGTGTTGCTCTGTTACCCAGGCTGAAATGCACTGGCACTAATGTACCTCACCGCAACCTTGATCTCTCTGGCTCAGGTGATTCTTCTGCCTCAGTGTCTCCCATAGCTAGGACTATAGGCATGCACTGCTGCACCTGACTAATTTTTTTAATATTTTTGTAAAGACAGCCTCTCACTGTGTTGCTCAGGCTGGTCTTCTACTCCTGGGCTCAAGTGGTCCTCCTTCCTCAGCCTCCCAAAGTGCTGGAATTACAGGCATGAGCCACTGTAAATGTAAAATGTGTTAGCATTTTTTACAAAGCAGGAATATTGTGAATATTGATTATATTTCCTTACACGAATCTCATTTTTGTCCTGACTTCATAAAATCTTTTTCCTTTTCTTAGTTCCACTTGCCTCTCCTGATGCATCAGAACTTCAAAAGAATTTTATAGAATGCATCTCTTTTATGCATCAATATGACTCCAGGAAAACTCCTAATGAGCCCATCCAGGGAAAGGTGAGACAATGTTTAGAAGTAATTATTGAATACTTTAGGACTTACGATAGAACCTTAAGCCTTGTCAAGTCATAATTATCTTTGTAAATCTATTTAAACAGACTAACAGTTATTAGTAAGGATAGCATCCCAGCCACATGGCATAGTAAAACTAAGGAATGATGCCATATTCAATAATTTGAATCACAGTCTTTGGAATCTGGTTTACTTAAATTACTGAAATCCTTTGCATAACATAATATCAAAGCATAGCCAGGCATGGTGGCACATACCTGTTGTCTCCGCTACTGGAGAGGTTGAGGTGAGAGAATGACTTGATCCTAGGAGTTTAAGTCCAGCCCAGGCAACATAGCAAGACCCCATCTGTATAAAAATCATCATCATCATCATTTCAAAGTACTTTGATAAACTTTTTGATGTGCTTAATGTGTGCGTGTGTCAGGGAGATGCATATAAAGTTTATGAAGCCAAATAGAAATATAATAGTTAATTATTGGAGATTTGCTTTCATTTGGGATACAATCATAAATCCTCCGATCCTTAGTTTCTGTTGTACTCATCAAAACCCATGAAGCAAGAAATAACTTTTATAAGACGAGTCTTATACAACCAAATGACAAAAAAGTTAAGAATAGGAAATAATGAGATGTGCTTCTTTGACTTTCGGCTTTTTTTTTCTTCCTATTTTTCTGGTGCACCCTATTTTACAATTTAAAATGTTTACCAAGAATTACTACGGTGGTGCTTTGGCTTTGGGCTAAGGTGACAGCCAGTGAAGAGACAGAGAAATAAATTCCTGAACCCCTAGGACTTGAGCTAATCCATGAACTCAGTTCGCAGCTGCATCTTCCAGCAATTTGTGTTCCCCTGGTTAATGTCAACTTTGTTTTCCTTTCCAGAAACATGGAGCTTTTGTGCAGAGAGAGATAAAACCAGGGAGTAGGCCAACAGTTCCTAAGGGAACAGAGGTATTATTGAATGCTCCAGGGTCATGTTCATCAGAACAGTCCAAAAAAACAGAGAAAGGAAATTCAGCGGAAAGCAAAATGATCTCACCAGGTCACTGCCGACAAAATTCCCAAGAGCTGTTACAGACTAAAACTCACTTATCAGAAACAGACGTCAGACAGGCAGCCAAAGCGTGCCCCCAAAGTCCCGAGAGCAGGGAGAAGCAGAGAGCAGATATCTCTCCACCAACCAGGGGAGATGCTGTTCTTACTAGCCATGCGCCTTTAAATCTACCAATAAAAAAATCAAGATAAGTCAGGATAAATTACCTTCTTTAGATAAAAATATAATCCCTGGAATGTAAGGAAATTTCATAATCATCACCCAAGCCTTCACGTTTGCTCCTTTAGTTACCAATAATCTCAGAACATAGAATTTACATGAACTGGGAAAAAGGGGAAAAGATAATTAAAATGTACCCAAATTTTAAGAGTGGTCTCCAATGAGTGATGGATTGAGACAATTATTTCTATGTCACATACTTATAGTAAAACACAACTTCATTTGGCACAGAAATGAACCTAATTAATAAATACAGTAAAAGTTTTAGAAGAGAGGCCCTATTAGACAGGCATAAGTTACAGCTTTGGAATCAAAGAAACTGGAGTTGGAATGTTGGCTTCACTTCATACAGGCCATGTGACATCACTGAAATTATTTAATCTCTCTAGACTTCATTTTTCTCATCTGTAAAATTAGGAAAATAGCAACTTCAGAAGTTTATTGACCATGAGATTATACATATTGATCAATAAGTGATCAGTGTGATCACATCATCACTATTCATATACTCAAATTCTAATTTAAGGATAATATTCACTTATATATTTAAAATTTCCTCCTTATTCTAAAACTTAGAACTCCTCCATAAATAATCAAAAATGTGAAAAATCTAAAAACATTTTTGCTAGTACAACATGCACACACACACTAAATTCAAAGGCATATGCATACTGTAAATATTAAAATATTATCAAAATTATTTTCTATTTTACTCAGATCATTTCTAGCATTAACTCAACCTTCGCTTTTTGGGTAAGTTTGGTAAATATTAATTCCACCAGCTATTCTAATTTTGTATATTTGCTGTGCTATGAGTAGAAATGGGCAGAGTTTTCCTCTACTATAAATTACAAATTGCCCTGGGACTATATCAGTTGCTCACTATTATCTACACCATTGATAAGGCTACAGCTAAAAATTTAAATAGACTGCAAAAGAACAAATTTCGTTTTTATATGTAATGTATATTGGGAACTTTTAGTTGTAACAACATGGCAGATTAAGGCTCACAGTGAACCTTTGCATTACGAACACCTCAAAATGCTAAATAAAATGGGACACCAAACAAATATGTAGCCAAGTTCACAAAACAGAAACCCTTATACTCCAAAATAGGGAACTTGCTTACTTGTAAGTCAGTATATATCTTGAAGATCTTTCCTTGTCAACACATAGACTCTCTCGTTATTTGAATAGCTTCACATCCTCCACAGCATAGATATACTACTATATAACTAGAGCAATAACAATGCAAGGTTTGGTGAGGGTGGGAAGAGAGAGGTGGTTAGCAGATTTGGAAAGAGGTTGAAGGCTAGGGACTTGAATATTAATCCCTACTGGAATAGAGATGAACCCGTATGGCCTCCAAAGTGGAAAGATAGAGTTGAAACTTGCATAAAGCTAGAACTCTCAAATGGCTGGCCTGTCAGAACAAGGCCGACTTCACTCCATGCATATGCCCAGAGGCAAAACAAATTTGCCTCTTCCTGGAGCTATAGTGAACAAACTCTTTGTGAGAAAGTAAAACCCCAAGTTTGTGCCACACTCAGGTTTGGAATGTGGATTTATATGCAGGGCTTCCTGTAGGACACAAAATTAACAGAAAAATCAATCCTGCTAGTGATAGCTCTGCAGTGCCCGACAAAAGCAAATGAAAAATCCCACTGGAGAGATATCGTCATGATCCATTAAAAAAACAATCCCTGCTAAAGACAGGTTACAAACAAAAATTATAAATGATGTGAAGGAGAAAACCAAACTGAGCAAGTCTACAGTACAAAGAGTGATTAAAACTTTAAAACTGGTGATAATAAAATGAAAACACTTTCATTTTCAAGATTCTTGTCATTCCCCTCCGTTCTCTCTCTTCTCTCCTTTGGAACAGTTTCTAGCTGAACATTGGGACATTTGGATCTACTATGTCTCTCAACTTTTCTCTCATTGTCCTTCTTACGGTATTTCACCACTAAGTAAGGGCAACAGTCCCCTTGACACTTTCTTCTAGCTAATTTGCTTTTCAGCCATGTTTATTGTTATGCCAGACCAGGTATTAAAGCTTAAAGGACCTGGAGGTAGCTCCAGGTCTCTCTACACATAAGTTGAGCTTTTGTTTCCTTTAGTTTTCTTCATCTAAACATTCGTTCTCAAATAATATCTTTTAGAATTTATTAAACATGTTTTTTCCTTGGGTGCAAAAAATATTATTAAAAATGTTTTGTTTTGGTTTTTTTTGTGATTAGCAATTTTTTAATTAAGTGGTTTGTACTTACGAAGACAAAGAACAAAGGCATAAACCCTATTAAAGAATTTCCATGCTAGTTCAATTCATGACACACAAGATGATTTAAAAATAAACACAACCACAGAGTTAGTATTTAAAGTATCACATTTTTACATTTCTAAGTATTAAACACAAGTAACGCTGTTAAAAGTAAAGGCACCTAATGTTTGTTAATTCTCAAACTGAATGACTTTGACAAAAATAACAAATGTGTCTGCATGAAACTATTTTATAACAAGTGTAAATTATTTCACAGATCCTTTTAATGAACAGTATTTCATCTTTAAGAGAACAGCTCTTTAACCATTAGCAAAAAATTGTTTCAAAATAGTTTAAGGCACTAAAATAGATGCATATATAACGTATTATCAACACAATGTAACATCATGAAATTATACTGAATGAGAGAAGTAACATTTTTAACTTGGAAAATGTAGAGTAATTTAATTAGTAAATGAGAATCTATAAACTTCTGGTCATAAATTTTCCTATCTTCCAGTTCTATTAAAATAGATCTTTTTTTTTTTTTTTTTTGAGACAAGGTCTCACTTGTTGCCCTTCGTAGAGTGCTGGTATCATAGCTCACAGTAACCAGTAACCTCAAACTCTTGGGCTTAAGTGATTCTCTTGCCTCAACCTTCCAAGTAGCTGGGACTACAGTTGCCTGCCACAATGCCTTTTTTTATTGTAGCTGCCATTGTTGTTTAGTAGACCCTGGCTGGGTTCAAACCCTTCACCCCCAGTGTACGTGGCCGGTGCTCTAACCTGTGCCCTAACAACTGAACTATGGGCACTAAGCCTAAAATGGATCTTATTATCTGTATTTATCCACATGCATTTTTATGGACTTTAGAGAGCAAGCAGCAGATGTGTATGATCAGTCTGCCATCTTGAGTTAATATCTAATTTCCTTTTTATATCATTTGCAAACTTAGTTCTTTAACTATTAGTAAATAACAAATTCTGTGCAACAGACCTCATAGGTGACTGACAAACATCACTGAGGATTGATTGACACAGTCCTGCTCTAGAGAAAATATATTTTAGTGAGAGGCAGAGGATCTGGGGTCAAATAGCCCAGTTAGTGGGCTCCTACCATAGGCTAGGATGGTTCTCAATCTTTTCAAATATGAAGTCATCTTTTCTGTATTAAAAAACAATTTATGGCTCCTCAGAAAATATTAATTGACCTTTCAGAGTCCATTGTTTGAGAGAATGCATAATGAAATGTAAGGATGATTTCCAGGATCAAGTCTCTGTTAACTGCTAAGGGTGTGTCTCTCCAAAAGGAATTCCATGGTCTAGGAAAGTCATAACTGTCTGTCAGTACAAATAGTGCTCTTAAATTTCATGAGAATATTTGACTGTTTCCAAGTAGTTCCCTCATTAAGTGTTTCATAGAATGATAGCCTTTACTGGGATACAGGATTTTCTTTCAAATTACAAAAATCCAAAACCCCCATATAAAATGAAAACTATGATCCTTCTCCATATAATTTCAGATTGCAAAAATGAATATGAAATTTCATATTCATTCAATTCTAATGAATGTGGTAATGGCTTTTAAACCCTAACACTACAAGCGGTAATAGTGTAAATTTGCATAATGTGTGTTAATTGTTAAAGAAATTTCAATCTATTATCTTATGTGACCCTTATAATAATCCTATGAAGCAGAGCAAATAATATTTCAATTTTACAGCTATTAATAGGCTCAGAAAATGTTCCTGATTTCTCTAAGTCTGAAGTTAGCAAGCAACAAAGTTAGGACTAAAATTTAAATTTATCAATGCCCAGTCCATGAATTCTCCCATGTCAACCCACAAGGCAATGCTGGCCCATTCCAAATTTAAAAAAGGATAGTGTAAGAAGTGTGAAAGCAAATAAAGTCGACACCTTTATTGAGAGACTGTGACTTTACTGATTTGGGTGTTTTAAAATGCTTTTTGCTAGTCTTTTACCACTATGATGGACTAAGTTGATGTGGAAAGCACTCATCATTCCTAACACAGATAAATGTTGGATAAAATATAATAAAAATACTTGAAATTTATAACTGAGCATTAAAACAAGAAATTAAAGTCCTAAGGTGCCAGAAGGGGAAAGAACATGAAAAAGCAATGAATAAGAGGTGAGACTAAATAAGCAGTTGAAGAATTAGAATCCAAAGATGAACTTAGGGGCTGGGATTTTAATGCCTGAGCAGGAATGGGAGTGAAGGCCCCATATGCAGTGAAGCTGGGCAAAGAGCCAGGATCCTGGAAGAGCTTTGCAGCTATGAAAAGAATTCTGAACTATCTCCTCCCATTACCCTTGGGAATTAGAGGAAGAAGCTGACTGATTATCACTCAGATGACATTCCTGCCAAACTGAGCATAGGGTGGGAAACCCAAACCAAGAAAGCAACAGGAAAACTGTTTTAAACCATGGAAAGTTTAAGAACCCTGGTAGAGACAAATATGAAACTGCCCCATTGTGACATTTAATAATCCTGCATGCATAAGACACCATGGGAAGAATACGCAAGAAATTGCAAGATGAGGTGGTTGAAAACAAAACAAAACAAAACATAAGAGGTAAAAATATAAACTTCCAGGGAAAGGAGCCAGCAGAATTCACACCCCAAGAATTACAAACAGTAGAACAAACAGCCTCTAATGTAAGTATGCTTAAAATAACTCAATCCAGAAAAGAACAAAAACTATACAGAAAAACCAGGATGCTGTAAAAAATAGACATTTGGGGGGAAAGCCTATAGAAACTTTACAGACAAAAATATATTATCTGTTAAAAACTTCAGTAGGCTAATATATATTAAAACTAAAATCAGTTAAGTTGGAAAGTAAGGCTGAACAAATCTTATAGGATGCAGCACAGTTGTTTTTTTTTTTTAAATATTAAAAGGGAAACAGAGAAAAGAATATTACTAAGAGTTTGAGAGGATAGAATAGAGGAAACATGCGAGAGAAAAATCTGAAATAAAAAGGGCCATGGTAAAGATTAGTATTTGTTCCCCAATAGTCAGTCACCCCCTCTCCCTTATTGATAGAATCACCTATTTTCAGCTGGAAGGTTAAGAATAATGCCAGCCTGTGGCTTGGCACCTGTGGCTCAAGTGGCTAAGCCGCCAGCCACATACACCTGAGGTGGCGGGTTCAAATCCAGCCTGGGGCTGCCAAACAACAATGACAGCTGCAACCAAAAAATAGCC
>NW_003852419.1:12118616-12119610 GCF_000181295.1 Otolemur garnettii
ATCAGATTGGCAGGTGCAACTTCCAGAAATGTTCTTGAAGGGACTTGTGGATGCTTCTTCTCACTTTTTTCTTCCTAGTAGCTGGAATGCAGATGTAATAGTTTAAGGTTTTAGCTGTCTTGCTGAAAATAGAGGACCAATAAAATAGAAGGGTCTTAGAGCCCTTGTCATTATCAAACACCACCTGTATGGCCTAATTTTGTGTGAGAAACAAAATTCTGTCTTGTATAAACCACTATGATTTAGGGTAATTTTTTTTTAATCATTTGTAGTGAATTCTACTCCTAACTTATACAATGGCTAAGAATATTCCAGGATTAAAGAAGGTGTGAATCTTCAATCTGGAGGAGCAAACTAAATTTTGTTTTTTTTTGTTTGTTTGTTTGTTTTTTAATTTCAGGCTCCTTTATTCCATGAATATTTACAGAACATCAACTATAGGCAAAAGATTGACATAATCGTTAAAGATAACAGTGGAACAAATATATCAATTTTATGAGGAAGCAAAAGCATTATCTATAAATCAATTATGAGATAAGTGTACTCATTACCACCACTTTTAGTAAAATCGAAGATCCTAGCTAGTACACTTATGATAACTTAAAAATCCCAATGATTTGTAAAAAAATACAAATTTCATTACTTCCGAGTTACCAAGTTACTTGCAAGTTACCAAAAACAATAGAAAAATTCAGCAATGTAGTTAACTTCAAAATAACTATACAAAATCAATTATATTCCTATATAAAAAAGAATTACAAAATAATATTAGAAAAAGAAAGATATTGTATCAGCAACCAAAATAGAAAGTACCTATCAATATAGCTTTAACAAGAGCTGTGCAATTTTTTTTGACTACATAATCATTTACTACTTGTTTGTTACAGAATATACAAGACAAAATACAAATAGCAAACAAATTTTTTTCCTTATTATGTTTTTACCAAAGTCTAAAAAAAAAAGACAACTAATATATATAAATAAAAGTAAAAAA
>NW_003852419.1:12120223-12122303 GCF_000181295.1 Otolemur garnettii
CTGGTGGGACTGCAAACTAATACAACCTTTTTGGAAGGAAGTATGGAGAAACCTTAAAGAACTCAACCTAGACCTCCCATTTGATCCTGCAATCCCACTATTGGACATCTATCCAGAAGAGAAAAAAAAAAAACCTTTTACTATAAAGACACTTGTACTAGGCTGTTTATCGCAAACTAAATTTTGAAGCAGAAAAATGAAATTAAGTCCACACAGAGATACAATAGTGAAACCACAGAACATCAAATGTAAAGAGAAAATCTTTAAACAAGAAAATCAGAGATAAAAGAGACTCTTAACCTGTAAAGGAAAGACAGCTATAATGGCCACAGACTTTTCATCCATAACAATAGGTGCTAGAAGACAATGGAGCTAAATATGTTGAAAGCATTAGTGACCAACACAGAATTCCATGCTAAACTAAACTGTCATTCAAGAATGAGGGTAAAATATGGACGTTTTCAAACATTCACAGATTAATAGCAGCAAGCACTTATATAATACAATGGTATAAGGCATTGGTCTAAGTGCTATATACATTTTAATTCAGTAATCCCCACAACAACCCTCTAAAGTAAATACAACCATCACAGAGATAATGAAACTAAGATATGGGATATTAGGTAACTTGCCCACAGTAACACAGCTAGACTTCATGGTTTCCTACATTTCTCCATGAGTAATAGAGTTAGCTATCCACAGATCCTCACCTAAATAACCGTAAAAGATGTCATTTAAAAGATGTCAGATTAAATCTAGACCAAAAAAGTAGTATGCAAGCCAAAAAGCAAGGCAAATAAATCACAGCGATAAACCTATATCCTAGTGACAGAAATGTTTTCGTGAAATGACTCTGATAACAGATTCTAGGAGATTTTTTTCCTTATAGTGTCTTCATTTGGCAAAGGAAAATATTTGACAACTCTATGTCAATTCTCTCCCAGAATTTGGTAATTTTCCTGGTCTATGAAATTCCAAAGTCTGAAAACTATTGGTTAGGTCTACTGTGCAACAAAGGCTTTCATGAAAAAAAAAATTACTTTGCAAGGTTTATTACTGTGTCATTAAAAATGTATATTTATAGGTAATAGAAGGGGAGGGTTGTATTCATGATGTGAAGATGACAAGTTGCATGAAACCATTAGTTAGAATCGCTGTTCTCCTACGAACATGGCCCCAGCAAAGGGACTGCTATAAATCAAAATGTTATAAAAGGACAGGGAAAAAACCCTCTTCCACCACAGAAACTCACTGCTAACCTAAGATTGATGGAGAAAGTGCTTTTAGTTGATAAAATACATCATGATGATCTACAATTTCTCAACCAGGAAGGCCAACCCCAGTGGTGCTATATGCTCACCAGCATCAACGATGGTTGTCAGATAAAGAAAACATGTGACTTTTAATTAACTTGTATAATTTTTTCATTATAAAAATTTCTCCAAATTATAAACTGTCTTTTAATTATGTAGATTGAAAAAGCACTAGCTATGCTCTTAAGTAACCTTATAGGTCACATAATTTCCTTATTATCTAGTCAACTTTCCACTAAAAGGAAACAGCTGAAGAATGGTCCCCAGAGTTCCTGGCTCTTTGATTCACCACCATAAGTAAAAGGTTTGAAGAAACTTATGACCTAACACAATTTTCATGGCTCAGGTATTAACTGTAGCATTAACAGAAATTGAATTTCCAGATTTATTTCTTCTATAAAAACAACTTCAGTTTTGTGGGGTATTTTTGTTTGTTTGCTTGTGTTTTTGTTTCTTTATAGTAGAATCAGAAGCAGTTTACGTATTGGGGTGGGAGCTGGGGATAGCCTATGATGTCCAATATACATAGTTTTATATACAGTAATTCTTAAACATAGTGTATGCTAGAAAATAACTCTGAGTTAGAAGGAGAAAAGGAAAATTGCTACCAGATATCCTTCTGCCTGCAATGTTTCCTCTGTCCTGCTTCAATATTAAGCTTCTATAACCTTAGTCAAGCCTGTGTAATAAAGGATTAACCTTGTCCAAAGAAAGAGCATCTTTGCTGTTGATCTAGTGAAGTAACTTCTAAAACCTTGGAATTTCCT
>NW_003852419.1:12123272-12124891 GCF_000181295.1 Otolemur garnettii
AAAAAAAAAAGAAAGAAAAATCTGGTTTCTAACCCCAAGACAAGTCTTGGAGCTGTCTCATCTACACAAACATCAGTTTTCCAGTCCACAAAGCAAGAACAATTACAGCAGATCTACCTAAGTCATGGGTCATCTTAAGGACCAAATTGGAAAATAAAATTGATTTGAAAGTACTTTAAAATGTATAAAGCTACAGACAGATGTAGGGTTTCATTATTTCATCTTTGAAGTCATGATCTGGTGAAAATTCTAGTAGGCAAATGAAAATGGTTACTTGAATAACTAGGACAACTCCTTGGTTACAGGGAAGAACCGTTTTTGAAGAAAGGAAAAAGATTACCACTACAGTTTTCTAATACATATATAATTTGCCTTCCCAGGCCACAGGGTAGTTTGTAAATCAAGGCCATGCTGACATTTTTCATCACACCAATTACACCAAAGTTGCTGAAGCTATTAAGAGAAATCAGTGACAGAACGAAGGGTGTCCCTACTGCAGAGTGGCTGAGCGGGATCCCTCCCTTCACCTTGCTTCAAACTTGTTGCCAGTAAATTCATATAGCTTAAAAACACCTAGTAATTCTATAACAGTTTTGGTGTTGCCAGCTATTAAAAGAGTCAAAATTATATTTTCAGAGAAGAAGGCACAAAAGAAGGAAAAATTCCCTGCAACCTCTACAAGAGTATTATGGAAATTATAAAATATTAATTATAAAAGGTACCTTGCGAATTCTTTTAAAGGTATATTACGAATATTAGTTATTTTATTGCTTTTAGAAGAAAAGCATATAAAGAAAACTAGTAAACATGGAACTGCAGCCCCGTAGCTGCCGAGTTGGTATGTCTTTTTCATTCTGTTCTCCGGAATTCCATCCCTCGGAATCCGAATTTTGACAGGAACCCAAATAATTTGTTGGAAACACACAAACTATGAGCGGTTCTGCCCAGAGACTCTTCCCAAGCTGACCCTGGTCAGTTCACACTGTGGGAAAAGGTGAGGCAGCCGCACTGGTGTTCAGGAGAAAGTTCTGCCACAGAGGCCGCTTCCCTTGTGATGTGGGTGGACAGGAAGCCTGGCTGGACTGTGACCCACCAAGGCCAGCACAGAGTTCCTGACGTCCTCAGGAACTTCCTGGAAGTCTTGATAGGTGAGACAGTCCCTGGAGGGACAGTCAGCTTTGACCATTCCCAGGGCCGCCTGCCAATGGAACTGTTTTTTATTGTTAGCAAATGTCACTCCACCCAAGGCAGGATTTTCAAAGATTCCTTAGATGAATGGGAGTTTCTGGTTGCCCCTTGTTCTCCTAAGTGTGTTATGAGAGGCATTTGGTCTGTTCCTTCTAGGGTTACAGAGAGAAGCAGACACTATTACTCCTTTCCAGGCATTTGCAGAGTCTTGTGCATAGTTAGGTTAATTTCTCAGAGATGTATCTATCCATGCTTTAGGCTGTTCAAGGAGGAAGAGAAAATTTGTCACCACCCTGAATATGTCCTTGTTTGATTTTGAGGCTCCAGAGAAGAAGGTGGGGAGGTTGAGAGAAAGAGAGCACAGCTCTCAGCCGCAGAGGAGGGCCCGGGAGGTGAGAGTGGAACCTGCAGGTACCAGGCTCACCAGGGCG
>NW_003852419.1:12126535-12129258 GCF_000181295.1 Otolemur garnettii
AAGGTCACACGTAGTCATTCTAGCCAGCAGTCCCCGCTGATCCCAGCCTGCCAGACTTCCCACCACAGTGCCAGGCACAAGAGAGAAAACATCATCTGGGAAGTGGCTCCTGCAGCTCCCGCTGTTCAGCCCCAGCCATTAGAGTCACCCCTCAGTCTTGCCAGCTACACCCCCAGACCGAGGAGTGCAGACAAGCCTCTGCTACTGCACAGCAACATGGCTGGCTGCACTGCCATAGACAACTGGTACCCTTACGGGGCTTCCAACCAGAGTGTCTCTGCCTCCTGTCTCCTGCCTTCTAGTGAAGGGCGTCTGAAATTTGCATGTTCCATTACCAATCAGTCACCAGGTTCCAGTACTTCCATTTGCTTCCACTTTGCCATTCCCCCTGCCCAGCCTCACTCTCCCCTCATCCACAGGCAATGGCCTGCTCATGTCCTGTCCATTTTCTGCGCTACTGCTGAAGCCAGTCTGTCCAGATGCACCTAAGTCTGACCCTTCTTAGCCCTGCTAAAATTCTCTAAAGGCTCCCCATGGCTGCCTGAAGGACGGATACCGCCCTCACCTCTCCAGCTAGCCCCACTCCCAGCCCAGTACTCCCTGTACTCCCTGTACTCACCCCCAGTGGTGCTCACTCTGCTCAGAACCTTCTCAGAACACGTTTGTACTTCTGCCCATCCTCCATACACTCCCCCACCCTGTCACCCCTGCTCCTGCTCCCTAAGCCGCCTACCTCCCCCAATCTGTAACATTTTGTCCTTTCTCCAAGGCCCAGCTCAGAGATCACCCTCTTGGAAGCAACTCCTCCACCAACCCCAGGCAGCACAAATGCTCTTTCATGGACATGCTATAATTTCCTAGTTTGCTGTCACTGCTGCAGCAAACTTCGTCTCTGCCTTCTGTGTGTCCAGAGCCTGACATGTGACTGCCCTGGCAAATGCTCTTGGGCTTTCCTCTGCTGCTGCCTCCTCCAGACGGTAACCTTCACCCTAATATAATTTGTCTTTTTAAACACAGCCCCAAGCAGGTCACTTCACCCTCAAAAACTTAGGAGACTGCCCATTCAATAAAGACAGCGCTCCTGGGAATGGCATCAGCGGCCTACACCTATGTCTTTGGACTGAAGGACATTTGAATAATGGTCAAACAATGGTAGTCTCCCAGTAAGTCAGATAAGTTACCCCCTTGCTTACCTCGGTGTGCTTCTGACCCTCCTTCCTTATCTATACCCCTTTATTCTCCAGCATGGTACCATCTTCAGTTTATAACGTCTATTTACATGTTTATCTTCCTAATAGTGTATTTCTCTTTTATTTCTCATATTATTCTTTTTCTCTGTTCTATCGCTGAACCTCTCCATCAAGTCTCAGGAATGCCCAAGAGGTCATACTTATTTCTGGGTATTAAAGTGGCAATTCACTGTCTTTATTATCCACCGCCTAGCAGTGGTGATCTAGACACTGAGATCAGTATTGTGTCTCACCTCCTTTCTGACTACCTGAGCCTGTATTTACTGCCCGGCTTGCCTTCCTGCAACGCTCCTTCCCCTCCTCTGCTCAGCGCTTTCCATCGTAACTGCCTTTCTGGCTTTATCTGGGCATCTCTCGCTTACTCTGTAATTCTTACAGATGGAGTCCTAAAATGCTGGAAGTGGAGGTCTTTTCTTTTCTTTTCTCTCATTCTTTTATAAGCTATTTCAAGCAATTATATACCCAAGTACTGGGAGTCCTTTTTAAAACACAGTATTCTGGGTAATTAAGTTTGAATTATCTGATTGGGAGGTGAGATTTTAAAAATGGTTTGGACATCCTTCACTCATTGATGACATTTTAAAGTAAAAAGAAAAACTATTTCAGGGCAAAAGGAGCATAAGGATTTCACAATTTTACATAAAGGTAAAATAATATTTAGAGAAATAGTAACGAGTTCCATACAAAATTGCAGGAGAATTTGTCTCCATTTAAAGAGCTTAAATATCAACCGGTTGTTCACATTCTGGTCCCTGCAGAGGAATCTATACATGTTATCCAAAAAAGAGAAAGGTAGAATAAGCCTGAGCTTGGATATAGTGGTCACTTTTCAAATATAGAGCACTTGACAGATTTCTAATCCTCTTTCTTTTCTTTTTATTCTAGATAAAATAAAGGCAGAATCAGCCAGGGCTAAATTTTGCCTCTAGAGCAAATCATGAAATGCACATGTCAAGACACCCTTCCAGGCTCCTGCTGGCTCCCTCGCCCCACGCCCCTGCGTGTTCACAGTGCCCAGAAGGCTCAGCACGGCTTTCTCCACTGCATGGTCTTCCCTGATCTCCAAAACCACTTCTTAATCTTAATGGAGAAATTTCTGTTTTGCTTCCGCACATAATAGAATATCTAGTGAATTATTAAATAAATGCTAGCTGTCTTTTTATGACATTAATCAGTCAAACTTACAAGGCTTCCTTTTCTCCTAAAATCTTTCTAGTTACCTTACCAGCATTTTAAAATATCCGAAGCAAGACCCCAACCCCAGAAGCCCTGAAGGAACAGACAGCAGATTTATCTATAAAAGAATATAAATATCAATATTGCAAAAATACAACTTTAATAAAGGTAAAAGATAAAAGGAAGAGCCAGAAAGTATCTGCAAAATGTAACAAAGTATTAATATCCCTAACATGGACAAGTATTAGGAGTTTTATATAAAGAGCTTATAGCAATTAGTAAAATAAAGCCAATCAA
>NW_003852419.1:12129364-12131375 GCF_000181295.1 Otolemur garnettii
AAAGAATATGTGCCTGATTCTCCTCTTCCTTTTATAGCTATTTTCAAAACAGTGTTTCTGTGGCAATATCTTTTTTAGCCTCCTTGTTTCCTTGAAAATGTTTTTGGGGAAATATGCAGGTGAAATCACCAAAAAAGTGTTTGGATAAGAAGCAACAGAGGAATGCCAGCTTTCCCAGAAAGCAGTAAACGATGATTAACAAGGAAGTACGGAGTTACTGGTTTGACCAACAACAGGAATAACTGAAGCCCTTATAACAATTCATAAAACAAAAAAGGAAAAGAAGTATTCAACAAGGGGGGGAAACCAAAATGCCCTTCCCTCCACTCTGTCTGTTCAAATCCAACTCTCCAGTCCTAGCCTGGGTCCCAGGGGCTCCAATAAGCCTTTTTGGACCTGCGTCTCCTGAATGTTTCAGCCTCCCAAGTAACTGTGTTTTTAGAATTTGCAAGGAAAACAGCTGAAAACAATAATATATGCAAGGACAGCTCTAACCATATTCCAGTTATGAGCACCAACCCAACTCTTAAAGTGCCTAAAATACCATATTTCCCTTAAATCTCAAGTTCACTTCATGACCCTTTTATTGGAATAGAGATTCCGTCACTGGAGTAGATATATGATTCTACATCTGAGGCCATTACTTTCATTTCTGATCGTCTTCTCAATTACTCTGTCTTACTCATTTCCAGAGAGCTATTCCCCTGGAGATAAATCTGACCTTTTGATGACAGTCGCCAGAATAAAGCAGCACTCTCTCAGTGGAACAATAAGCTCACAATGCCCAAAGTAAATGCAGAGTTAAAGAAAGCCAGCAGACAGTACATCCACCTGCTGTGAATGGTGTTCCCACAGCCTCACCAGCCAGAGTTGCCACTGCTTGGCCATTTGCACTGAGGCCCAGGAAACCGGAGTATTCTGGAAAAAGCACTAGCCACACACCAGGACTCTGTCAGCTGAGCACTATAGGCACCAGGATTTAGGCTTGGTTTTCCTTAGGGGCAAAAGGGCTCCCTTCCAGAATCATTACAAAATTCACAGGGGAATCTGCCGTGCCAGAATTCTGTGAATGGCCAAGTTCCTTCTGATGTGTAGAATCTTTACTTCTCACCTTAGCAATGTTTCAGCAGACTTTTGGTTTTCCTGACTTCAACTTGCTCGGAGAAGTGTTTGGTCAAAGGGATAATAATACTTTTGGGCTTACAGAAAATCTTCGCCTGCCCTTGTGGACTGCTGATTTCCTTACAAATGGAATTATGGCAACCCTGTCTGCAGACTGCCCACGTGTGATGGTAAATGTTTAATAACTGGCTCCTTAGGAAAACAACACCCTGGTTTGAAATATTTACCAATTTCCAGTGCAGCTGCAAGTCCCATGGCTGATTTCAAGGCATCAGCAAAACATCACTAAATATTAATACTATACAGTACCATTATATAGTATTTCTACCTCAAGAGCAAGAAGCCATAATAGAGTACAGCAAAATGATTAAGGAGTGAGTATTAATATCCCTAACATGGACAAGTATTAGGAGTTTTATATAAAGAGCTTATAGCAATTAGTAAAATAAAGCCAATCAAATTAGTAGGAAAATTACCAAAGGACATGAACAGGCAATTCGTAGAAGAAACAAGGAGCAAATACTGTCAAATAATTAAAATCAGAACAAGATACAAGTTTACACCTATGAGCTTGGCCAAGATTGAAAAGATTGTTCACTTGCAGTGTTGGCAAGGGTGAGAGAGGAAATTGGTACTTTACAGTAATGATGTGGGCATATAAATAGCTGGGACCTTCTACAGGGGGGCAATTTGACAAAAATGATCACAATTGTAAATGCACATGTATTATTGCCCTGCAGTTTTACTCCTGGGTGTTTATCCTTCAGAAATAACTGACAAGGGCATTCACTGCTATGTTATTTTAATTGCAAATTATTGAGAAAATGGCAGTGATTCTCAATATAGAGCTCTTTACATGCCTTATGGTACACCTGCATAATCTAATTCC
>NW_003852419.1:12131904-12133583 GCF_000181295.1 Otolemur garnettii
AACAGGAAAACTATCTATTGCAGCAATCTGAATTCTTCCCTAATTAATTGACCAAATCATATGCTTTATCCACGTGAATGGATGTGTTTTTTTAGAACATTAGAATTTCGTCCTAAAATGTTTTTGGGGAAATATGCAGGTGAAATCACCAAAAAAGTGTTTGGATAAGAAGCAACAGAGGAATGCCAGCTTTCCCAGAAAGCAGTAAATGATGATTAACAAGAAAGTACGGAGTTACTGGTTTGACCAACAACAGGAATAACTGAAGCCCATATAACAATTCATAAAACAAAAAAGGAAAAGAAGTATTCAACAAGGGGGGGAAACCAAAATGCCCTCCCCTCCACTCTGTCTGTTCAAATCCAACTCTCCAGTCCTAGCCTGGGTCCCAGGGGCTCCAATAAGCCTTTTTGGACCTGCGTCTCCTGAATGTTCACAACAGTAGAACTGGTTATCTCTGCTCCTGTGTTTGTACTTTTGTCACATTCTGTACTGTTGTTCTTTGTAGAGATTTAAATTGTCATATTTTAAAGTCTTCTGGTTTTGAGAGCAGAGAGCATGTACAACCAGCCTCACGTGACGGGAGCTCCAGCTTCTGCCTAAGCGTCACCAGCAGCAGGCACCTGCCTTGTGAATGAGTAAATGAAGAGGCCAATGAATGAATAACTGGGATGTGGGCAAAACACTAATTCTGGGGCCCTTAATTGCCTTTCCTGGTCTCACACAAGGAAATGTCCTTAATTCAACTTAAAAACAAGGCTTTTGGTATAAATGTTGTCTATTGGCCTGGTTCACTGTGGCTGACATCCTTGGAAAGTGACCTAGCTGCTCCTAACAACCCCTCCTCATCCATGGGGATAATAAAACAGCCAAGAAAGGGTGCCTGGAATGCATTTCAGACTATCCTTTGACTTGTACTTTTTTCTGTAGGTCCTCACTCTTCCAGAACAGGGTTTTGTAACATGTGGTTGTTGGATCAGCTTATCAGATCACCTGTGGTCCTCGTTAGTATGCAGATTCCTAGGCCTCTCTTGCAGGCTTTTGGATCAGATTTTTTGGGGTAAGGTGAGACCTGCATCTCTCAGGTAATTCCTAAGGACTCTATGGTTGGAGAATCTCTAATTTAGAAAAGAAGGAAGGAAAGTGAATGTGCCGAGTGCCTCCTCCAGGCCAGGTAGTTGTGTTTACAATATCTCTGCTGAGGTTTACGATACCACTAAAGGTAGACTTTATTATTCTCTCTAGTGACAAGTCTTGGGCACTAATGTCTTAAGAAGACGAGTTGCCATGGGCTCCACAGCGAATTAGTCCTAAGCTTGGATTCCAAAGCAAGTGCATCTGACCCCACCACCTCAATTCTTCCCATGATGTTACACTGCCTACCCACTCCCACCCAGAGCATCGTCTCATTTGCATGCATTGTGGGTTCCAACTGATAATTTATTGACCCAAAGTGACCTCTGAGATACAACCCACAGCTCATTTGATACAAGAGTTACACAGCTCCGAAATCACCTGGGAATTCCTCATCCACCTGTGGATGGTGCAGGGTGACCATGTGCACAAACCTCTCCCAACGGCAATACCATGTGAGCTGGAGCTGTGCATCCTCCTCCATACCCACCGCCAACACACACATGCACAGTCACACACACACACACACACACACACACACACCC
>NW_003852419.1:12133662-12134565 GCF_000181295.1 Otolemur garnettii
AGAATATGTGCCTGATTCTCCTCTTCCTTTTATAGCTATTTTCAAAACAGTGTTTCTGTGGCAATATCTTTTTTAGCCTCCTTGTTTCCTTGACTACAGGTTGAGAATGATGAAAAGCCCCCCAGTGGCTTTTAGTAGGTCTTTCTCTATTGGGCTTGGTGACTGAATAAGTATATTTCTATTCCTGAGTCAAAGTCTTGTTGTATTAACTGTATCATTCATCTCTTTGCAACAGAATCTCAGAATACATTTGCATAAAACCCCCCTGCCGAAGAATTTGGGATCATATTCCCTTCTTTACTGCATCAAGCACAAGTTCCTCTTCTGCTTTGAAAGGCTAGGGATGCTTTACCCTGTTTCTGCCCAAACCTTCTTCTGCTACCTCTGTTCCAGACCCCTGTGATACTGTATTTCCAACCTCTATGCCTGTGGTTATGCTGGTTCTAATGTGAGGCCCTAATCCATTTCCTAAATGACCCCTTACATGATTTTGAGCAAGTTGTTGAATCTCTAGGCCTATTTCTTCACTCACTATAAATAGGCTCCATTGATTGTAAGAGGTGCCATTTGCCAAGGCTTACTTTATAGCCACTTACAAAGCGTTTTACATGTTTTCTCAAATCCTTCTAGCATCCATTAAAGGATACATTATGGTCTCCATTTTGCAGATGAGGTAACTGAGACTGAGAGGGACTAAAGTAAACTGCCCAAAGGTATATAGCTAGTGAGGAACAGAGAATGGATTAGAACCCAGCTTTGCTTAATTTTAAACCCAATCCTTTCAATTACTAGCTATGCTGTCCTTCAAAGATCTTTCCAACCCCCAAATCCACAACTTATGAAGCCCCTCCAACCTTCTGCTCCCTCTAGCTTATGTACTATCTGCCCCTTGGAGGCTCTGAA
>NW_003852419.1:12134846-12155250 GCF_000181295.1 Otolemur garnettii
TGTTTTTACAAGTGAGGAAGCTGAGGCCTAGAGTGGTTACGTAGCTTACTTCATAGGAAGAGGCTCAAGAGAACATAATAAAGTCAGTCTGATTACACACTGAGCACACACTCCCTGCAATAAAAGTCTGAACAATTGGCAGCGCCTATAGCTCAGCAGCTAGGGCGCTGGCCACATACACCCAAGGTAGTGGGTTAGAACCCAGCCTGGGTCAGCTAAAAAAACACAACACTGACAATGGCAACCAAAAAATAGCTGAGCATTGTGGCAGGCACCTACAGTCCCAGCTACTTGAGAGGCTGAGGCAAGAGAATCACTTAAGCCCAAGAGATTGAGGCTGCTGTGAGCTGTGACACCATGGCACTCTACCCAGGGCAAGTTAAAAAAAAAAAAAAGTCTGAACAATTGAAGGACAGCAAACATTATAATTTTCTTTCTCTTTTAGCCATTCCTCTAAATGTCAGTACCATTTGGATATTCAATTCCATACTGTATTCTAAATCACTGTATTTTTATCAGTGTCCAAAGAGCTCTAAGAGGAAATATTCAGTGGAAATTGAGAACAGTAAAACTGACCCAGTACAATGAGATGTTTCCTTATAAGAATCACTGATAAGATAGCCATTAAAGATATGCCCTAGATAGCAATATAATGACAAAGTAATTATAAAGCCTTGCAACTTATCAAAAGACTCCATTTTTGCACAATTCAAAAATGTGCGGGCCATTCCAACCTTATCTTTAGCTCCTTCATTTTGACCAGGCTACAGCTGTCTCCCATTTCCTGCCTCCGTGTTCTTTGGTTTATTTATTTTTCCACTTGAAATGCTCCCCCATCTCTATGCACACAAATCCTACCTATATTCAAATGTCAGTATTTCCATCAAGTCCTCCCCAACCTTCTCTCCATTTACTGGCCAGCCCCTCCACACACGCTAATAAGCACGCAGGTGTTTTCCACCCAGTCTCCCACGCTTCTCTCCTTTATGTGCTCACAGACCACATTTCACAGACATTCATTTAATTGGACCATATGTCTGATTTATGCCAACAGAATCTGGGCAGAAGTGACAGTTATCATTTCCAGACTACAGTAGTGTGTCCGCAAAGTCTTTGATACTGCTCCTTTCAAGAAACGGAGCTCAGTTCCCCACCTCTTGAGTAGAGGTTGGACTTAGTGTTTCTTTTCTAATGAAAATATATGGCATAAGTGGCAGCATCTTACTTCTGAGACTGGATCTTAAAAGAGCTTCCACTTTATGTGCATCCCCCCCCCTCCCCAGAGAACTGGCTCTGGGGGAAGCTAGCTGCCATGTTGTGAGAACACTCAATCAGCACAATGGAAAGTTCCACATGCCAAGGAACTGAGGCCTCCTGCCAACAGCCAGCAAAGAACTGCCAAAGGCCATGTGAGTGAGCCCTCTTAGAAGAAAATCCTCTGATCTTATTCAAGCCTTCAGATGACTATAACCTAGGCAAAACTTAATTGCTGCCTCACAAGAGACCCAGAGTCAGAACTACTCAACTAAGCTGCTCTTGAATTTCTGACCCACATAAACTATATAAATATATATTTGTTGTCTTAAGCGAAGACAATAGATAATTGATAAATAACTAATATTGGGCTTAGCTACAAAACACTCCATGCAATATTTTACACAAACTCTCTTTTTTCCTACTCCTGTACTTGAAATGATGATTCCGAAGCTCTGGAAAATCATAGGATAGAAGTAGCCAGGACCCCTGAGTCACATGAATGAGCGACACCCTAGAAAGCCACTCCTCTCATGTTAAACCGTGAACTTGGGGCTTGTTACAGTAGCTAATGCTAGCAATATTTCAGTCTACATCTTGCTTTCTTTTTAAAATTAAATATTGCTATGGTTTTGAATATAGCAATATTTCCCAAAAAGCCTGCATTAGAAACTTAATGGTCATTGTAACAGTATTAAAAGGTGGGACCTTTAAGAGGTAATAAGGCCATGAGGGTTGTGCCTACTTGGGGGATTAGTGCCGTTATTTCAGTGGGTTTCTTATTTTGTTGTTGTTGTTGTTGCAGGTTTTTTGACCAGGGCTGGGTTCAAACCTACCACACTCGGTATATGGGACCAGCACCCTACACCCTGAGCCACAGGCACACCCCAGCAGTGGGTTTCTTATAAAGGGATGAGTTGGGCCTCCTTCATGCTCTCCATGGGTTCCACTCTGTTGCCCTTCTGCCTTCCACAAGAAGATGACACAGCAGCAAGGCCCTAACCAGACACAGTCCCTTGATCTTGGACTTCCCAGCCTCCAGAATCAGGAGCCAAATACATTTCTTTCCCTTATAAATTACCCAGTTTCTAGTACATTGTTACAGGGGCAGAAAACAGACTGAGGCAAACATCCAATGAGAGCTTACAAGATGCTTAGTAGTATATGCTTTACCAACATGTCTCAATTAATTCTCACAATAACCTTGTAAAGTAGACAGTCTTAAGACGGATTTTTCAGATGTTAAATCTCAGCCTGAGAAAGTTTCCGTGACTTGCTTCTGTCCCAGAAGAGGCCAAGCTGGTGAATGTTCTGCTTCCTGAACTTGAGCCCCTGTGCCATGCTCCCTCCCAGCCCCTGTGCCACACTCCCTCCCAGCTGTCCTTGTGTCCCACACAGTGCCTAACAAAGTGTCTCACATACCATTGTTGTTTAATTAACGTCTGTGACTGCATGAGTAAGTGAATGAACACAGTAATACGTTGAGGGGAAATGTCACAAAAGTTCACAAATAATCAAAAAAATCCTGTTGTTCTGAAATATTTTTCCCTCATACAAACGGCCCTTTTTACTTGTATGCATCTGAACTTAGGGTGTTAGTGGCTAGAACACATAAAGAGACTCATTCACTGGATGAAAAGCATGCTTAGAGAATACGAAGGAATTCTTCGTAACATCTACATTTTTAGATCAAGGGCCTCAAGTGCTTCGGGACATCAAAAACATTCAGGAATTTTCTGAACAGCCGACTCAGTAAGGAAAGCTGCTGAAATCTGCAGGCACCTTTGAAGGAGAGGACAGTGACAGTACGGATGGGTGCCCTTTCACTGGAGACCTGTGTCCATTCACGGGGCCTGGCTGGGGAACCTCGGCAGCACGACAAAGGTCGAATTGTTCTCTCCAGAACAACATGATAATGCAGCAAAAGAGTGGGTGCCCTGTGTACCGAGGAAAAGGGCAGTAAATGAGCCCCTGGCACCGCCACAGCAGTCAGACTCAACAAAGACGGACGGCACTCCCTGCCAAAAAACTGGTCTCGGCAAACTTGCTCCAGGAGTTAAAACTCTATCAGATTTAAGCTAAAAACAGCTAAATTTCCAAAATATGCAGCCAGTGCACCATGGAAAAAAGAAGACTACTATCCCTACCTGGGGAGGGTAGATAAGTGATGAATAGTCTCAATCTCTTTTAATGAAAGCCAAACCCCAGGTCTTCCTGATTCACTCAGAATTGCTATTATTAGCCTCGAGTCATCACCCTGTCTCCACTGCAGGTTTAGGTCTATGTCCATTCCAGTTCTCCCAAAGGAACGCTTACCCACCCTTTCCTGAAATGAAGAACTTTGGGGACACGGGAGCAGGAGGAGGGAGGCGACTGTGTCCCAGGCTTACCTTCTTGCACCTGTTAATTTTACTTTTCTAATGTTCGAGGGCATCCAGGTAATGATGATGACCATGTGGGTAATTGTTTTTCTTTGATTCTGTTTCAAAAGAAATCAAATGTTTTTTGTCACTTTTATAGGCCTTTTATAGGCCTCACGAACAGAACAGCAGTTATTGTTCCCATAAAGAAAAGCCTTACTCCTCAGGGAAAAATCCATTCCGTGTGTGTTCCTTAGAGTGGAATACTACAGAATGTCTTCACTCCACAGGGAAAAATAGCCCCGGTTATTGGATTTCTACAATTTTACTATTGTTTAAAATGGCACAACCATGTAGTATTCCTTTATATAGATCAGGGGTTTCCAACTGAAGGACCTCTCAAAAGAGGACATTTTTAGAATTCTAAAAATAGAATGTCTAAACTAAAAGTTTAGAAACACTTTTAGTTCTCCTAAGCGGGCAGGGGCATTTGTGGGTAAAGGCCAGGGAGGCTGCAGCTAACTGTCCTACCATGCACGGGACAGTCTGCACAACAAGGAATTCTCTGGCCCCACATGTCAGTAGTGCTCCCCCAGGTTGAGAAACCTTGCTGTGGATAAAAGGAATACATTATATAAGATATAGAAATTCACCCTAAATTTATGCTCAGTAAGATGGGCAGGGGGCAATGATTTAATTGTTTGGATGACACACCAAGTGTGAGGTTGAGATTGGCCAGAGTTGGGGGACGTGTCTGTGTCCCTGCTTCTTGGATGTGGAAGACACTCGATCAGTGCTCTGAAATAGAATTGTATTGATCCTTGATTTTTTTTTCCCATTTATTCAATAAATATTTGTTGAGTCTCTGCTATGCTATCCAGGAGACACAACTTTTAAGAGACGTGGCTTTTCAGCCATGAGCATACCTGTTCTTAATCAGAAAGAGAGGGGTCCAGGCCATCTCCGAACATCACAATCAATGCTCTGGTCAGTATATGTCTTTGGAGAACACACGTAGAAGGAGAATGAAACTGAAGTGTTTAGGCTTCTTATATACCAAATGTGCATCCAATTAATTTCCAGGGTGGCTAATTTTGTCATTCTAGAATTATAAATAAACTCCTATCCCTTTGGGAAAGCCAGGTCCTCAAAGGCACCAATTTCAGGGACTAAAGTGGGCTAAACAAGCCAAGCAAGTAAGAATTGAGGAATGGGACACAGGCAGCCAAAGCTTCTGGTACTTTGGCGTTGGAATTTCTGACCAGCCCCCCTCTAACCAGTTGTCTGAGGACAGGAAGTGCTCCGGACTTCCCTTGGCTTCTCCAATAGCGGGAAGAACGTGAGTGCTCCCCCCCCCCCACACTCAGGGCTGGACTTGGCCCGTCACTCAGAATGGAGTCATTGGGAAAGTTCCCAAATTATCCCTCCCTAAGCAGTCATGAATGCACACTTAATTCCCCCCATCAAAGTGGGCCTCATGAAAGTATTTTCCCTTAAACTTAAAGAAACCTCAGCAGGACGAATTCGCTGAGAATTCATAGTAGTTGTAGCGTTATTGATCCACCAACAATTGAATTCTTTGAATCAGGGCCTAAGGACACAAAAGAAGCCCCTGCCCTCTTCTACAGGTCTCTGTGGACGTTCCCATTCCAAAGAAAGCAAGTTACACTTTCTTTTTAATTTAGCAAGAACACCATTTTCAACCACCAGTTTAACCACTTAATATAACTTTTTTTTGTTTATAATTCAGAGCAATTTTTTTTCTAGTAATGCAAAAAAAATTATAGCTACATGCGCTAAGATCAGAAAAATCCATCTGCAAAAATATATTAGAAATGTAATTCCCTCCTATTGTTTGGTTGCCTTCAAGGAAAACTTTAAGTTGGAAGAGCAGCATTGTCACCAACCTACTGGGCCAAAACCAAAGCTAGTTCAGGACTGGCTGAACCCACTGAGCTGAGGTCAGGGCAAGGCAGCCTGGCCTCCCTGCTGGGCGGGAGTCTGAGTACAATTCTGTCTGCCTCAGGCCATCCTGGCTGTGAGGGCTCCTGGTGGGCCCTGCCTGCCACTCCAAAAGACTCAGCTTAGAGCCAGTCTCAAGGTTTGAGGTGCCCTGGAAATAGCCCAGACCTTTTGGTGGCCATAGGAGTGGGTGCTGGGTCCAGGACCAGCCAGAAGTCCTAAATCAATTCAATAGCTGCTCGAATCCAAGAGCTTGGACTGGAACCAGAAAAATTGCCGGAATGCAGCAAACCATTCAACCCTTGGGTCAGTCACAATAGGTGTTCAGAACCCCTGGTCCTATGTAATCAATCAAAGACAGACAACTTCCACTAAGAATGAAAACCTGGGCGTGCTCTCTGGCTTTAAATCACGCCTGTGTCGCTTTGGAGCTATGGAACGAGTTAAACCTCAGCATGTTCCTTGACTTTAACTCATTCCAGTTTCTCAAATGAGAACAAAGAAAACATCAGAAGTTATCCATCAGCAGTGGAATATGCTCCATACTTGGCTGGCGCTGTACTTGCACCCTCAGCCCAGAATTTCCTCTTGCTTACAGAGTTAACGCAAACCCTTTGTTTGGTTAAATCATGGCACACATATTTGGTTTTTAACATACTGTATGCTGGGTTTACTGTGTGCTGGTAATGTCCTAAGTTCTTTTCGTACCCTAATGTATTTATACATTGTATATTTATACAAATAAGCATTTATGCATTTATATGATGTATATATTTACATGTGGAAAGATACAAAGATACAATAATGCACGTTTTTAACAAGATTTACATAGTAAGGGATTACATACATTTCCTCAAAAGGAACACTTTTTTAGTTTCTTTGTGATTAAATTTATTTTTTAATACTTTTAATTGTTGAAATAATAGGTGTCCATTTTAAGGAAGTAAAATACACTTTTATAAAGAAAAAGTGAAAAATCTTGTCTCCTTTCAAGTGGCTCCTCCGGAGGTAATAGCAATGTTTACCAGTGTTTACTAAGGTGGGGTAAGCCTTCTGGAGGGAATGCTTAACACATTGTTGACTGTTCATGAGTTAAGTTGTGTTTTCATGCCCAAACATTTTCGATGACTGATCACGAATTAACTGGCGTTTGCAATTGCATTAGCTATTGTGATTTTTAAAACACAGGGTAAAAGCTGTCTTGCTCGTGTCCCGGGAAGAATAGCCAGTGACATGGGATAATGTCTGTGTAAAATTGCTGGTCAATTATGTGTTTAAAAAAAAAAAGTTTTAAAAAGACCTAAAGTCTCAAAGGAAACTGATTAGAATGAGATAAAGAATAATATTCTTTCAAGAAAAGGAATAAGACGTTAAGTAGAAAACAAAGGAAAAGACGCACATCCTCAGCATGGGAAGAGGGTAAATAACATGGCCTTAGTGGAGACTTTAAATGAATGCTGGAAGGGTGAAGAATAAACCACACATCAGTGCACACCTGGGAGAATGGTGGAGGGGACAAGTTGAAATGTCAGGCCTTCCATAACTGATCACTGAGTTTTCATCTCTGTATACAGATGGCAAGCACCTACCAGTTCTTTGTAACGGGCATCTCCTCTCAAGAGTTTTGTCACATGTCTTTTGACATAAGACCAGCTACCTTCTGCTCGTATACCCTAAGGATCCCTGAGATTGCACTGGAACATTGTGCCAACCCTAAAAGGAAACCCTGTCCCTCTTTCCTGGAGAGAGGAATTGAATGGCCTAAAAGGGAAATCTTAAAACAGTTTGTCCACTGAGACCTACATCTTCAAAGAACCTATGTTCTCCCTGTGATGTGTGCAGGAGACATTTGGCCCAGCTTCCGAGAAGGCTTCCAAGCCAAGAGAAGCTCACAGGTGCACTGGAGAATGGGATCTGCGGTGTCTTGTGCCAAAGGGGGCCCTGTGGGACCTACGGTGTAGCACAACATAGCAGGAAAGATTCTGAGTGGGGGGATTAACTAGAAAATAAAGAAGGGAGTAATCACGACGGAAAAATGCTGTCAACCTTGCCAAGCCACCACTGCAGCCCTCTGAAGAAAGGCTTCAGGCCCCTGGGACCACCCTTTCAGCTGGAAAACTGTTCAAGACTGAGCATCTTTGTCTCCCAAAGGGACCAAAACAAAGATCAAGGAAGTGGGGATATGGAACTCCCTAGCTCGCTGCCCTTAGCATAACATGTGATTTGGAAGTTTTGTTGTATCACATAGTGATCAGTCCCTTGGCCTTTCAAAAAGACATGTGTTAACAGTTATTTCACATCTGCGTCGAGCTCTCTTAACCTCTCCCATAGCTAATTAATAATTCTTTTTTTTTAGGAAGTGGAGAAGGAACAAAGGAATTTATAAGTGGTTATGATCAATTAGTTCTAAAAATTAATGATTCTTAAAGAAAGCAGATGTCTTGACTTAACAAGTAATAATGGACATGATCAAGATGGTATTTTGTCTAACCTGCTAAGGCTATGGCTTGGCACCCTGGCCACACATGAGAATCACTGGAAGAGTTTTAAAACTCCGATACCTGGACTCCATCCTCAGAAATTCTGACTTAATTGCTCTGGGTTACGGGTAGGTTACCATATTATTTTAGAAGTCTCCCAGGTGATTTGAATGTGCAGGTAGATGTGAGAACAACAGGTCTAAAATCCCGGGGTTCCTAAATAACACCCTTCCTATGAAGTGCTCAGAGAAGAAAACACAAGTGACCTTTTGTTAGGAGCTTTGGTCCCAAATCTGACTGCACCACTACGGTGAGTGAGCCTGGACCTAATGAAGAAAGCCTCTGTGTGTGCCCAAACAGCCCAAACCAAAGTGACAGCAGGGCTGACTACTTCTCCATCCCCAAGTCCAAAACCAAGTCTCGGTTCTTGACCACTCCAGTAAGAGGAATAGCCACCCCACCCAGCAAGGAGCAAGAGAATGAGCATGAACACACGAGCAGCCCGAGAATCCTTCTCACGGAGCGGTGCCGGCCTGGGTCTCACTTGGGTGGACGGTGAACAGAAAGAAGTGGAAAGGCACAGAGAGGTGCCAGCCCTGCAGGGCACCCTCGACACCTGATGGGCTTCACCCTGGAAGAAGAAAAGGGGGTATGCAGACGTGGTCGGGCCGGCCTGAATTCTCTGGGTTCCCGAAGGAAGAAACAATGAGGGGAGCAGTGAACAGAAGTGAAGCCTAAGCCTTGTCTGAGGGGGTGGTGCCTCCAGCCTGCTGCTGCTCGGGCTGAATCACCCACATACTTGAGCAAGGAGGGGATGGGAAGAGACAGAGACACCCAGCACCATGGCATGCCAAACTGGGCCACCTCAGCACCGCCCCAGACACACAGAAACACTGCAGAAGATACAGCCACAAGGACATTTTGGAATGTGGCCAAAGTCAAAAAGGAAAAGGTTGAAACTAGAAACCAAGCCGGTTCTAAAGCTAGAGACGCAGGCCACTGAACTGGCCTGTGGTGGTCCTGGAGACTACTGAGCCAAGAGGTGGCACTGGCAGAAGATGTGACCCAGGGCCTAGGGGAAGTGAAAAGCTGTATCAGTACCTTTGAGCAGGACTAGAACCCTCAAAAAGCAGCCCCTTTCTTCCAGGGGGCTTTAAAAAACTATCCACTGTGCCAGAGATGCAACAGGGAAGCTTGTCATCTGCCTGGGACATTGAGGAGAAAAATAAAAGTCAAAGGCCAGGCATGGTGGCTCACATCTATCGTCCCTGCTACTGGGGAGGCTGAGGCAGGAGGATCGCTTCAGCCCAGGAGTTCGAGGTTGCTACGAGCTTGGTTGACGCAATCGCACTCTAGCCTGACCACAGACTGAGACACTGTCAAAAAAAAAAAAAATCAAGACTACAAAAAAAAGTCTGAGGTCCAGATTACATCGTGTGTGTGATATAAGAATGCTAAGCCAAGGAACAAAGGTAGAAAACTACATTAGAAGGATTCAAACTCCTCGTCCATAGAAAAAAAGGCACAACTGGCCCCAAGTGACACTTCCACAACTGAGGAAGCACAAATATCTCAAATATGATAATTAACACCTGCTAAAAAATGGCTCACGATAAAAATGTATAAGGCACGCAGGATAATAAACTGTAGCCAGGGAGAGTGGGGAGACAATAAATGGAGGCAATCGCACTGTCAGAACAGCAGGTAATTCGATTACCTTAAAGAGATTATCACATGCATTTAAGGTGACTGAGAAATTTGTTTGCTAGTTTTAAAGGCATAGATACAAGGGGAGAGCAGGACATAATGAATAAAAGAAGAGGCAGTTTTGAAAATGAACCAAAGAGACTGACTAGAAATAAGAAATATTGTCATTGAAAATAATAATTTAATGAACTGGTTAAACAGCAAATGAAACCTAACAGAAGTGAAAATTCTTGATCTAGATAGAAGATAGAGGTAGAGAAATTTGCTAAACTGCACCCCAGGGAAGTTAGAATGAGAAAGTATGGCATACACGATGGCACTTCTCAAAAGAGAGACATGGGGAAGTGGAGAACTTCGGACGTGAGAGGAATTAGTCATTGAGAATGTCACAGAATTACAGAAAGACATGAGTGCTCAGGTTCAAGAACATTATAGATATCAAGCGGGATCAATAAAACTAACTCCACCCTAGAAATACTGTCATGAAATAGCAGAGTACCAGGGACAAAAAGAAAATCTTAAAACCAGTCGGAAAGAAAATCTGAATTAACTACAAAAGAATAACAAATAGAAAGACTTGTAAGCAAATGTTCATAGCAGCACTATTCATCATGGCCAAAAACTTGAACAATCCAAATGCCTACCGACTGCTGAATGGATAAATAAAATCTGATATATCCATAATAAAATACTATTCAGTATAAAAAAGAATAAATTAATGATACAGGCTACAACGTATGTGTGGAATAGAGGAACCTCATAGCCATCATGCTAAGTGAAAGAAGCCAGGAACTTCACATTGTTTGACTCCATTTACATGAAATTTCTAGAAAAGGCAAATTTCTAGGTGGGGATTACGTGGGGGGAGAAGAGGAGCAAAGATAGACAGCAACTGGGTCCTGAGGGAGCTTTGGGGGATGATGAAAATATTCTAAAACTAGATTATCATGATGATTGCACAGTGTATAAATTTACTAAAAAGCATCAGATTGTATACTTGCAATAAAATAATACTTCAATAAAGCTGTTGGTCAAATCTATCAACAGGAACAACAACAAAATGTACAAGGCGCAGATGACTTTATAAATTAGGTTTTGCCAAACCTTTAAAGAATAGATGACCCAAATCCAATACAAACTATTCCAGGAACTAGGGAAGAGTGAGTGGCTCCATCATTTAAGAGGCTAATATAATATCAGACTCAAATCTCAGCTCTCTGACTCCAGGCGCAGACTCTTGTCCACTATACAACTGCCTCTGTCTCTGCGTCCAATGAGTTGGGAAGGGTTTCTTAAGTAACACAGAAAACGTGCCAACCACAAAGGAAAAGATGGAGTTGCACTACATTAAAAGTGTAAATTATTGTATGACAAAAGTCATCATACATAAAGTGGAAGGCCAAAACCTAAGAGCAGATATTTGCAAATCATATGTTCAACTAAGAAAAGATTAGCATCTCAAAATAGAAGGAAATCCTATAAATCAATAAGAAAAGACAACAGCCCAATGGAAAGATGAGCAAACACGCTTAACTATCAACTAATAGAAACCTCTAAAGACCAATAAACAGGAAAAGTTCTCAATTTCTCCAGTAATCAGGAAAAAACCAATTATAATCACAAATGCGACCCCATTTCACACTTACCAAAATGATTAAAATCCCAAAGTTTGATTATACCAAATGTTAGCGAGGATGTTGAACAACAGGAACTCTGAAACATAACAGGCGGCACAACCACTTACAAGGGCAATTTTACAAAATCTGCTGATGTAGAAGATGGTCATACACTTCAAAGAAACAACATCACCTTCCGGTGTGTGCTGCTCAGACAGGAGCAGAAGGAGGTGCACACAAGGGTGTGCCTGTAGCACTGTCTGCGGTGTGAGTGGATCAGAAGGGTTAACATCTACCAGTATGTTAACATATCCGACAGTTGTGGTTTCATCATCAGTGCAGTATTATTCCAGTTAAAATGAATAAATATCTATGTATTTATTTCAGCACAGATTAAAAACAAAGTTGAATAAAAACAGCAAGTTACAAAAAGTTATTTTCAGCATAATACCCTTCATGCAAATATAAAAACTCACAGTTTTATAATATATATGTAGAAAAAGTATAATAACACGGGCAGGAAAAATGTGCATCCATAATAATGGAGGCATTCCCTCAGGGCAGAGGTCACATCTTCTCAGCTGAGAATGAGGAAGCATGTCAACTGCAGCTAAAATTCCTTCCTTCTTTCCTTCCCTCCCTCCCACCCTCCCTTTTTCCTTCCTTCCCTCCCTTCCACCCTCCCTTCTTCCATCCTTCTTTTATTGTTGTTTTTATTTCATTTTATTTTGAGACAGACTCTCATTATGTCACCCTGGGTAGAGCACTGTGGCGTCACAGCTCACAGCAACCTCAAACTCTTGGGCTTAAGCTATTCTCTTGCCTCAGTCTCCCAAGTAGCTGGGACTACAGGCGCCTGCCACAGCATCGTCCAGCTATTTTTTCTGTTGTTGTTGTTGCAGTTGTCATAGTTGTTTAGCTGTCCCAGGCTGGGTTTGAACCCACCAACCTCAGTGCATGTGGCTGGCGCTATAACCACTGTGCTATAAGGTGCCAAGCCTATTGTTGTTTTTAATTGGAAGCAAATGTAGCCCAATGATAAGAGTTAGGTTAAAACCAGTTAGGTAAGTGTATGATGTTATATTTTATCTGTATTTCACTTACATTTGAAATACTTAATAACTTTCTAAAAACCTTTTAAGCTAAAAGAAAGGCAGCTATGAGCATCTCCTCAGATAGGCGCTCTGGTGATGTCCTCTCTCGTTAATAGTGAGATGGCAAAACAGTTGCAAAGGCAAAACTGCTGCAGGATCCACTTCCTGACAGGGTGGAGGCCTTCAGGGATCCCAAGGGGTCCATCCCACTGCCTCCACATCCACCTCATAGTACTTCATCAGCGTTCATTGAGTAACACCCCTTTGGAACATGGAGAGATTAAGTCTGACTTCCAGAATAAAACACAAACCCTGGTGTAAAGGAATCTCTTTCCTCTTACAATGGGTGTTTTATGTGGGATAACTATTTGAGTTGTATTTAACCAACATCTGATGTGTTTCGAATGCTCTGGCCCCTATAAAAGGTCAGATTATGACTCACAAGCAAGTCATCAAAAGGAAATTGGAAGCAGCTGGGGAACCAGTACTGCGGGGCCTCTGACAGATGAGGAAACTGAGATTAGAGAGAGTGGGGCTGATGAGGAAACTGAGATTAGGGAGAGTGGGCTGGCCCTGCATCTGTCGGTGTGCTGTGCTGGGGCCCGGGCCCTGCTTTCTTGCCACCCTGACAAGCGCTCTGAGACTCCAGGCTGCCAATGCATTCCCTCTTATGGATGAAACATACTTAAGGGAGAGGACTACAAAAAAGTTTTGCCCGATTCTTTTTCTCTCTGTTTTATCACTACATTTAAAATTCATAGGAACTAAACTGTGATACATTTTAGGTGATCAGTTTATTTGAGGAGACTCAACTTGCAGGACATATAAGAAAATGGCTTTATAATATTTTTGATCACTGCTTTCAACTGTGTCCTGTCAAATCACACTTTCCACCTCTTAGTTTCATTATAGGCAGATTTGATACCTCTCAAGTCACTTTGAGTTATTAAAATTTGCCCAGATGAAATCTCTTAAGGGATTCAAGTTCATCTGTCCTTTCCCTGCATAGGTGTGAAGTGGGTACAGGTGTTTGGTGTGCATGATGGGGCCTGTCTCTGACACACAGTCCCCAGACCTAGATCTTCTGCTGGGGGGCTATGAGAGGAGCATGAGTCCTGAAAGTTCTGTTTCTGGGGCTGGTAGTCCTCTGCTTGGGTCAACAATATCACACTGATGTATTGTGATTCTCTCTGAAACTGAAGGTCGCTGTCAATTTCAGAGCCACGAAGAAGCTGTATGGTATCTGGGCCCAGAAACAAGTGCTATTGGGGTGCTGGTAATGTTTTATACCTCGTCTTGCTCTCCCCAAGTCACCCAAAAGAATAATGTGGGTTCTTCTGTCAAGCTCCTCAAGGACAGGACAAGGGTGCCACAGAGAACAGACTTCCGGAGAATCTGTGCTAAGCATGTGTGGGTTTCCAGGGCTCAGTTGCTATCCAAGCGTAGAGGCACAGGGATGCCATCCCTGATTCCGTGTAACCTCTGCAAAGGCCTTGCTTTTGCCTAGAGATGAATCTATTCTGCTCTATTAAACTAAGGGCTCGCCAGCATATCCCAATGAATAATTGATCAGTAAGTGCATCAATGCTCTTTGCACAGTGGTGAACTCGGGAGAGAGGGAAAAGGAGAAAGGGGCTTGTTCTAATCAAAGACCTTTAAAAAAACGACAGAGGGGGAGGCCCCTGTGGCTCAAGGAGTAGGGCACTGGCCCCATATACCGGGAGTGGCAGGTTCAAACCCAGCCCTGGCCAAAACTGCAGAAACAAAACAAAAACAGAGGGTCACTCAGAAGTTATCCCTGGAGACAGGGTAGTTCCTTCATCTGACCATCCAGGTGCTCAGAGCCTTTACCTGTTTATTTGCTTTTGCTTTGGGCAGTGATTCTGTGTGAAGCTAATCTGTGTTTTACCCACCACGGTAGCTGAGAACATTCTATCCCTGCAAGAAAGCTGTCCTTAAAGAGAGTATCACTCACACCAAATGACAGGGTTGTTTGGCTCTTTGGACCTTGTCAGGGTCCACGTGAATGAATTTCTGTTTCATACGAAATTAGCCACACCTTGATCTCATTCAACTTAGAAGCTCTAAGCATGGAAGGCCCCATTCCTATAGACTCTTACCTGAAACTCTGTTTTCAGTGTCAAATATCTCTGGGTAGAAATTGATTTGAAGTATATGTATTTTGGAATAATTCATGTATTATTTTGATTAAGCACTAGAGTCCTTGTATTAATGCAATTTCACTATTTTTCATGTTGCTGACATGTTCAATAATTGGTATGTGTTCTTTGCTCTGAAAGGGTTTTCAATTTTCATCAGTCAGAAGTTGCCGGACTGAAATACAATCAATATAAATTGCACTTACCCCTTGTAAATGTAGGGGCCCCACCTCTGTCAAACATTGAAAATAACTTCTTAGAATAATGTAGGATATGCAGGGAAAGAACTAGATGCCTGTCTTTTTGTGAGTTAAATTGTGCATTTATTTTATTTTTTCCTCTTAACTTAAATTATCATGATATTAATTTCTCTTTCAAATGTACCCTCATTAATAGCATCTTATGGCATCCACCCTAGTTAAAATTTTTCTCCCTTTAAAATATTATTATAGGCTCCGCGCCTATAGCTCAACCGGCTAAGGCGCCAGCCACGTACACCTAAGGTGGCGGGTTCGAATCCCCAGCCCAGACCCACCAAACAACAATGACGGCTGCAACCAAAAAATAGCCGGGCGTTGTGGCGGGCGCCTGTGGTCCCAGCTACTTGGGAGGCAGAGGCAGGAGACTCGCTTGAGCCCAGGAGTTGGAGGTTGCTGTGAGCTGTAATGCCACGGCACTCTGCCCAGGGGGACAGCTTGAGGCTCTGTCTCAAAAAAATAAATAAATAAATAAATAAAATATTATTATAAAAAACAAAATGTAGTGCCTCTAGCTTTCTATTTGTTTAATTTTAAGGAACGTCCTGCTTTGTAATCCATGGAGGAAAGAATGAATCAGTCACCTCAGAGAAGAAACACATGGATCTGAATTAATTATGACACAGGCAGGTCAAGGGTAAGTGCACTCTAGGGTGATTGTATACACGCAATTAGCAGGATGCACAGCCCAGTGATATACAGGAAAAAGTGACAGTTCCAAGGGACATAAACCTCTCTAGCTAAATGGACTTCTCCCAGACATCTCTGGAACATCTCAGAATGTCGGTCATTAGCAATCACTACACCACTGGCTTTAAAGTACTGCCACGTCCCTTCACAGAAATAGGTGGCTGGCTCATTATACCCATCTGGACGTGACTCAAAGTTCTCGTTTTCCCATTAGAGAAAATTCAGGGAGTCAAAAAATGTGAAAGAGAAAAAGAATGTTAAGAATTCCAAGAACCTAGTGAGCAATCCATCCCTGGAACCCTCCAGCGATGAGTGACAAGACAATACTGACAGATGGTGGCGCATGACCTCACCTTGCCTTTAGATGATTTAGCAGAAGCACTTTCTTTGGAGACATCAGGAATTGACCAGGAGAGCTGGATCTCTTTCCTTCGTGGGGAGTTTTAAAGCACAGAAGTCCCCCATTTTTCTCACCTGTACATTCCTGCTTCTCACTTAAATGGACGTTGGAGAAGGCCTAAGTGTCTTTCAGCTAACTCTACAGAGGCTCCTCACATCGGGTTACCAGATTCTCACATTTGTAAAGCGGGACAACATGGCCGGGGGGCGGGGCGGGGCAGGGGACAGCGCAGGAGACCGGGCAGGGCAGGGCCTGACTACAATGCAAACTTTGATAAGCCGTTCTCAATAATCACTTCTCAACAATTATTTGTTATTATTACAGTTTAACATTATAAAATTAACAAAAATAATGTAAAACTCATATTCTGGCGAAACCACCACCTGGCAGCCGAAAACCGTATATTCCCTTCCTGTTCTTCCACCCGTTCATGCATTCTTTCCAAAAATAGGGACTTTTTTAAAACGCCTCCGGACGCGGGACAAATTGTTCAAAAGCAGGACGTCTGGTCACCCTATCCTCACAAAACCTTCCTCCTTCCCTGGGATCGTTCATATACCTGTAAGTGCTCTTATTCTTCCCAAGACACCTATTAATTTTCCCTATATCATCTTATATTTTGAATAATTCATGCTGGGCTTTTAGCTTCTCTATGCTCTATCTCAGGGTCTTTTTGTCATATGAAGTTGAAACAGTCACCTTTTCCTACCCTCAATAAATAGATCTGGCTATTTGACTATAAATCACGTTCAGTTCTCCATCCAGAAACATAGAGAATTAAGACAGTAGTATTTCTATGGGCTACCCAGCCAGCTTCTTCCTCTCTGAGGTGGGTGTATATTTTGTCAATTTACCTAAGCTGGGACTATGTTTTCCAGAATTTTCTTCCTTGCACAGGTGGCTTGGGTCAGAAAAGAAATTCTGTTTGATATTTAGAGGGCAGGAACGAGACAAATATTTTCTTTTTATGCTCAGAAGGTTGGAGCTGGCACAGAGTGCTGCTGCTCACACATGTCCTTGCTGAGCTAGTGACCCCATAGGGTGGCATGGGACAGCAGCTGGACCCACAGCGAGAAGCACACCTGGCCCTGTAGCCACAGGAGGGGCTGACCTGGTAGGCAGTGGCAGAGCTGTGGCCCAGCTGCAAGTATCCTGCTACACAGAGGTGGAATATTGGTGGGCAGGTGAGAAGCCATTGCACGTCCAGCCCATCCTCACAGTTCTGCCTCATTCTCATATGGCTCCGGTTTATCTGTGCCTCCCCACCTCACATCCATCTTTCCTTCCTGGCTCTCTGTCCTCCAGGACCAGAGGCAGAAGCAACAGGCTCACAGAGACTGTTTAACTGGCTCCCACAAGAGCATGTGATCAAATCCTTATCCATTCTGACAGATACACTGACTTTACTCACTTGGGTACATTTTGGCAAATGAGAGTAAAAAGACTTAGGCTATGACTGGTAAGGTCAAGGCTAATTGTCCCTTACCCTCACCTAGACAAGAAATATCCAATCACATTTAAATATCTCTAGTTGGGTCCAATACCTGGAATTTGAGCCAACAGTGACATCAGCCTCCATCCTAGTGCTCAGAGCAACTTTGTTCCAGGTTCTCTGATGTGAAGAGCCCCAGCATGGACTAATGGAGCATTGAGTGGCCAGGGTAGAACCTTCCCCTTTGGGAGTGCCCTGCTGTGCAGGGCACATAGCGGCACTCAGACCTGCCAGGTTAGGCTCCCCACCCCATGGGGAGGACACATGAAGAGGCCTCCTCAGAGAAATAGTAATACCCATTGGGCAACCAAACAGTGAGAATTTATTTGACTCTTCAACATGGGTGGGTCTGTTGATTTTTTAAAGGATATGTTTTAAATTATGAGAGTTGCCCAGAAGCCACAAAAATACATTTTGGTTGCATGCATACTTATGTAGAGAGCTGTTGAGGTCTGGTAAACTGCTTCAGGAAGTTCTCAGTATTGTCCCATGGCTGAACTTTCCCAGCAATAAAGGCTTTTTTTTTTTTTTTTTTAAAAATAAGAGTTTCTTTTGGATAAAACTTAAGTATACGAGTCATGACTTGTACTGGATCTTAAATAACCCCAAACCTAGACAAATAAGAGCAGTTTCGAAACACAGCTGCCTGACCGTGGAGATTGCCAACGGTCTTGCTATGAGGAGAGGGAAAGATGTTTTCAGAAATCTGTTTTCTTCCCTCTGGATTTCGTTCTCTACTCAATCCCAGAATGTAGGGCTTAATGGTTTTTTAAGTTCCAATACTCATTTTAAAGTAATTTGGGGGCAATCTAATCTTACTACCTTAATTATCCTTACACCTTCACAAAATTATGCTGGATTCACTCTGCAAAAGTTCAAGCAACTGGAGTAATGTTGATGTCAGTCCAGCTACACAGGATCCAGCTACACGATCTGCCAGGAAAAGGTCATAGAAATGGAAGCCAAACAAAACCCAAATAAGGGAGATTACAGCTTCTGATTTAATCTTCCACATTCAAGTTTATCAGTATGATCATTAGAGTTTTGAGTATGCTGGGCCAGACCAGTGTGAGGATACACAGTAGCTCTTGTGTGTAGGGATATTGGGGTGTTCATACATGTCACCTATCTTTTACCCATCTGAGTCCATGACAAGAGTCAGACACAGTTACTACATAGGCGAAAATCAAAATTATCAGCCTTATTGCTGAGCAAGGCTAAGTTAGAGGACACAGATTAGTTGTACAACAACTTCCTCCTACTGTCCCCAGTTGTGGCACAGCTGGACAACCTCAGTCCTCACTCACGAGATCAAGGTCTGCCCTACTAAGCTTCTTTCATGATCAGGAACAGATGAGAGGGAAGAGCCCAAAGGAGAGAGAAGGTCAGAAGAAATGAGCTGCCCAGGCCTGGTTCCTTCCTCCCAAATCTCCCACCTATGAAGTCAGTCCTCCCGTGGGGAGAGGAGAGTAAGGGAGTGGGAAGAGAGACCAAGTTTCTAGGCTGCTGCCTCCAGGTGACATGTTCACTGCACCTTCTGGGCTCTGTAGCCGCTGGCCTCCTGTCAGGTTCTCCTGGAGCCTTCAAGGAACTGAAAGTAGTTGGATGATCTTTAGCAAAGGCAGAGAGAGTGTTTCTGTTCTTTTTCTCTGACATTTTTATGGCAGCATTTTGCTATCAGAACCCCAATTTTGCTCAGGCTAACTATTAAATGTACAATATTTGGCAAATATTTTCTTTCCCAGCTTCCCTGCTTCAAGGCCACGTAACACAATTTGAACCACAATGAGACATAAACAGAAGTCTCCTGAATTTTTCTGAGTAATATTTTTATTCGCAGATTTAAAAAAAAAAAAAGTTGTTAGTGTCAGTCCTCCCTTCATACTCTGTTCTTCCTGCCTTGGAGTGGAGAAGACAGCCATCTGGCAATCATGAGGGGTCAAAGAAAAAGGCAAAAACTGGCACATTGAGGATGGTGCGGCGGAGACTAGATTCCTGGTGGAACAGTTGCTCAGCTGAGCTGAACAAGCATCAGCCTACTTCTGGGTTTCTTGTGATGTGAGACAACAAAAACCAATACCATAGAAAGATATTTATATGGAACACTTTGAGATGGATTTTCTGTTACTTGCAGATATTTCCGAGCTGATCTATTTCCCCATGCAGGTTCAGGAGGGCCCTTCACGAAGCTGTAATGGACAAAGGAGCCTGCGTGCCCCCTTTCTCCCCCAAACTCTAGTCAGCCAGAACATCTAAACCAGCGCTGGTCATCAAAGGGATGAAACATGCTGTGGCCGTTTCACCCCCATCCTGTCGTCATCTGAGCACAGTGTGAAGCAGAGCCCATTTCTTCTGTCTTGTCACTCATGTACAATTTAAGTTCCACCCTCACTGCCTATACCAAGCTTAGGATTTACTGCTTCATCAATTACAATCACAGAGTCCGTTCTCTTGGTTTTCCTTTTTAACCTAAGGGTCAGTTAAATTGCTACATCCTCTGCCATTTGGGAAAAAATAGGATAAGTAAGAATTGTGTTTCTAATAATTTTTGTCACCAACTTTTGTCACTACCTTTTAGGCAATCAATTTCCTTCTCAGCAATTCAAACACTTGTTAGCATCTTCAAAACCAGATTTGTATTGAGTAGAGACAGAGGCTGAATTGAAGAGACTCCCAATACTAGATCGATAAAGAAATCACATTCTCACCCCCTAGATAGTGCGTCCTCAAATCCCAGTGAGTTCTGTCTTACATAATTTAGTAGTATTCTGTGTTAATGAAAGAAAGTCAGAGCATGAAGGGAAGAAAACCACCTCTATCTCTTATCCTAATAGGCTGATCATGAGACATGCAAACTTGAAAAAGATTATAAGCTAAAGAAGTCTAGGTTCTTATCCATAAGACTAGATTCTTGCTTCATTTTCATCAGAAAT
>NW_003852419.1:12155508-12185288 GCF_000181295.1 Otolemur garnettii
CTTATTAAAACAATAAGAACTTTTTTTGTGTAATTATAGTCTTGGGGCAGTCTGTCCTTGGGTCCATTCAGTGACTTGGTGATGTCTTCAAATAGTGAGGGATTTTCTGGCACCCCACTCCGCCCTCCTCAAGGAGTTGGGGATGTTCTAAGGTAGTTGTCGCAGCTCCCAGAAGCTGCTTCCTCACAAGCAAAATGACAAAGCCAAAAAGGATTTCTTCATGAGTCTCCTTGTTTTATCAGGAAAGAAACTTCTTTGCACCAGCATTACAAGAGATTTCCCTTTAGATTTCATTGGTCAGCAATAGGTCACACAGCTGTAAGGGGGGGCTGGGAAATCTAATATGGCATTTTCAAGCTTTTGGTAAGAAAAGGAAGGGGGTTGGGCACACCTGTTGAGTAGGCCACAGACATCATCTACAGAGGATGAGCTTTCAGAGTTCAGCAATTGCACATTTTTATTTGTTCCATGTGTTCTTTTATAACAAATCAAACAAACAATGCCCCCAACCATAGCAGTAAATAGTACTTTGAAGTACTATCCCTCTGTTACAACGATTTCTCTTGTTGTGTGTTGCCTTCCACTCACTGTTCATAGTTTATAGTCATGAATATTTTTACCTGTTTACGGTGTAATCCTATGGGTTTTTTCATTCAATATTTAGTCATTTTCCTATTTTTCTACTTATTGTCCAAATTGTAATTTTAATGGAAAAATAATTTTTAATTAAGATTTATATGTCACAATTTATTTAGCCATTTCTCTATCATTGAATCCATAGATGATTCTCCGTGTTTTGGCTAAAATAGACTATACTGCAATAGCATCTTTGTGCATGTAAATTTTTTCTGCTAGTAGGTTATTTTAAGTGCAAAAAAGGCTATGAATATTTTTATAACTTATAAGATATTATCATACTCTCATGCAGCCAGAATGAATGTTGCAGTTTAAAATTCTACTAGCAATATATATGTACATTTGCAAATTTAATCAGAATCTCATCGACATGGTGAGATTCTTTAGATGCCTTTTTTTTTCTGATTCACTAGCTATAAAATGTTACATTATATTTTACTTCCACGCTTTTTCTTTTTATCCTGGCAGGGAGGACAGAGACTAGCCCAACCGCAGTAGGTCTGATAAGACCAGAGCTGGGGCAGATTGTTTCTTACACAGAGTTAAGTTAAACCAACATGCTAATAGTTATTATCTTTGAAGGGTGTGTGTAACAGAGATTTCCACTGCTTTTACTTTTTGTTTTTCTCTAATCATGAAGTGAACATAGGTTACTTAAAGCAATCAGCTCAAATTATTTTTCTTTTAATGAGCTGAACTTCAGCCTAGGTGTGTAAGCTAAAGAGGAAGGTCCAAACAGGTCAGCAGAACATAAAGAGCCTAAGATAGGAATACAAAGACTGACATAAAAGTCAAAGTTTGAGGAATCTATGGAGACCAGAGCAAGGAACAGCATGTCCACTGCGTGGGCTTGGGGTTTCTATGTGCTTCTGAAGCAAGAGGAGAGACAGACCACACTGTTCAAAGGCCAAGGGAAGAGCAGTTTGTTTCTCTGATTGCTGTCAAAGTAAATTTGTTTTCTTGCTGTTCTTATTAATCTTGAGTAAATTGCCTATTCGTATTATATAACATGCCTTGGTAATTATAATACTGATTTATTCATTTATTCCACAAAGATTTATCAAGCATCTCCTGCGTGCCGAGCGTTGGTAAGCATTGGGAAGCAGCGTTAGAGACAAAAGACAGAGTCCCTAACTGGAAAGGAAGATTAACTGTTACAAAGAAACGAGAAAAGGTAAAAAGAATGGGTATGACACACAAAGAGTCTGGGAGGAGAAAAAGGGCTCCCTCTCTCTTATCACAGGTTGGAGAAAGCTTCTCTGATGAGGTGACATTTGAATAGGTACTAGGCGAAGTGAGGAAATATCTGGGGGAATGATTTTCTGAACTAAAAGAAGTGAACATGAGGAGGCCCTAAGACCAGAGCTTACTAAATATGTTGAGGAAAGAACAAGTCCTGTGTGGCTGGAGGGGGTAAGCGAGGGACAGAGTGGGAAGAGACATGATTGGGGAGACCTGGAAACCAGTTCCCATAGGCTGTCGTAGGCTACTAAGAACTTGGATTATGTTCTCACTATGAACAAACATAGTAGCTGGGTTTGCAGTGGTTTACATTTTAAAGGAATCCCAAGCTGCTTTAAGATAATAGATTGGAGGCTAAGGTAAAGCTAAGATACCAATTGGAGGTCATTGCAATAGTCTAAATGAGGCAGGACAGGGGTCTGGCCAAAGTGGAGGTGATGAAACTAGTAAACAAAAGTCAGAGTCTGAATCATTTTTCAGGATAGAGATGAAGAAATGGCTGATAGAGTAAATGTGACATGTAAGAAAAAGAAAAGAAATACAGATGAGCCCTAGGTTTTTGGCCTGAGCAGAGAGGCAAATCCATACTCCACTGGAGGAGTAGTGGGTTTGGAGGAGAAAATCCAAAGTCCAGATATCTTAAGTTTGAGATGACGTAGCCAGGTGAAGATGTTAAATTGGCAGTTGAATATGCTTGGAGTTGAAGAAAACCCAAATATTTCACCCCAAAATACATGCTCTGAGCCCCATCCTTTCTGCAACCTCAAGACGGCATGTAAGCTTCTGAACCCCATCGAGGGCGGGGATGTAAACATTCTGTGATCCTCCTCCAAACACGTTAATAAATTTACATGCCATTTCTCCTGTTCATCTGCCTTTGGTCAGTTGATTTCAATGATCCTACAGAGGGCAAAGGGGAAGTTTTCCCTTGGCCCCTACACAGTTCAGAGCAGAGATCTGCATTGGCAGTTTATTTTAACATCATCAGCACATAAAGCCATAAGCCTAGACAGAGACCACCAAGGGGGTGAGTGTAGATGGAGAAGAAAGGGGCTCTTCAACACGCGGAGGTTGGGAAGATGACCAGGGTCCAGCAAAAGTCACTAAGAAGCAGTGGCTAGAGAGGTGGGAAGAAAATCAGGTGAGGTGGGGAGCTTGGAAGCCCCGGGAGGAAGCTTTTCCAATAATTGTTTCCACTAACCATAAACGCTGCCGAAAAGTCTAGGTAGATAAACACTCCAAATTGATCTGCAATTATTCTTTGGAGCTTGGTAGGCTCCCAAATGCCTCAAGCAGATAAACAGCTGTATAAACCAATTCTGGCAACCATCCATCTCTCCATGGACTATTCCAAAGTGACATGACAGAATTACATGTGTCTTTACATAAGACACTTTACGTGTGTCTTTACCAGTTGGCTGGTACCTGGAAGTGCCACGATTCATTGTCATTCCCTGGTTGAGGCGTACACTATTGTGTAATGCTATAGCATTCGGGTGTGCCTGAGGTTGTTTTGAAGATTAAACGGGTAGTAACTGTGCAGTGTGAGGCCCAGGGTCTAGCAGCATGGATGTTGGTGGTGGCGTTAGCTATAATCGTAACTCTACAGTTGTGAGGCTCACTTCATTCTTAGCTCTCATTTCAGGCTGTTGCTTAGCAGGATTCCAAAGATAAGCAGTAAGTTTTCTGGAAATGACTGAAAGTAATCACAACCACTTAGAGCTGAAAGGACCATAGAGGTTAATTATTTCATTCTCTTCAGTTGGCAGAAAGCAGAGATCCAGCAAGATTAGGTGACTTTGTTAAGGTGATCCACAGGACTAAGACCAGAGCATGGATCTCCCAGTGCTGAGTCCTCTAAAACTAATATAATAAAGCTCATGATTAGAGAATCCAGCATTCCATGTCAAAGGATTTTTTTCAGATCACTGAAGCTCATTTCTTTTAACCACAAAAACTTAGTAACAATCATTATCACTTTTGATTTTATTTTTCTAGAAGTATGGACTCACTATGTTTCCCACGCTGGTCTGGAACTCCCAGACTCAAGCCGTCCTCCCACCTAAACCTCCTCCATAGCTGGCATTACAGGTATGTAATGTTTTGACTAAAACATTTCTGCACCGTGGAATTATTCTAGCCTAGAGAACTTGAAATCCTCAAAGTCAGCTTCTCTTGTTATCTTATTTCTTTACACGCTGCTTTAAGCTTTGAGTGGTCCCCTTGACTTATAAAGCAAATGACAACTTCATTCAATAGTGTTACAATAGTGTCAAATTGATCACTGGATATTTTCTGAAAAATACAGAAATCCAAAGAGCTATGAACAGCAGCAAGCCCATGATTCTGCATCTAAGAGCATCAACAATTAGAAGTTTATATTTATTTACATAATATATATCTATAGAATTATAAACATATTATTAGGGAGATTTTCGTGTATAACACAGATTTGTAACTGATGGAGAAATTAATCTGAAATACATCCGTGTTATCTTTCCTTCAGCTCTTCAGAGTACACATAGAGCACTTGTATATTTATTTATTGAAATAATTTGTATCTCTATAGCATTTTTCCACAGAAAAATTGTGAACCTTACTTCATTAAACCTCTAAATATTCCTATGAGGTTTGAAGAATCAACTATTGCTATTTCTTATTCAAGAAATGAGAAAACTCGTGTCCCAAAATGTTAAGTATGCCCAGAGGACTTATACAATCAGGAACAAAGCCCCTTTCTCCCCTATCCTTTTTACCAGTCAATCTTTACAACTCATCCAGGAGTCTGAATGCAACCCTCAATATTTTCAGCTGTTCCAGGAATAGACTCTGCCAGAAAATAAAGCCTACTGATTCCTGGTGCTCATAAATCCACCCTTGACTTTTCCCATCACTAGTGACCACAGGCTCAGCCTGTGCCTGTCCCTAAGGTCATGTGGTCTCTGTTCCTACAACAACCATGAATCCATCACATTTCCCCTACAGAGAGAGCTCTTAATTATAAATTGCCAGTCATTTACATTCTATCCAATCTTGTTAGATCAAATGAGTTGTGCATCTCTAGAGAATGGAGTAGCAATAAACAGACCAGCAAAGACTTTCTTCTTTGCCTGTCTAGATTTTGGTACCTGTGATTGATGAGAGATGTTGTTAGATATTGGGTATGTGGAATGCCCTGGAGGAAGACATCTGGATGATTACACAGTGGTTGGGAGGATTAAAATTAAAGGAGGTAACATACATGAAGTGCTTAACAAGGAGTCTTGCTCAAAGACAGTCTTCACTAAATGTTAATGATTGTGATTATTAGTATTTTTAGGTTAGGTGGTATAATTAGGGAAGACCTAATAACCAGAGTTGTGGTTACAGTTTATTAAATTATACTTAAATCTCAAGGTAAGGTTATAAAATGATTTTCATCTTGACCATTCCATAGGTGAGAATGTTTGTTACTTGGGAATGTAACAAAGGTTTCAATAATTTTATCAAGTTGATGGATTGATTAATTCAACAAATACTTATCAAATTCCTATGTACCAGGCACTGAGTTAGGCAAAGAGGTGAAAAAGCCAGACCTGGTCTCTGCCCCCCTGGGATGTAGCATCTAGGAAAAGGAACAGATAGGTGAAACACAAATATCATGACACCCTGAGGCCAGCCCCCATTCTTTCCCTGCCGCCTGTGATGCAAACCTCTTAAAGTCTATACGCTCTATTGGGCCAGTAAGAAAGGATATTTTATTAAGGAGTGCATAGGGGAAATGTTGGAAGGTATAGAGTTTACGTTTCATAACATGTGGAATTTCTCTTCAGCTTAGCATCTTTGTCAATCCTATCACATCAATTCCTAACTCATGCCACCCTGCTCTAGGGACAGGCTCCAACCCAGCATCAGCCCCTCACTCTATGACTATCCCTTCTGCACACAGACTCCTTTTCAGCCTTTCAGCTCAGGTGTCATAAAAGGTCTTCCCTCCCATTAGCAAAATACCTCCTTCCTAGAGGATGCCCAGGGGATTCTAAATAAATTACTTGTTTCTTCATGTCCCATAAGTAAACGGGTATTTCTACTGTGGTGTGACCCCCTATGCTACAGAGTCACATAGGAGGGTCATGAACTCTAGACATAGGGCAGTGGGAACTCTGGGACATAGTCCAGGAAAAAGTGACATCTGGAGTATGGTGGGCATAATGATTGTCTTCTCAATGTCCATTTTCACCTCTTGGTAACTATCTTAATTTGGTGGTAGAGGTGAGAGTGGGGGATACTTCTACATGAAGCCTATGTGATTTGGGAAGAAACAATTCCATGGTCCCTAGATCAAACCTAAGCTAAATAATATAACTTCATCCCCCGAGCCATAGTTCTTGGGTCAAGGGTGAGCAAGACCTAAGTTGGTGAAAGGATGCTGTGGAAAAGAAGATGTGGCAGTGGATGTGGTTTCGGAAAGAAACACTTTCTTTTAATAGAAGAGCACAGGCATCTGTTGAGCCATGCTTGGTGATGTGGGCCTTTCTTATCTAAGGCAATGCAGCTTCATTGGTCTGTTATTTGCAGTCAAATCCAACCTCACTGATGTAGAAAGTAAGATCTGATCAACCAGTAGCCAATAGCCTTGAGAAGGAGGTAGGCAGGGCTCAGATCTACAATTTATAAAGTTCATTTAAAGAGGGAGTTGGATTTTCAAGACAACCATAAAACACAGGACAAGTTCTGCATACCCTTAATTACCAGCTAGAAAACATAATGAGAAAAGAGATCAAATATATAAGCACATGCACACATGTCACACTCACAAATTTCTAAATTCAAAATGCTCACTGACTATGTAATGTGACTTTCAAAAAGAAAACTTCAAAACTTTGTTGGAACATTTAAAAGGTGATTCAAAGACATGGAAAAACAGAGCCAATAGCAAGATGAAAAGGCTTAGTAATACTCATATGTCCATATCAACCAATGGAATTAAAATTGAATTTATAGATTTAATACTATTCTGATTGGAAGCCCAACAAGTTTTTTAATTCCACAAAATTATTCTAAAACATACATATAAAAATCATTAGAACTTTGGGAATCCGAGGTGGGAGGATTGCTTGAGTTTGAGGCAGTAGGCTGTGATGATGCCAGGGCTCTCTAGCCCAGGCAAAAGAGCAAGATTCTGTCTTTAAAAGCAAACAAACAAACAAAAAAACACCCCCAAACCAAAAAACTGCTGTATAATAGAATAAAGATTAAAATAATGCACTAACTAGATCATAGATTAGTGGAACCAAATGAAGACAGTTTTAAAGGCCTAACAATTTACAATGCATTTTCATGAGATGAAGTTTAATTCTGTAAGTAACTACACACACATATCTAAATATACAGGGTGTTGATAAAATTTAATGCTTAAATTGCACATGAACTTCATGGACATTCTGTGTGTCCATACACGTGAATACACGTGTATACATTCATGTGCATACACGTGAATACATAAATATTTCAAAATATATTTTGAAAATATCAGGAGAGAATGAAGGTGTGTGTGAAGCTTCTAGTTGGCTGATTCAATGGCCTTTTCTAGCCCCTTTCTCCTTTGCTGTCTTCTATAGAAACAGGAAGAATTACTTTCCCAGCCATCCTTGCAGCTGGGTGTGACCCTATGGCACAGTTCTGACCAAGGAGACATAAGAGAAAGTTTTCTGGTAGATTTTGAAGAAAAATTTTTTCCTGATAAAATGGATTGATGTTGCCCTTCCTTCCTGCTTTGAATGCAGAGGCTCAGTTCTTGGAACCGTGGGGTGGTGAACGTGAGGGAAAGCCAAGAGAATCCAGAGTCCCAAGCACCAACGTCACAGTGAGACGCTGGAAGGAATCACCAACCTCTGCACTTCTTGTAGAGTGAGAAGAAAAATCTCCTATCTCTTTAAGCTACTGTTGGTTGGATTTTTGTTTCTTGAAGACAAGTTATATTTGATAAGAGGTTTTGGAATTAGTGACAGCAACTTTAAAAATAACTAAGTACTCTATATTCTCCAGACAAATTCATGAGTTAAGGTTTTTTTTTATTTTGAGAAAATAACAGACCATTAAGTAAAATATATTTAGCACATCTGTGAGGAAGGATGTTCTTTTTCTTGTAACTTTGTAAGGAATAAGAAAGAAAGTGATATGTAAATACATACATAAATTTTAAACTTCTGTTCAATGCAAAACATAAGAAAACCAAAATACAAATGTGAAAGGTCTATATCAAATATGACAGACCATAGGATTATAAATAAAGTATAAAAGGGAGCTTATTCAAATGTATTAGCTATATTTCATCACTCTGATAGATAAACGGGCAAAGAATATGAACAAGCCATTTCCCCAAGGAGAAATAGAAACAGTAAATAAATACCTAAGAAAAGGTTCAGCCCTAGTAGTAATCAAAGAAAATGCAAATTAAAGCAACCTTGAAATATCACTTGACATCTATAAATTAGCATTTTTAAAAATGATGGACCTGGCACGGTGACAGCAGTATTGATGCACTCATCCATTTCAGGTGGTGCCACAAATTAGTACCACCTTTGAAAGGGCAATATGGCAAGCACAGAGAAACATTTGTGCCCTTTGGCCCAGTAATTCTAGTTTCTTGCAATTAACATTAAAGACAGTAAGTCAACAGAAGCCAAGAAACATAGCCTACCCTGTTCTTCAGAACCTCAGCAATTCAATTAAATCCAATTAGCATATATTCCACCTGCCAAGCAAAGGCAGCAGGGACTCAGAAATTATTAAGACACTGTGGCTGACCTCAGGTGGCTCACAATCCAGCATAGGGGCCTGGAAGGTTAATGAATACATTACAGAATGGTGTGATAAGTCCAGCAGGAGAAACACGAGTGAAATCAGAAGAGCTAGATTCTCGTGATGGGGTGAGTGGGGTAGATAACCAGGGAGCAGGTGAAGTTGAGACAGGCTGACAAAGGGGACAAGGTTAAACTGCAGGGGAAAGGCACCAAGAATTAAATTAGGGAACAAGGAGTAGCATGGTACTGTGGGAATCTAGATTCCGGAGAGGTTTGTGGAAAACCAAGATTGGTGGCAGAGGGGAAGGAAAGCTTTATTACCCTTGTTCACATCTATCTACGTATATAATAGCAAAAAAAAGGAACATTCTTAAATAACCAACATTGGAGATATCTTTTATGAATTGACATATACAGGGGACCATTATTTCACTATAGGAATAAAAATACATGACACTTAAATTATTTATAAGCAAGCATGATGGGGGAGAGTAGCTGGTTCTGCTAGTACTTAGCATCGCTCCAAAATTCACCATTCCTTTCTTTAATCCTCAAATTTCTTTTATTGAAATACAGTTCACATCCTATAAAATTCATCTATTCAAAGGGTACACATCAGCAATTTTAATGTATTCACAAAGCAGTGCAACTATGACCACTGTGTAATTCCGGAACATTTTCATCACCCCAAAAGGAAATCCATTAGCGCTCACTCCCCGTTCCTCCCGGCTTTGGCAACCATGAAGCCACCGCTGTCTCTACAGAACTGCCTCTTCGTCAGCTTCGCCTCCCTAACCTCCGTGTCCTCCCAGGCCTGGATAAGCAGAGGCCATTCCCTATTTAATGCTCTGAGCCGCCCCACAGCACAGCTCACGGCTGGCAAATGAACACCACTCTATTCCAAGTTGAGACATGACAAGGGAATTAAACAGACTCATGCAAAACCAGAGACACTGCCTTCTGAACGTGTAGGTCGCTCTGTGAGGTCCACCCCTTCTGACCTGAGCCCTTCCTCCCAAAGGGGAGCGCCATCCTAGCTCCAGCCCCAGCTCCCGGCTGGAGCCCAAACAGCAGGACCAGTGGGAGCAGCGTGAGGACAGCGTGGGGCCAGGGCAGGAAGCACACCTTCCTCTGCTAACTCACGCAAAGGAAATCTGGTCGTGCACTTAATTTTTCCACTAAGGAACTTGGAGGAGGCGTTGTTAGTGTGGTGGCAAGGCCTCTGGCTGCCTTCACCACGCTCATTATCTCTCTTCCTCACCAACCTTATCTCCTGCAGGCTCTGCTTGTTCCTTTCCCAGGGACACTAAGTGTAGTGGCTCTAGGGACCAAAGGAGGGAGGGAGGGAAAGGAAGGGGGGGGAGAAACGGGAGAAAGGAAGGGGACAGGAGAGGAGGGGGCAATGGATGGAAGGGGAGAGGAAGGGGATGGAAGGGGCAGGAGGGAGAAGAATGGCAAATTAGTCTGACGTCCTACTAGATAACAAGTCTTCAAGAGAGATGTCAATATTGCTTCCCCCAGTAAGGAACTGAACATTTCAGATTCTTTGGCACCCCTCCCTGCATGTTGAGTGAACACTAGTCCTTTCCCTGAAGGGAATTTGTCATAGTTGGAGAGGCTTTAAGACAAGCTGGGCTAAGTAATTTGTCTTGGTGCTGAAATTCAGACTCAGGACTATCTACTTCTGAGGCCTGTGTTGTTTTTACCCTACTGAGCTGAGAAAAGAAAACCCAAAGGTAAGTGAGGGAAGGTTTCGGAGGGGACACCTCTCGACCCATCTAATGAAAAACGGGCCAAGAAACCCTCTGAATGAAATCCACTCTCTCCCCACTCCCCACCCCTGCCTCAACATAAAAAACGAAAAAGTGGGTTAACTTAAGTAAAACCAATTCAGTCCAAGGGAACAGAGTTAAGATAAGAACTCTGAGGCATTTCCGGCACCACAGACTATTTCCACAATTAACACTCTCCCTCCACAATAGACTGGAAATAATGCTTACCGCCTTACTTTGTAATAGTGATCTAGATTTAACAATAATACTTTACGCGTTATAGCATATTCACAAGCTTTCAAGCACTTTCATCTTTATCATTTCTTTTGACCCTTACTAATAATAGTAGTTATTATTATTTAGAAGATTATTAATAATTATAATGCTTCACAGAGCGACCTACACGTTCAGTAAGGCAGTGTCTCTAGTTTTGCACGAGTCTGTGTTTAATTCCGTTTGTCATGTCTCGAGTTTGAATAGAGTGATGCTGTTAATAATTAATAATTATTAATACTTATTAATATTTAAAAGATCAAACAAAGAGTTTGGAGTCAGACCTCAGTTTGATCACCACCCTTGCCATTTGTGAGCTTTGTGACTTTATTCTGGTTAATTGGCCATTCAGAGACTCCGTCATCTGTCCTGTGAGTTGGGATAATAGAAGTGAGACTCACCTCAGAGGGTTGTGGTGAGTCTCCAAAGAGATAATACATGTTATATATTGCCAAGCACATAGTAAGTGCTCACAAAGTGTTAACCAGTATGTGCATATGTGTGTGGGGGGGGCATGTGTGTATATATACACACATATATATATGAGAAAAATTATCTGACATTTGAAAATAGAAAAGATTATTGGGTTTTCTTTCAGTACAGTATTGGGCTTCATTTTCTACAGACTTTACACCTCTGTAGGTTCAGCTGTTAACTTAAACATTTTGTCTGGGGAAGATGCAAATCATTTCTATCCAATAGAACAGATAAGCACAAAGATTACAGTTTATTGTCCTGTTGGATAGTAACTAATTTTTTGTATCTAACTCATCAATCTTACAATAGTTCTTAATTAAATTTTACACATACACATACACACATAATTTCGAATGTTTTTTGGATTCATTTTAACATCTTCATGTTCCTCTCAATAAATAAAATCTCTAACATGTTTTCATAATATATTTTCTCTGAGAGATATGATTTATCCTTTTGAAAATTATGTTTTAACATATTAGACCGCTGATACAGGCAGGCCTACCCCATTTGCTTGTGGGACCGAAACGCAAAGTGATTTTAACTTGCCCGGAGCTAGAAGCAGAATCCAAGTATCTCAAATTCTAGTACAGTATCTTTGTTGTACCGTATACTTCTGACCAAACAACATACAAAAGAAAAACAATAATAATAAAGAATGTAAGACAAAAGAATACGAGGCAGTACTCATCTGGTAGGCTTTACGTTTCCAGGCTGTCTTCACAGCCATCACCCAATCAAAGAGAAATGTGGAAATGATCACATGAACTTGCTTTCCAAATGTTCTACTTCTCTAAATGTGTATTTTTTTCCTCCCCAGGATCTTAGAGGAGTTAAAAACAGCAATGGTCGAAGAAAGAGGTGGGGAATCTGAGAGTTTGCTAAGCTAGTTATGGGAAATCGAAACTATTCTATGCAAATTAAATTTAATCTACAGTGATTAGATAGGTGGAGACTAGCTGGAATGTATCTTGGAATTTAAACAGACTCAGGGTCTCCAAAAACTTTATATTCTCTGTCCACTGCATGCAAAGGGAGGAAGCCTTCCCTCTTATGTAAGTGTGTTGGAGACAAACTCACTGTTATGTTCTGTGGGGAAAGTGGTACAGTCCAGATCGTTCTAGAAGATGGCAGAAGCAGCAGATGAGCATGAGCCCACTGTGGTCATGGAGTATGGACCGGGGTTCGGTAAGCAGGCAGTGCCTGAGTCGAGTGAAAGGAGCCACTTTGCATGTATTACAACTGCAGTTTGTTAAACTAGTAACATAAATGTAGAAGATTTTTTGTATTATAGGGTTCTGCCAACTTTGTACTTTGACACAGTTGACCCCTCATTTTTTAAATACTTTCAGCTCTAAATTCCCCTGGATTTCCTCCTTCCTCTCCAGCTGCTCCTCTGCTAACTGCTGGCCTTTGATTTCTCAATGTCTGAATGTTCAATTCAGTTCATATAAGTCATTCATGCACTACCTGGTTTACATGTCATCCCTAGGTTGATGCTTCCAAAATTTTATCTACAGCTTCATCCTCTGGCCTGAACTCAAAACTGATTTAGCCAGCTGCATGTATGTAAAATCTCCACGTGGCTCTCGATGAGCAACTTAAACTTACTATGTTCAAAACAGAATTTTATATATATATTTTTCTCACTCCACATTCCTGTCCCCTGCAAAGGCCAAACTCTACATTAGGGCTTTTGCACATGCTGTTCCCTGAGCCTAAAATACTCTTCCCCCAATCATTTCATGGACAGCTCCTCTGGTCATGGAGATCGCAGTTCAAACATTACTTCCTTCACGAAGCTATCCAGGCCCCCCATCCGAAGCAACCCTCCTTTCCCCAGCACCACCACCAAATCATTCTGGTGGTCATGAAAACTGGAAATCACTCCATAATCTCACATTTATCACAAGTGGAATTTTGTCACTTAAGCATTTACTTATTTGTTGTTATTCTTCCCACCCAACACACACACACACACACACAGAGCTCTACCCTCCACCCAGTGGAAAATGAGCCTCAAGGGGGCTTGGACCCATCTGTTTCAGTCACTGCTATTTCCCCAGCTCACAGGGACTCAGCATATTTTTATCGAATGCATGTATTCATGCGTGAATGCATCTCAGGGGGTCTGTTTTCCCATAAAACCTCAGGGTAATTACCGGAAAAAGTATGCATAATAATTGCAAAGGAAGAAGATACCAATTCAGGCATGACCTCGAATTTCTAAATTGACTTGGGGAATAGTAAATGCCACTGGGGTGCTAGAGAGGGTGTGAGAGGTTCGGGGGGAGGGTACTATAAGCAAGGGTGAACATAAGGAAGTAAATTGTTCAGAAGTCCAGAGATACTTTAGAAGAATGACAGGAAGAAATTATTTTATTTTTATTTTGCCAAGTAAAGATATTATGGGGGAAATTTATCATCTACTGTTCACATCACCATCAAGTCATAAAATAAAGGACATTTAACTTTCACAAAGTAGAAAAGATATAAACTTCATTTTTTAAAAAAATAGAATGAATTTTGCTTTGTGAAAACTCCCTAGGTTGACTTTATTTCTCTCATTGCAGCATGGGTCCTTTGGAAATGTCATCCTGACATCATGGGGAACCACTGACTTTGGTGACCAGTTCAAGGTCAAGAGTGATCACTGGTAAGTTTTTCGAGTCTATACTGCTCAACATGCCTATGGGCAATTCAAATTTTCTGATAAATACTTTCTACTAGGATATTATAATGTTTAGATGACTTCAGAGACCTGGCACTTGAATGTTCCTTAGACTTTTGCCCATAAAGTAACCAGTAATAAGGCCAGACGTACAAATAAATAAATAAATAAAAAGGTAAAATGTCTGAAGTTAATAAGTGAATGTGTGTGTACACGTCTCTATGCATGTAAGATGCCTTAAGAAAGAAACTGAAGAAGTAACAGAGTGATAGGTATAAAAGACTAGTAGTACCAACCCAAACAAATGGCCAAGACATCTAGTATCACAGTTATGTTACCCAGAACACAATTTCCAACTTACTTTTGTTTTACTGTCCATTGCTTTTAAACTAACTGTTTTATAAGGTGTAAGACAGAAAGGTACGAATAACAGAGACAATTGATAAAAAATGTTTCATACTGGGGAGACCAAGGAACAAAACTAAGTGAGGCAGATGATATCAAGCACTATTCACATTTACTGCTGAACCAATTTATTCAGGAATAACACCCACGTGGGAAGGAGAATAGATTTTGCAAATGGAAATGTGAATAATTTCCTTAGATGGCTTACTTCATTTGAAAAGAAGAAAATCTGCTCCCAAAGAATATGCAGAATGCAAGGACAGTGGTGGGGAACAAAAGTTGTCTAGGGAGAAGGAATGGAAGATTCTGGGCCGTGGAGGCATTAGCTAGCCAGTGTTTAAAAGGAGGAGGGATGGCTGGAGCGTGTGTCATGGCCACAAGATGCCATTTTAAGAAACTACGAATTTAGGGCCCAGGGGAGCACAGGGTGACTATAGTCATACATGTAAGCAAATAACAGTAAGGACTAAGTGTTCTGGCCCCTTCCTCGATGCATTGGTTCCTGGAGGGCAGAACAGGGGCTTTGGTGTCTGGCTCACTAAAGAAACAACAGCAATAAGAGGAATCCCAAGAGTCCCAACTTGGAACTCTAGCTCTGCAGGGGCATCCTCATCCCCACTCCAGTCAAAAAGTAAAGAAAACTCAATTAGCAGCTGCTCTCCCTCCACCCCCTTCTGATGAGGGAAAGGAGTGGAGTTTTCTCCCACACGCTTTCTAAGCCATGGGGGAGTTTCCTGAGCTTCTGAACAGAAGTCAGGAAATGAGGCTGTTCAGTAAATTGATGCTATGAACCACAAGTCCTCTGAAGAGCTTAAGTGGAAAATAATACTGGTGGATAGATTTGAATTCCTCATACAACCAAAGTTATTCTTTGTACTTATTTTTAATGGATATTTTCATTTTGTGATATAAAATCAGATGCAAAACCTAATCTTTTGATGCATCACACAGTCAGATCTTTCCCCAGTACTCAGGACAAGAAAGGGAAGTTGGTATAAGCGTTCTTGACTAGAGAGCTTCTGCCCAATGTGTCCTGGTCTCCATTGGTTACAGCAGCCAAAACCTGTCATGGGCTTAAATCTTGTATATTATTATATTCTCATGTATAAGAAAATAGACCCAACAACCCTGATTTGTTTGAATGAGAAAAAAGTTACAAAGACTTCTGACATTTTGCTTCAAGACTCATCTCAGCTGAGCTCATACCAGTCTCTCCCTCACAGGGAGAGTCTCCATGAAGTGGGGGGTGGGGGGCATCAGGAGAGAGGGGTCAGGGGACCTGGGTGCAGTCAGGCCTGTGCCAGTGGCCAGCAGTGCATTTCATGGTCACACCATGTCACTGAACTTCTCTGAACCTTAATTTCCTTAGCTGAATAATTACAGTATTGATGATCTTTAAGGTCTTTACTTGTTCCAAAATAACAAGTCTGTGTGATTGGACAGAAACTTTCAGGAGTGTCCGACTTGCAGCCCATGGGCCGCACACTGATTTTGTGAGGACTCTTTTTGCTTATCTGTGGTGTCAGGTATCACAAAAAGTGTGCACCAACCTTTTTTTTGTTCATCAGCTTTTGTTAGTGTTTATGTATTTGCTTTGTGAGACACAAGGCAACTCTTATTTTTCCAATGTATGGCAGAAAAAAAAAAAGGTTGGACACCCTGGAATAGATCGATTGCCCAACAATAGACTAGTTATATCATTTAGTTGTTGAAATAACTAAGATAACTAGGTTAAAAACTCTTGGCTGGTTATTTCAGCAACCTTAAACCTTACTAGCTTGGTCATGAAATAATCTTGATTGCTTAAAATATCTTCTAAAAAATCATTTAAAGTAGCCTTAAAAAATAAAAATAACTATCCATTGATCAGTTAATCTCCATTCCATAATCTGGTCTTATTTATGGATATCTTGAGATGCATATGCCACAGGATTATCTGACAAACTTCCTCCTTTTTAATGTCTGTAGCACTTTTTGCTGCCTCCCAGACACTTTTTCTCGTTCTATTTACAACTTCTCTTTCTCTGTTCACTCCCTAAATGTTAATTCCTTGGCATTTTCTATCTCAGACTTTCCCCTCTCACACTGTTTTCTGTGGTGTAAATACTCTCACCATGGCCAATATCAAGCTACTAATCATTGACTTTGGAGGCAGGAAGACACATGCTAACCGGCTCTCATCAGCTGTGTGAGCCAGCTCCGGCATGTCACAGCATCCATCTCTTCTGCCTCCACCTCCACACAGAGCTTCAATTGATCCCCCAGCCTGAGTTCTAGACTCATGTCCACTTGAATGTCACATCTCCTCAACATCATCAAAGATAAAATGGGCACACAATCTTCCTACAAACCTTTCACCCAGTTTATCAGGGTAACCATGGATAAGAGGGAGTGACCCAGCCTTTGGCAAATTTTAAGCTATTTTGAACTATTTTGTGTTGTGATGGCATCTTTTGAGCAATGGAAAAAGAGCCCATGCTAGTGAGTGAGGATGGTGTTTTTCCTGGCAGAGAAAGGATGTTTCTGCCATCAGTCATCCCATAAAGTGATTCTCTTAGGACAAGGAATGGGAGGTGGGAAGTGTTTTGAAGAGAGAAAGATCTAGGATCTAAGGCCAGCTGAGTCGCAACTTGAGCCATGGAGAAGCCTAGGGCCATTCCACTGGAAGGATAACCATGGCTGTTATATGAAAGCAGTGAGTGGTAACAACAGGTTTCTAATTAAGCAGAAACATGGAGGCTGAAAAGTCAAGGCAAAAAGGGGGTCAATTTCTAGAGATGCCAGAGTGACACAGTGATGGTGGACCTGGATGGTCTGGAAAGGGCACATCCTATCTCCAAGGCTAGGATGGTGATCCCCAGGTGGCAGCCACACATCAGCCAGTCCTACAGAGTGGGAATCTCAGCAGGGTTTCAATAATTTCAACAATGGCAAGACGAGAATGCTAGAGGAGGAGAACCCAAGGACCTTACTTTGTAGTTCAACAAAGAGGCATTCTAAGACACTCCCAGAAATAACTAACTCTGACAGGAGCTGATTTCTAGCAAGCAGTTCCAGTGTGGGCTCTATAATGTAATAACTGAGATACACTAAAGAAGAATAACCTCATGTCCTAGTCACAGGCAAGCGGCAGCAGAGTATGCCCCTATTTTGCACTTCCATTTTTATTAGGCCACCTACCCAGATGCCTAGGCCCCCAAACTAGAGGTCATTCCATATTCTCTGACCTCCCACAGATAGCCACAAGGGCTGGCCAGTTCTATCTCCCAACTTTCTCCTGCATCCATCTGACTGAAGAAAAAGGATGTTTCCCCCAGGTCAGGCCCTTCTCTTTTCTCACCTGGATTTCTCTGAGAGTCTCTCTCACTTGCTTTTGCTCCTTCCCGTTGTTCACCCACTGCATTGCTAGAGCGTGATCTTCAAATAAAAACCTGTCCAAGTTATTTCTTTGCTAAAAGTCCTTCAGGATAAAGTCCAGATTCCTCGGGGTGGCAGATGAGGTCCTTCACAGTCTGCCTGTTATCCACCTGTCTAGACTCATCTCACGAGCCCCTTCTACATCCCTGTGTGGAGCCATTAGATAGGGAAGGATGCTTTGGATATCTTTCCCACTTTCTTTTCCACTTTTGTTATGTGGTTTTAAACACTTACGCCTTTCTTTCATTGTACCATTTTCTTCTGGTTTTCCTCTCTGGTCTCTTTTTAGTCCTTCTCATCCTCTTCTTCCTTGGCTATCCATTATATGTTGATTTTCCCCAGAGTTCTATTCTCAGCCCTTTCTCCTGTCTTCCCAGAAAAAGTGACCCATTCTGGGTTTCTGCTTCTACTTAATGCGGAATTTTCTTAAATCTTTGGCTCTGGATCAGTGTTCTTCCCAACATCTCCACGGGATGGCTTAGCTATGTTAAACTCTGTAGGGCTGGAGTTTACAGACTCCCACCTCTACGTGTGTTCTCCTTCTCCTATTTTCTATCTCAGTTTGTGCATCTGGAAGTTGTAGCAGTTACCTACTGCTGCCTGACAAAGCACCCCAAATCAGGGCTTAGTACAGCAGCCATTTATTATTGCCTACAAACCTGTGCATCTACTGGATGCTTCTGCTGACCTAAGCCAGACTCTGCTGATCTTGGCTGGGCTTTCTTGTTTGTCTGGACCCTCAGCTTGGACAACTGGGATGCCTGGGCCTATACAATTTCCCATCCTCTAACAGGACAGCCTAGATTTATTCACATAGAGGATAGGCAGAGTTCCAAGAGAGATAATAAAAACCACTCAAGGCCTTCTGGGGCTGAGGATTAGAAGTAATATATCATCACCACTGTATCAGAAGTCACAAAGCTAGCCTAGGTTCAAGGGATGGACCTTGATGAACACCACCTTTTAATGGAAAAACATGAAAAATTGCATCCTAAGAGGTTTGGATACAGAACAGGGTGGAGAAATGTGATTGGTTTTGCAAACAGCCATGGAAGTCATCCTAGACAGCTCCAGAATGATAATGAATGGTGGTGATGATGATGATGGCAGCTCATGTTCACTGAGTGCCTAGCACATACCCTGCACTGAGCTAGTATCATGAAAAATGCAAATCCTGCATTGTGTTAACAGTTATTGATTAAAATCACTTTTTGCTTTAGTTATGTTGGTTTCTGTTGTGGCCTTTATTTTGGCTTGTAGACAGCTATCTTATCACTGTGTTTACACATGGCCTTTCTTCTGTGTATGTACAAACAGAGATCTCTGGTGTATCTTCCTCTTCATATAAGAACTCCAGTTCTAAAGGGCAAGGGTCCTGCTATTATGAGCTCATTTACCTCTCCCAAAGGCCCTATCTTCAAATACAGATACATTGGGGGTCAGGGTTTCAACATGTGATTGGGAGTGAGAGAAAGATAGACACAGTTCAGTTCATAACAACTATACCACCCCCAGAATGGCTGAAATGAAAAACAAATGATCAAATGCTGGAAACTGGAACTCTCATACTTTAATACTGGGACTTTAAATTAGTCAATCATTTTGTGAAACTGTTTAGCAGAATCCAATCAAGCTGAATATATGCTTCTCCTAGGACATTCCACCCGTAGGTATTTTATCCAAAGGAATTACAAGCATATACTCATCAAAAGACATGTACAAGTATGTACAAGCAGCACTATTAATAATAGTCTCAAGTAGGAAAGACCTCAAATGTTGACACATAATAGGAGAGATAACTAAATTGGGGCATATCCATATAGCGGGACATTATAGGGCCATGAGATTAAATTAACTGTATCTCTATGTGCCAACATAGATGATGCTCATGAACATAACACTGGCTGATGGAAGCCAGACACAAAAGAATACATACTTTAAAATTGCACTTAAGTAATGTTCAAAAGCAGGCAAAACAAAATCTATGGTGTTGGAAGTTAGGTCTGGGGTCACCCTTGGAGAGGGAAGCCGTGGCTGGAAGGGAACAACAGGGGACTTCAGGGATGCTAGTTGTGTTATGATTGGGTTGCTGGCTACACAGCTGTGTTCAGTTCATGAGAATTCATCGAGCTGAATACTTATCATACGTGTGTGTTTCTGCACGTATTTTACCCTTCAATAAAAAGTTGTCTTGACAAAGAAATATTCTAAAGACTCCACATCATCTTCGAATAAAGTCCTCTAATACTTCAGCCTGGCCTGAGGCTTTGTGACCTGGCCCCAGGCCAACCTTTCCAGCCCCATCCCTTCTACGCCTGACCAACACTCCAGCCAAAACAAAGTCATTGCCATCATCATGCTGCTTCATACTTTGCACTTCATTTGCTTGGTTAACTCTATTTTAAACTTTAAAAGTCAGCTCAGGCTTCATTCTCCACCAGGAGGTTTTCCCTCACCCTACCCAGGCAGTCATGAGTTCCTGCTCTTCCTTAACATTGTATGTGTACTTATCATCCTTGGTACATGGTGCTATCATTTTTGGTTTACAAATCTCTTTGCTTCTGGGGTACGAATGCAGCAAGGGCAAGGATTATGTCCTTTATCTTTGTATATGTTGCATAAAGCATAGTGTCCAGCACCTAGCAAATGCCCAGTGGGCTGAAAATGAATAAATGAAGTAGTTAATGAAGTTTTAGTCTACATCTTGATTTTAGTATGCAGAATTTTTCTTTAATCATTCTAGCAAGAAAAATTTTTTTATTTTTTAATTCAAACTAATCTGGCAGCATAGACTATACCGGGTGCCAAATTGAGTTTGCAATGAGTGCTTTGTTCCCCATAAACACAAATATCAGAGCAACCAAATGCACATTTCTTAAAATGTACGACAGCAATATTGCCCATTCCCTAAAGACAAGACTGTCCAACGGTACAAAATGATTGCATTCCTCTGCAATACGGGTGAAGTGTTAATGTTCTTTGTTGGCTGGAGAATCAACAAATTCCTCTACCATCTAGATTGGCCATGTTTCTTGGTGTATCTGCCAGAAATACCTCAGATATCCTGGTCTTGGATTTATGGACTGAGAGGTTTATGATATTTCAGGGAGTAGAATTGGCTATTGTTTTGCATATTAGCCAAGTCAAGTAAATGCAGTAAAAGCTGTGATTGGGCTCGAGGGCCTAAAAAGTGAAGCAGGTCAACAATAGCCATTTTCTATGCAATTTCCAAACAGGCTTCAGCCAGGCAAAATGCAAAGTATTGATTATAAGGTATTCTCTGCAGTGATTCGTCCTACTCCTGATTTTGAGCTTCCAATATGGCTCCCATAATAGAAAGCCAGCAAAGGGTTTAAATGGGAGGTAAGATGATAAAGCATCGTCATGCTCACGATTCTTAGTAAGAGTGTACTGTGTGCGACGGAACAAGCACAGATCTGAAACCTGACCTCAAATGGTTTATCATCCAGAAAGTTAAGGCAAAGGTAAAGCATTAATGATATAACTTAAAATACAGTGTATGTGCAATGAAACTAGGCGTACTAGGCCTATCTTTATAGAGCACTTGCTCACTCCTGCTTAGCTTGGAACTTCTCACTCACTCAACCCCAAGGATAAGCCCTGCAGGCTCCGTTGTAGCGTCCCTGACTCCACCCATTCCCTTGAGCCACAGCTGATTGGACCAGACATGGACACCTGACTCAAGCTGAGCCAATCAGGTGCTCTGCATTAGTAGGGCTTGAGATGTGTAAAGCCTGTGGTCTAAACCAGAAGTGTGCAGCTGTCTGGGTGACTGCTTGTGGTGAGGAAGAGAATGCAGGGAGCAGTGGTCTGCAGGGAGAAAGATGACACACAGGAAATTACCGTGGCAGCGTAGTGGGGTGGTAGGAACAGAGATCAGTTTCTGACTGCTTCAGATTCCAGTCCCCTGGAGGGATGGGTTCTCTGCACAAGACTGGCCTGGTATTTATCACAAAGCGCCACATTCTCGTTTATGCTGGTTTGCGTGGATTTCTGAGGTCGCAGAGTTGCGGCAGAGTTGCGACACACGTGCTCTGGAATTCAGGCAGAAGGTCTGTCTTCACTTCTCTGCTGCCGCGTCGGAGAAGTGGGGAGAATTTCGTGCCTGGGCAGGGCCCTGCAGCGTTGCATCCTCAAACAGGGCCCGCTGCAGTTGGAGCTCTGAACACTGGGGGCTTGGGAGCTGCTGGTTAGTGGGGGTGTCAATTTGGTTCTTTAAAAAAGGAAGCAAGACAGTGTGAATGATGACATTGAACGTCAACAATGCAAAATTAAGCCTGTGGGAAATTTTAATTATGATAGTTAACACCGGAAATTGCATTTATGTATGGAAACTAAATTTGGAAGCTGGACAGATTGACAGGATCCCTTCTTAGTCCATGTAAATAGCCCATGGCAGGTGTTTGGAAGTAACTGCAGTGGCAGGGGCTGGCTGGGCAGCAGGCCCCTTGCTGTCCCAAAGTCTTAAGGAAGCCAAAGGGCTTTACTCTAAAGCAAAGTATAAGACAGTTTTTTAGAGGCCTTATCTTCCAGGTTAGGAGAGAATGAACAGTTTTTGACAGAATCATTTTCAAGACCGTTTCTATTCTCTCCCTGCTTTGTATCAGTAAACAAGGAAAGGGTGGGGTTGTGACTTGGATTTGCTCTGGGCAGCGTCTGTGCAGCCACCGCCAGAGGCAAGGCCCACTGGGAAAGAGGAAGGGTGGGGTGGGTGAGGCTCCTCTCAGCTCCTGCCCCTCGCCCCCACAGCCTCCCCTCCTAGGCTTCCCTCCTTCCCTTGCTCTTCCCTCTACCCACTTCAAGTCCCAGTGACCTGAAAACTGGAGGCAGGAGAGAAGCAGGAGGAGTGACACAAGAGTGTTTCTGTGGAGTAAGGACGCTGGAGTCGGAGGGGTGGGGAAAGCCCTGGCACTATCACCAGAACTGCTTTCACACCCAGAGAAGAGGGGACTCAGCCCTTGGCTGTGACCTCTCATGAACCCTGCTTTGGCCCCCCTCAAGGATCACCCCACCTCATGAAGTGAAGAGTGCACAAAGTCAAGGGAACATGCCCATCAGTGCCCACATCTCCCCCTCAAGCCGATGTTCCAGGTACTGAGACTCTAGAATTCCCTGTGCAAATGGCTCTGAGTCTGTTTCCGGGGCCTGTATAGGCCTCTCCCTAGGTTTGTCCCCCCAAGGATGTGTATCCCCTAGATTTTAGGATGACCTGGAGTTGGCTGTTTGCAGAGAATATGAAGGTGGGTTGGATGTTGCACACTGGAGTATCCATACGTGAGTTTCGGGGAGGGATGAGAAGGACACCAGGCCAGGCATGAGGACCTGACTTTTTCTGATGCACTGCCTCTTTCTGGCTCCAACCAACAAGTCTGATTTTGAATCGGGCCTTCCAGGTTGTTATGAAGGTTTATTTGTCAAAGGAGGAGAGAACATGTTTAACTGTTAGCCTGATATGTAACTTTGCATATTTATTCATGTGGCTTGTGGGCATCCATTGGAACTCTCGCCCCAAACCCCTCAAATTATCAAGGGTTGGCCACTCAGACAAGTCAACATTGTGTGACCTTCAAAGAATACTTCAGGCCTCTGAGTTTCAGTTTCCTTATCTGCAAAATGAGGGCAATAACATAATAGTTACTGTGAGAATTTAAAGTGTAATTAATTGTAACTATTATTGTGTGCCCTTGGACAAGCTACTTAATCTCTCTGTGGCTCAGTTGTCTCATTTGTCAAATGGGAGGATGATAATAGTACCTGTCTCTGAGGGTCCTTATTGACTATGCATTTAAGAGCCTTAGAGCCTTAGAAGAGTATCTGGCACGCAGTGAATGCCATGTAAATGTTAGGTGGTGGTGGCCGTGTCCACTGCCCATCAGCCACTGCATCAACCACCTGGCCGACTGGGTTAAAGGAAAGAGCGTACGTAGCATGTAGGTCACTGTGAGACACACCACTGCTGGATTTCTGAGTCCGTCATTACAAAATCCCTACCCAACTTCTTAGGGAGCATGAAGCCTGTTCCTCTTTCCAACTGTGACTGTTGCTTTAGCCAAGTGTAATCTGATGAATACAAACTAAGAGTTCTGTCCTGGATTAACCTTCATTCTTGTCTGCGAAAGGCTTTGAGATCCACTCAGAAAGGTGCCAAACAAATCCTACATCTCTGGGCAGAGATGTGGTGGTGGCGGAGAGTGAGAAAGGGGGGAGGGATGTTGGCCCCTGTCCTGAGATCCATCGACTGCCACTTCTCACTGCAGAACAGCTCCTGCAGCCTGTGTACTGGCAGGCTCTCAGGGCTGGGCTGGGTTTGGGAATATAACTTGAAATGTTAATTTGGTAAATATCTAGACAGGGCTGATCTTCCATAAGAGAAAACATGATTGCACAGAAAGACCCATAAATACAGAACTACAAAAGTGTTTCCCAACTGCAGAGCTCATTTCTTTCAACTACACAACACTGCCTCTGTGGATCAGCAGCTGTTTCCTCTGCTCAGCATCTGGCCAGCCCGCTCCCCGTCTGCTTCACCTGCACAGGGGAACACCAACAGGCAGCTTAGATGCCAGAGCTTTCCATGGGAGCAAAACTTAAGAAGGGTACCAGGCAGGCCACTGGCAAACTGGTAAGCATCAAGCTCCCAGACCCTCAGCTTCCATGGCGTCCGCCCTTCACTGCAGGTGGATTCTTTCTATGTCCTTATGCCCTTTAGACACAATTTTGACTTAAGAAGGCTCTATTCCTTATTAGGGCGTGTGTCAGAAGAACATATGGTATTATATCTCTCTCAAATATTTTCACTTTAAAAATGCTTAAGAAAACCCTAAGTCAAAGAAAATTAGGGTCTTCCTGTGCAATTTTAGAGAGCAGTTAGATGTTGGATAGTTTTGTCAGGGGGTAGTACCTCTCCTCTCAGAATCCTTTTTTTTTTTTTGGCCTTATTGCTCTTTGCCAATGCTTTCACATATGACGTTAGGGGTCGATTCTACCAGTTTATGGCATTACTGTGGTTTGGGGCCCATTGTACAGCTGTTCCTCAGGGCCCAGAGACAGTGACCCTAAATCCCTTCCATGGAAGCCTTCACTTTGATATTCTCCTGTCCTGATGGCCAACAGCTTTGAGTTCTGGGGGCAGTCACAGAATGATGCCCTGACCACCTTTTATTTGTGTTTAGTGGTTCTTATTACATATGTGCACTTATACTCCATAGGAGTAGAGCATAGAGACAAGTGCCAGAGTGAGGAAAGCAGCACCACCATGTTGCCTCTGAGAGTGTACCTGCTTTGATCGCTTGAACCGAGTCTTTGTTTTTAAGATTATATTTGGTGCAGGATGTAAATATGCAAGTTGGTTTGCATGCTATGCTGAACAAGCCCAAAGATAAGTTTTAAACATCCTTGTGACATTTCTTAAAGGGAATAAGTTGCTATGTGTGACTGGCAACCACTTTTTCAAGAGCTAAACATCTGAGCTATTTAAATTCCTCTGCAAAGTATGAAAAACAAATTAAGTAATCATGGCACAATCACTCAAATCAGAAGAATAAGGAATGCAGTCGTTTTGTTGTTGGTCTTGTTTTGCTTTTTTTAAACTGGTGTGGGTAGGGAAACATCCAATCCAATTGTTGAAATTCAGTCAAAATCTCCAGCCATTAAAAGTCTCTAGGAGATAAATGATACCTCATACAGATGATTGGCTAGGTCAGGAGGATCACCCTCCTGGTACAATTGAATCAGTATGTATTTGATTGCTGACTGTCTGCTGGGCAGTAGAGAGTGAGTATCTAAGCCCAGAGTGTGCGGGAGAGCATTGTAAGTGTGTGTTCTGGGTGTTTCCATGAGGCAGCAGAACTGTTTTTCTCAACTTTCTGTTGATGAAGCCTGATTAGTTGGACAGCTGCTGAAGGGTTGAACCAGAGGGTATGCTTCATTGAAATGAATATATCAGTGGTAAAATAAGCCATAGTCTATGTCAGCACTTCTCTGCTCAGAAGAAAACAGAGATATTGTTGGTTTATTTCCCATGAACGAAAAGTCTTGATTCCACCCTAAACATACCTTTGTTTGTAGAGTTGTTTCCTGTTTTCTTATCAAAATATTTCAGCAGTAGCTTAACAAATTGAGTGGGTATAGGAGGTTCTGTCCCACCCAAGTCAGATGAGTGTGCTTAATCACAGGTTTGAAGCAGATCCACTATGTTAGCAATTAGAGCATTTAAAAAAGTAAAAGGAAAAATATTATTTGTATTCCATTGAGAATCTTCTATTGGAAAAAAATGCAGATGGAAAGAATAGCAAGGATGAAGCAAAATTAATATAGCTATATTATGCAACAACTAAAACAGTTGCTATGTAACGTTTCTGTTTCTTTTTATAAATAACGTACATGGTTATTTTTTTGAATATGCATGTATACTTGAGTCTGGCAGCTGCCAAACCCTAAAGGCCTACAATCGGTCATTGATTTCTGCCCCCTTAAAGAGACTTTATCTACCTCTTCTTAATGACATTCTGTGTTGATCCCATAGTTTAACATTCGGAGAGTGTGTTTTTTTCCAATTCCTATTTCATGGCTGTGTGCATTCATTTCTCTATCTCCTATTGCTTGGCTATGTTGAGGGCTTGGAGTGGATAACTTTCTTTTGCCCTCATGGACTGTCAACATATCTGAAATCAAATTCTGAGGACATATATTCTAACTCCCTCAAAGAAACACATGAAAATATTTTATTATTGGAGACTAAATATATTCCAGATTGCTAACAAATGCACCTTTGGGGTACCCACAGTTGAGGACCTTTTTCTCTTGTTTCTCTCTACAGAGCAAGTCAATAGCATTGAATAGGAAAGAACTGCATTAGGTTTCGGCCAGAGGAGAGAGGACAGCACGCAGAGGAGGTAAGGGAGTTAATCATGTGTCCTAAATAGAGCTGACGGCGATTCAGTTAACTAATCTTTAATTTTTGTACCAGGCACAGAGCCAGCACATCCAGTTGACCAGGATAAATGATTAAAGAGAACTTTGTAAAAATGCTGAACTAAATTTGCTATCCCCAAATACAGGAATTTCTGATGTCAACTATCTTCTCATGTGAAATGCAATGTTGAGATCCCAACCGGGAGCAAAAGAATCCAACTTGGGTTAGGAAAGATAAAACAAGAATAAAGACTCTTTGGCCTACAGGTTATTTCTGTTTGGGAATATTTCTAAAGATTGAAGTTAGGCCCAGAGTGCACCTAACAGCAAATTTACAGGCTGCCAATGAACTAAAAGTAGCAGCTCAAAGTGGGAGAAAATCAAGAGGGCAAAGTCTACCTTTTTTTTTTGTTTCTTTTTTTGAGATGGAGTCTCACTCTGTCACCCTGGGGGTGAGTGCTATGGCTCAGCCTTGCTCATGCAATCTCAAACTCCTAGGTTCAAGAGATCCCCCTGCCTCAGCCTCCCGAGGAGCCAGCCACAATGCCCAGCTAATTTTTCTAGTTTTTAGTGGAGACAGGGTCTCACTCTTTCTTAGGCTGGTCTTGAATTCCTGAGCTCAAGCAGTCTACTTGCTTCAGCCTCCCAGAGTGCAAGGATTACAGGCGTGAGCCACTGCACCCGGCCGCAGAACCTACCTTAGAGCTTCCTGAGTGATGAGTTTCAAATTATGTACAGCCATAGGAAAAAAAATCTGGTCAGCTGTGAACATTGGATTTGCATATCTGTGACCTATTTCCAGCTTCAGAGCAATTTCTGCTTCTACCTTATAACTCACCACAGCCCAGGAGTCTAATAATCTTTTATGGAAGTATCTTAGCATAGTGTATTTTTTGAAAGAAAATTACCACAGGGAAAACATTTTTTAAAAATCACTTTCCAATTCTACACAGAGCGTACATGGGTATGTGTATAAAAGCCTGACATATATTTTATTCTCACAGAGAGGTTGAAATCAGGTAGGTACCCTGGCCCTCTTCCCTTTAGGGAAAGTTCAAAAAGAAGGGTCTGAACGTGGCTTTTTCCGAAGTTTGCTATATTGTTTGGAACGTGTTTCATGGGATGTTACTTAGGGCTCCAGTTAACTAGACAAAATAATTATTTCACATACAGAGGAGAAATGACTAGTTTCTTCAAAAATGAGTTTTACAAAGCTATAAGAAAAAGGCAACCAACTATAGGAAAATAGGCGAAAGATATATGCAGACAGTTCAGGCAGAAAAATGAACAAAAACCAGAAAATGAGCATTTGAAAATACACTCTCCCTTCCTCACAGTATGAAAATTCAAATTCAGTGATGATGAAGTAGAAATTTTCACTTCTAAGTGTCACCTATTAAAAAGAATGGCAAAAACCAAGGTAAATTATAAGGAAATAGTCATTCTCCTACATTGTTTGTGAGGGTGTTAGTTAATATAATGTTTTGTGTTGACAATTTTGCAATATCTATTAAAATTAACCCCTAGATTTGACTTCTCCTAATGCAATGTATGACCTTCGACTGGAGCCCAAATTCACACACAGGTGAAAAAAATTATTATAAAGGACCTTATTGGGACATGATTGCATTGGTGACTCTAGGTGACAGGATAGTATATCTAGGATTATGTTTTGGGAAATGCTAACCTAGGATTATAAATCTAGGAAATATAATCTAGGATTATATTTTAGAAAATGCTCCCTTAGGCTGGGTACAGTGGCTCATGCCTGTAATCCTAGCACTTTGGGAGGCTGAGGTATGTGGATTGCTTGAGCTCACGAGTTCAAGACCAATTTGAGCAAGAGTGAGACCCTGTCTCTACTAACAAGAGAAAAACTAACTGGGCATAATAGTGTAGTCCTATAGTCCCAGCTACTTGGGAGGCCAAGGCAAGAAGATCTCTTGAGCCCAACAGTTTGAGGTTGCTGTGAGCTACATTGCTGTGGCATTCAACCCCAGGGCAATAGAAGGAGACTCTATCTCAAAAAATAAATAAATACATAAAAAAGAAAAGAAAGAAAAAAGAAAATGGTTCTTTAACTGAAATGTATTTTGCCCCTCCATGCTAGATGTCCTCATGTATTTATTATCTCATTTAATCATGGTTACTTATAGGCGAGGAAGATCATTTCCTATAAAACCTAAAACTCTGTTACTATAGTGTTGAGAGGTACCAATATATTTATTTCTAGAATATCTTATTTAGTTTATAGATTTCCAATTAGTGCCTAGATACTGACTAAGATTCATTATAAAGTTGGTAGATGTCTGAGATGTAAGGACTCTTAGAGGTCATGTGGGATCAACTTTCATCATTTCACAGATGAGCAAAGGGACTCCCATGGGCTACATACCTTACCCATAGTCAATTAGAAAGGAGAACTGGTTTCAGAAATCTTGCCTCCAAGTTCAATAGTCTTACCATAAAACCAATGAGATTTATTTAACCTTTGCTGAATGGGCAACAGTGGACTAGGCATCATAATGGCCTGATCTGAGATAGGCTCCATCTGCATGGAAAGAGGCTTAGCACTTGAGGAGGAATTGCATGAGAATCCTCAAGGACCAAAGAACATCCAAGTCCTAGCACTCGTAATCACGCAGGCAGTTTGCCAAGCCCAGGCCCAACAAGACATGCCCTTTGCCTGACTTTTGTTACATAAGAAAGCATTGAGAGCTCAAGCCAGTACTTTTTCTTCTTTAAAAAAAAAAAAAAAGACAAAGGCCAAGCAAATAACTGCTTATGGAAGATGGATAACAAAGGAGACCTAAGTCTTTTCCTTATCCTCCTAATAAACATTTCCCTCATAACACATTCCCAGTAGGCCTCAACCCATCTTGTAGAATGATGGGAGAGAGCTTAAGTCATTTGTTCTTTATAAAATGTGTGTGCTTCTTTCTCGACCAGACTAAGACTCTAGATTTACACAACCCCTGTTTTATATTTCCTTGTGGGAATAATTTCCTGGCTTACATTGTGCACATAAGAATATCAATAAGCCCTTCTCCCTACTGTGATTTCCTTGGTTAGATTATGTCTATTCCTCAGGGGCCAATGGAATGTCCCCCAATATTGCTGGTGGTGAGAGTATGACTTCCTTGTGTAGTGGCACAGATCCTGGGGGGG
>NW_003852419.1:12185615-12185933 GCF_000181295.1 Otolemur garnettii
GGCTTGGGTTACAGTCTGGAGTGAAAACCCCCCACATCCAAGGAGGTCAGTGGAATGTGAAGTCAAAGACAAACCCATTGTTGGCCCAATAATCAAGTCTGACAAATCAAAAGAGGAGCAAGAATCCAAGCATGAAGCCACAGAGAGCGGACAGCCAAGGTGGTCTGTGTCAGAGGCATGTATGCAGGGCTGGGGAGGGGATGATCGGAGGGATGCCAGGGCCAAAGAATGGATGGCATGGCCACTTTTCATTCTGTTCCTGCTGCTCTAAATGGAAATTACAAGCACCACTGGAAATTTGTTTATTTTGTTTCCTTG
>NW_003852419.1:12186232-12195339 GCF_000181295.1 Otolemur garnettii
CAGGAATGGAAGGAGGAGGTTTGGGTGCTGGGGAAGGCTAAGTTCCCAGCATGGAAGCCTGAGAACACTGGGGGCCAACAGGACAGGAGTGAGAAGGAGGGTGAATCCTAAGGGTGCCCAGAGCCTATTCAGAGAGCAGGATAGAGGGCAGGGTCCAGCTTGGGCTGCTGGTATGCCCACCTTTACCCAAGATTCAACCACAGTAGCTCAACGTTTGTCTGTGTTGTGTATTGGGTTTCTATGATTTTCTTTCCTTTGGCTTTAGATCATTTGAAAACCACACCCTACACCAGCAGTGCCAAATGCCATTCATGTTCTTAGCTCTGGGTTGGATGCTACCTTGGTTGTCATGGAGGACCCTCCCCTCAATGACTTTATAGTCTCTCTGGAAAGGCCAGATTTATGCAGTGGTGAAAAGGAGAGAATAAAGGGTGGGATTCAATTGAGTGCTAAGTGATATGTTGCAGGCTGCAAATGACTCACAGTGGAGAGAAAAAGAGAGATCCCTTGGTTGGGAAGGATGGGGGAACATGTCAAAAAAATGTACAGAACTTGCTGCAAAAAAAAAAAAAAAAAGTGGAACTGAGCCTTAAAGAGGAGAGGACTTGAAGTAGAGAGGGCATTCTACGCTTTGAGAACAGCATAAGCAAAGGTATAGATATAGGGATTCTCAAGGCCAGTCCGGGAAACAGTAAATAGAGAAAACATATGGATGATTGACAGTGTTTCCCATTTTTAAAATTACTTATTCAGACTGTATCCTGAGCAAGAACAATTTCCTGTGGTTTATAAATAGGCCCCAGTTATTTTAGTAGAACTGTAACACTGATGATCATTCATGGAATGTTCCACTGAGACTTCAGTTTTCCAAGGGCCAGGAGAAAATGTAAAAATGTGTAAGGAATGGTCCAGAGCATGAAACAAAGTTTATGCAGAAAATTTCTGTTCCTAACTAAGTACTTGTTTCTTTCTGCCTCCTAGATTTCTTCCTGATTTACAATGCAAAATGCCTAAGGCTTTGAAAGAACTAGAATAGAAATTGGGAGATAAAGAAACAGGCACAAGAAATGAAGTCATTTGTTCAAGCGCACAGGGAGGGCAGTGCCAAGGTTACAATTCAGGATGCCCATCTCAAGTTGCCTTTAACTAATAATATTGCACACAGGATTACTACCCGCTTCCATAACCCATCAGCATTGTACAGGATTCCAATTCCCCTGATTCCTAAGATGAGAACCTTCTCCTTAGCCTGGGATGTTTCCCATACCAGGAATCTTAGTTGCCTGCATTTGAGAAAGATTCTAATGCATTTGTACACGTTATATGGTATCCAAAAGGAAGAAGATAATTATATTGGTAGTTAACTAGGTTAGTTGGTAGTTAACAAAAATTTGTATTTTGCTTGCATTAGTATCATTCTCAATTTCCCTGTATGGTACTGTTCTATTTTCCCATCTTTTTCACTAGCATTTCCAGCTCTCTATACTGTTCATTTTGGCCTAAGAGAGATTATGAATAAACAAGTCTCTTTGATTTCCTTTAGGTTCCTCTTACGATAGGCTTATAGGGCAAACATTCACCCATGATTATCCTAAATATTCTACCTTCTAGTCATAATGCAGTTAGTAAGAGAGGGAGCGCAGGCTTCACTCACAGCTCTGAGTGATTAAAATTAAATTTTAGGCCAAGAGCAGTGGCTCATGCCTGTAATCCCAGCACTTTGGAAGGGGGAGGCATGGGAATCACTTGAGACCAGGAGTTTGAGACCATACTGGATGACACTGTGAGATTCCTATCTCTACAAAATAAATAAATTAACTACCTTCATTAGATTTTAGTAGCAGTTGGAGCAACTGCTTTATTACAAAAACTTTCCTAAAAAATGCCCAATCCTATCATATATCTGAAGAAATCACTATTTGACATCTTCAAAATTGTGGAATAACACTACTACTAGTGATTCTACGAGGTTTTGCAAGAATTTGAAGTTATATGTAACCCTTCACCTACACCCCATCTCTCTAAACAGGAACAGGTATTATTAGTATCACGCTCATCCTTACAATGAGCTTCTTTTACAGTATAATAAAACCACCACCAAAAGCATTTCTGGCCATTCCAACACTCCTCCCAACTGTCCACAAATTCTTAAAATACTCCCAGAACTGAAAAGAAAACTGTACCTAACTTATCAAACATAATAACAGTTGCCTATAAAAACGTCCTTTGATAGGTAGAATTTGCAGCCAAAGAGTATTATTTTCACGGAGTGTTTAAGCTTTGCAGAATCCTTTTTTAGCAACATAGGTTTAATTTGGTTCAGCTGTGTCATGAGTGTCAGTTTTACATTTCTTGATGATTTTCGGGGAAAAAGGGTGAAGGCATTCTTGTTGGATAGACTCTCTTTTATAGTGCTAGGATAGCAGCATTAGGTCATATGTTAAACCACCAGCTAATTAGAAATTAAGTTCAGAGGTATAACCTAGGCAAGCATGTCCTACATATATTTTTTTGGTTTCCAATGTATCAACATCTATACCTCTGGGTATGAAAGAACTAGAATATGGAGTGGAAGTTTCTACTTCAAAAATCAAATAGAGTAGCTTTAGTCCCAGCTACTTGGGAGCATTGTTCCAGCCTAGAAGTTCAAGTCCAATGTAGGCAACATAGTAAGACCCCGTCTCTAACAGGAAAAAAAAAAGAGATCAAATCATGTTTTTCTATTTTGATATCAAAAAACAAACGAAGAACTCCCACATGCACACACACAGAGCACGAAACAAAACCAAACCAAAAAAACCCACTTCCCTGAGAAATGGAAGTTTAGGTAAGTTTTATGCAGCCCTCAGGAAGTAAGATTCAAATGCCCTTCTGCATTTTAGCCCTATACATCTGTAAGTCAGAAAATACACCTTTCCTTTCTCTAATGTGATCTGTGCAGGCTTTCTCAAACCGAACTTCCTCCCAGCACTATTTCCACTGAACGTGACTTGAACAAAGGCTTGGGAATAGTAGGAGAGGAAGGTATTAAGGTAAAATTAGTTTTGGAAATGTGAGATGCAACATCTACCTCTTGGTTAATTTATGAAGCACAGTAGCATATTAAAGTCTCTAAGAAAATATGGAATTAAATGGAGGTCTAACTTTGGACATCTTAATGTTTCCCAAGTGCATTGGCCACAGAACCCCACTCCTCTTCAGGTATGCACTGGTGTTCCCCAGGCCCCTTTTGGAAAATGCTGGCCTGTACAAGAGTACTGGCCTTCAGTCAACACAGCGTGGTCAATGCTCTCTACCACTTAAGAGCTTTGAGGCTTTGGGCAGGTTATTTACTCCTGCAGGACCCTAGTTTCCTCCTCTGAATTATGCAGGAAATAATAGCTATCACACATCATCTTTTGAAGATAAAATGGAGGCTCAATAAATGCTTATTTCCTTCTCCCTTTTAAAGTCCCTGGTAGTATCAATCTTTTTGTGTCTCACGATGAATGCTAAGACTCTCCCTGACCACTTTCTTTTTCCAGTCTCATCTCCCAGTAACGGAAGTGTTAACACTGTTTTACAGTCAGACTCCCCAGAATATAGCCTTACTAGCCATATGATTTAGGACCTGCCAAAAGTTTCACTCTATCTGTGCCTCAGAGTCCCTACATGTAAAATAGGGGGGTAATAACGGCACCCATATCATAGAGTTGTGAAAGTTAAAGGTTCACGTGGATGAGGTACTCAGAACAACACCTGATATGAGGTAAGTGATCAGTAATCTCAATAAACTAATGGCATTATCTCTTAATCATATATTATGCTCCAGTCACACTTGGGTCCATGGTCCCCCAAAATGTGTAACATTTCTCCACGTCCACATCTTTGCCCTCGTGGGTCTCTTCTTTTGGAATGGCCTGCTTCACCTTTTCTACCTGGTGAAATCCTATCCACTCTTCAAGGCCCATCTTCAGTTACCATCTGGTAACTTCTTGATAAAGCCTTTCCAGATTTCCTCTAACCATGTGTATTCCTTTTTGAAGGCATCCCCTCCAGGCCTTAGGGCTCTCTCCTGGGGCTTACCATGTTCTACTTTGCATCTAAACAGTTTTTAAACTCCTGGAGGAGCTAGTGATGTCTATATGCCTTCCCCCTCCACATTCATGCGTGCACAACACCCCACACCCATCAGTGTGATCTGACAGGAGGAAGGTCAGCCTGGGAGCCAGGAAGCCTGGGCTGGTCCCAGGCCAATCACTGTGCAGCCTTGGGCAAGTCATTTCACAGGAGGTTTGGTTTCCTCTTTATTAAAAGAGCCAGTTGGATTAGACCAGCTCTAAAGCCACTTCCATCTCCACCCCTGTGTAAGTCTTGTGTATACTTGTTAGCAGATACGTGCCTGTGGAATTTTAAGTGAAGAGAAGGAACAAAATTTGAGCCCAGAAATCTCTGTTCAGAATTTTGTTTGTTTGTTTGTTTTTTGAGACAGAGTTTCACTTTTTCACCCTGGGTAGAGTGCCATGGCACCATAGCTCACAGCAACTTCAAACTCTTGAGCTCAAGGGATTCTCTTGCCTCAGCCTCCTGAGTAGTGGGGACTGACTACAGGCGCCAGCCACAATACCCAGCTATGTTCTAGAGATGGGTCTTGCTTTCGCGCAGGCTGGTGTCGGACTCATGAGCCCAGGCAATCCACCTACCTTGGCCTCCCAGAGTGCTGGGATTACAGGCGTGAGTCACTGTGCCTGACCTCTGTTCTGAAATTCTTGATTTCACTGTTTGTAAAAGGAAAAGACTGAAATAACTGAAATAAAGTGTGGCTTATGATGGAATACTATGCAGCTGTAGTGAAAAAAAAAGACTAAGGAAGCTTGTCATATGCTGGTAAGGAATGATCTCTAGGATGTATTGAGAAGAACAAGAGGCTGAATGTTGTTTGTAGTATGCGATTTGTTCTGTATGAAAAGAAGGGAAGTAATAGAAATTAATATTCGATTATGCTTATACACATAAACCTCCATAATTGACCACCTCCCTACATTGGCCACCTACCTCAGAAATGGTCATAGACTGGACATGTACCACATATGTGTATCAGTACAGTGGGCCTAGTTCCTTATGTTGACCATCTTGGCATGTCGATCAGTTTGTTACAGTCCCTTAGGTCATCAATTTAAAGAGGTTCTACTGTATGTACCTGAAGAAACACTGGGCAGGTAAGAAAATTTAAAATGTGGATACCTATAAGGAATGGGGCTGGCTGTGAGATGATCAGAAACAAGGTGTGAGCGAGACTTTCAATGCATGCCTTCTAATATCATTTTGATTTTTTTTATAACATAAATGTATTGCCTATTCAAAGAAAAAGCTAAAATTAAAAGAGAAATCTCTGCTCATGACAGTGAGTATTTTTAATAGAAACAGATGTTGATCTTACTTGTTTATTTTCGGCTTTCAGTGGAGCTAGGAAAGAACGCAGAAGTGACTTACTAGTTTATTGCTGCAGCTTTGTACTGGTGAGACTTTGGCAGTTAAGATATTCCTGGGGTTTTTTTCTTCTCAAGCCAGCCACATTGATTCTCCAGATTGTGCCACTCAATTCAGATGGCTCAGATGGGGGGAAGACTCCATCCACCTGGGGTGTGGCTAGTGATCATGTGAAAGGCTGAGGATGGCAGGATTAGCAACCCTATCCTTTCTGGAGGTTCTGGGAGAATTCAGTGGAGGAGGAGGGAAGGGGTAAACTAGCAAATTCTCAAATCTCTTGGAGGGCAAATTATCGCAGCAACCACTATAGCAGGCCGGATTCCTCTCTTAAGTACAGCTAATGGTGGTCAGGCCTATGCTCCAATTGCTAAGGCACACTCCAGAGAATGTTTTGGAATAACTTTCCTAGCCGCCTATAGAGTCTACCTCTTGGATAACATAAATCTTCCCACCCAATGGGTGGAATCCCAGGCTCTTCTTAAATTCACTTAACCTTCACCATAAAGGACTGAGGACCACTGAGATTTTTTGCTCCTTCTACAGAATCCTATAGCAATTTGGAATCTGGTGTATAATTTTCTCAGCTTGCTCTGGTGCAAGGTCCTCTTTGGAGAGAATCCTGCAAGTGGAAATGAACTACAGCTGAGACAGGCCCACGCTCCCCAGTGTGTCCTGCGTTAAACCCCAGCACTCCCACTTGGCCTGCTGGGAAGGCTTCAGAAGAGCTCTTCAAAGCAGGCCTCATAAAGACAAACATCCCCACCTCTACCCCCATCTCCTGTCCCCTTCAAAAAACAAACAACAGTACTGCTCTGTTCACCAAACACAAGGGGAATTTTCTGTTTAAAGTGTTTTTTTTTTCTAATTCCATATTGGCAGCACTTATTAAGGAGCGGATGACTTTCAAGTTGAGTGAACTTTGTTTGAAACTTAAGCACGTAAGAATCCGGGTGCTTGAAGCTTTTTCAAACTTAGATCCATCTTTACAGTCTTCATCTTAAAGAAACTTTGTAAAGTTTTATTAAAACTATATCTGTTTTTAAAAAGATACATATTTCAAAAATTTGACCACATATTTCAAAAATTATGTTTACATTGAAAGCTACTAAGTAAAATGTCTGAGATCCTATTTCCCTAGTCAAACTTTTCGAAACAGCTTTCATGTCAGACCAACCTGGGTTTGGAGTCAGTTTTCTTCATTTCCTGGTGTGAAACTTCAAGCGACTGGCCCAACCTCCTTATGCCTCAGTTTCCTATCAGTACAATGAGAATAATAATAATGTATTTAATATGACATAGACTAGTTGTGAAGATAAGTACATGTGACATCCTTAGCAGAATGCCTACAAATGCATATATATGTAGTAAAAATAATAGTGTTCAAACAATGATAACACAAATTATTATACCTTGAAGCCCATTTGGGGAAAATGCTTATTAATTAAAATTTAGACAATGTTTGCTTTTTTTTTTTTTGATTCTTTAATGGCTCCAATTTCAGTCTGAAATAAAAGGCTTTCTATTAAAATTGAACTCTTGCTTACTGTGACCCATGTGTAAAAGAAGGAACTCAGGAGAATCTACCAACTGTGAGAAGTGAGTAAGGAAAGACTTTCTTTCATTGCTTTCATGGTAAATGTTCATTAGTGGGTTTTTTTGTCATCCCCTGTCATCCTCTGAATGTGAGATGTCACGTTTATGCTGTCTATCTATATCCACCCAGCATCTCAGGGTATGGGATGGGAAATGAGGTCACCCCAACACTGAGAGTGTAAGAGGGCAGAGTGGCCAGAATCTAAGGACTCAATCCAGGCAAAAGAGTCTCTCCTCAAACAAGCTGCATAGTAAGCTTCTCTGTCCTCGGTGGGGAAGTGATTTTTCTGTTTCTCTGTTTTGTACCCATCAGCCTATGAATTCCCACAATTTCTTGAATGAATTCTAGGCATGAATCCCACGTCTGGAATCCTTTACATAGCCTGGCAAACTGTGTCAAATGGTGGGGTGGGTGCCAGGAGGAGAGAAGTTGGGCAGGTGGTTTATCTTGAGGCAGTGGCACTCTATTGTGGCCAAGGACCTCTTTGGGCTTCCAAAAGAATGACATCAGTCATAAAAATATCAGCTGCACCAGCATTCTGTTCACAAAAATATATCATGACTTGGGCTACCATAGATACCGAGGCCTAGAGGTTGGAAATTTGACATTACTTTGGAGATTTCACTTTGTGGCATATTCTAAATATTGGTTGACTTTCTTCAGATTCCCTGAATCTATAGAGGAAGGATGCCCATTACTGAAGACCTTATTGACAACATCTAAAGGAGTGTTTTCCAATAGCAATATAATGTGAGCCAGAGATGTAATTAAATATTTTTTCAGAGGCTAGGCGCCCATAGCACAGTAGTTATGGCACCAGCCACATGCATGGAAGCTGGCAAGTTCGAGCCCGGCCCAGGCTAGCTACATAACAATGATATCTGCAACAAGAAAATAACCAGGCGTTGTAGCCGGTGCCTGTAGTTCCAGCTACTTGGGAGGCTAAGGCAAGAGAATCCCTTAAGACCAAGAGTTGGAGGTTGCTGCCAGCTGTGACACCACAGCACTCTACCAAGGGCAACATAATGAGATTCTGTCTTAGAGCCAAGCACAGTGACACACACTTATAGTCCCATCTACTTGGGAGGCTGAGAAGGAGGATCATTTGAGCCCAGGAGTTCAAGTCCAGCCTGGGCAACATAGTGAAACCCCATGTCAAAACAAAACAATACTTACATATAAAAAAAATTCCAATACTTACATGTAAAAAATAAATAAAAAGAAATGGTGAATGGAGGTGCCTGTGGCTCAGAGGAGTAGGGCGCCTCCAGCCTATGCCAGAGGTAGCAGGTTCAAACCAAGTCCCAGCCAAAAACTGCATGAAAGAAATGGTGAAATAATTTTAAAATCGATTTTATTTTATTCATTACATCCAAGATCATGTCAATAAAACATATGAATATTTTAAAAATTGAGGTATTTTGCATTCCTTGTATTAAGTTTCTGACATCAGTCTATATGTATATTTCATAAAATTCACAGTTAAAACAAGTAGACTCAAATACCCAAATTATTTCAAACATGCTTAAAAGTTTTTCAATAGCTGAACCAAGAATCAACTTTTAAATTTTAATTCCAATTAAAATCAAGTAAAATTAGAAATTCAGTTCCTCTGTCATGCTGGCTACCTTGGAAATGCTCAGGGGCCACGTGTTGCTAAGGAACTTTGAGCTTTTCCTTTCATTGTTAGTTACTACTTGCCAAAGGGAGATTCCAGAAACTTTCAAGACCTAGATTTGCTTTTATATTTCTATGGTGGATAATTAGAATCAAGTGTCCAGAAAATATGCAGGTGGACTAGTTCGCTCATATTTGTGAGAGAAATTGTGCTAACCCCCTTCTCAAGAGGAGCATGGAGGAAAATGCAGAAGCCCATTTACCTGACATGACTAGGGGTTCACTGGTTATTGGAAATGATATTAAGCAAGGAACTAATCAAAACATGTTTTCACTTTCAAATTACATTAAAAATTATAACATAGGCTCGGCACCTGTGGCTCAAGCGGCTAAGGCGCTAGCCACATACACCTAAGGTGGCGGGTTC
>NW_003852419.1:12195505-12197747 GCF_000181295.1 Otolemur garnettii
AAAAAAAAAAAAAATTATAACATACACAGAAATAATCCTTTTAAAATGAGCATTTCAGTGGTATTGCATTTATTTATATGCTGTGCAACTATTACCTCTATCTAGATCTAAAACATTTTCATAACCCCAAACTAAAACCCACACTCATCAAGCAGTAGAGCCCGTTCCCCCTCCTGCCTTTCCCACCCCAGCCCCTGGCAGCAACCAACCTGCTTTCTGTCTCAGTTGACCTACCCACTCTGGAAACTTCATGTAAATGGAATCATCCAAGATTGACATATGTATCAGGCTTCTTTTATTTAGCTTAATGTTTTCAAGGTTCGTACACATTGTGGCATGTCTCCACACTTCATTCCCTTTTTATGGCTGAACAGTATTCCACTCTGTATGGATATACCACATTTTGTCTATCTATTCCTCCCCTGATGAACATTTGGGTTGTTTCTACCTTTTGACTATTGTGAGTATTGCTACTTTGAACATTAGTGTACAGGTATTTGAGAACCTGTTTTCGATTCTTTTGAATGCATAGTTACTAATGGAATTGCTGGGCTATATGATAATTCCACATTTACCTTTTCAAGAAACTGACAAACTTTTCTACAATGGCTACACCATTTACTTTCCCACTGATAACATACAGGCCTCTCAATTTCTGCACATTCCCACTGGCACTTGTTATTTTCCACATTTTTTTTTTTTTAATATTAAAGCCACCCTAGGAGGGACTAAGTAGTATTTCATAACGGCTCTGATTTGCCTTTCTCTAATGACTTCTCATGGTGAGCATATTTTCATGTGCTTGTTGGTCTTTTGTATATCTTCTTTGGAGAAATGTCTGTTTCAGTTCTTTGCCTATCTTTAAATTAGGTTGTCTTTTGGTTGAGTTGTAAAAGTTCTTTATGTTTTCTGGATGCTAGACCCTTATGTGATATCTGATTTACAAATAGTTTCTCCTATTGTGTAGGCTGGTTTTTCACTTTCTTGATACCATCCTGTAATGCAAAAAAGTTTTTAATTTTGACGAAGTCTAATTCATCTATTTTTATTGTTGGCGCTCATGCTTTTGGAGACACATGTAAGAATCCATTGCCTGGTCTTTGAATTACATTTTGAAGGAAAAATAAAGTGACTTATACCTGTAAAAATACATACTTTACATTTTATTTTAACTTGAAACTTATAAATAAATGTATATCCACCTGCTAATCTGTCGATAAACAATAAAAGCATTTCTTTGAATGTGTTTACAAAGTGAAAAGACACCTCATTTTTTGCATAAGCCACAGCCACATGACATATAATTTTAAGTTGATCAAGAACTTAAAGACACCTGATCATCACCTGACTCTGAATATTTAAAGTTTTTGTGATTTCCACCCCCCTACTTTTTATTTTGCCCATGCATAATTTAATGATGATATTTTCAGACTTTAATCACATACCTCAAAAGGTTGCAATTTAGATTTTACTGAAAGTATTCTCTTTTTCTCACTCATATCTAATTGGTTTATGTAATGCTTAATTACAATAGTCATAACTGGAATAAATAATTTGGGAAGAAACATAACTGACTTGGTAAATATACAGCTCAACTAGTAGAAGCTGAAATATAGGCACAGCACAGGGTAGCCAGCTAGCTAAATGTGTTTGATGTGCCATGGGTATCAGTCAATATGCTTACTACACAGAGGGAATAAAGAGTAGAATCTAACAAGAGGGTTAAATGAGGATGAATTAAGAGAGTATCTACTATTCTAAATGTCTAAAACTCAGTTACTTTTCAATTTTTTAAAACTTGTGGTAACATACAAAACATAAAACTTACCACTTTAACCATTTTAAGTATATAGTTCAGTGGCATTATGTACATTCTTGTTGTTTACAATCACGCTACCATCCATCCCTAGAACTTTCATCTTGCAAAACAGAATTTCTTTTTAATAAGTAATATGCAATGCCCAGGCACCCAGCTTCTAAGATATCCCTGGCACTTAGCTAGCCCTAAGAATTTAGGCAACTCTTTTAACCCTTTGATCCTCAATTTTTTAATCAATTTTTTTAACTATAAAATGAGCTTAACATCTACCCCATAGAACTGACAAACAGACAAAATAAAACCATGTGTTAAAGCACTTTAAAAATTGGAAAGCATTAAAAAAAACTAGAAAGCATTTAACGGTTGCTAGTTATGGTCATTATTATTGGTAGAGAAAATTTGAAGATTTTTTTTTTTTTTTTT
>NW_003852419.1:12198194-12201671 GCF_000181295.1 Otolemur garnettii
TTTTCTATTTTTTAGTAAAGATGAGATCTCCCTCTTGTTTAAGCTGGTCTCAGAACTCCTGAGCTCAAGCAATCCACCTGCCTTAGCCTTCCAGACTGTTAGGATTACAGGCGTGAGCCACCACGCCCAGCCACATTTGAAAATCTTTTATAGAAAGCTGAGACTGTTTATTCTGATCATTTTATAAATATTATTTTTATACATTCAGATTCCCATATATTCATATTTATCCTTATACATATCTTTTACTTGCTTATGGATTGATCACATGCCCTGCTGCAATGGAAGATCCGTGAAGGCAGTTAATTTTTTACCGTTTTATCCACTGCTCTCTGCAGAGCATAAAAAGAATACACGGTATATGTATTTCTTTAATAAATGAAAGAATGAATTACCTAATACAACAGTAAATGTGTTATTAGTGCTTAAAAAACATTCACTCATGGTGATGTTACTTTAAACATATGTCTTTAGGTTTTTCCACTGTAAAATTAATATGTATGACTCTCTAGATGAAACATTTTAAATATGAAGAAACTTTCCAGGCTAATTCAGGGTTAAAAGGAAGTCAAATTCACAAGTAAATAGAAATTTAAAAACATTATTCAAGTTTTCAAAATGTTTTCTGATTTTAAAGTTTTAGGTTATTATCAGTAAAATAAAAGATGGATTCTGGTTGGGTTTAGATAGCCAAGGAGATAAAGCATCATTCTCTCTTTTCTAAATAAAACAGGTTGTGGCCCACAATACTATTGTTTATTAACATCTAGTTTTAGGGGTAGCCATGTGACTTGCTTTGGCAAATGACATATGGGGGGAGGTAACCGTGTGTCTTTTCTGGATGGGAGTATCTAGTTATTGGTAATTAAACCTCTTATACGATGGAGATTGTAGAAGCCCTCTTTGCCTTGGAGGTATCATAATATTAAAGTATTCTGGAATGCTTCCCCAGAGAGTCTCTTGAAACTATTGCTAATTTTATAGTGCAATACATTAACCGTTGTTGATTTGGGGATTTGTGTGTTATACTGAGTTTTAGGAACTGTGTGTTATAGCATCGTGACATAGTCTATAGTTTCTAATATATATGTTAACAAGATTTTCCCTTACATTTTGAATGGAAAGTTAAAATGACAATTTATGTCTATAAAAATTTTGTAATAAAGTACTCTGTGGAAGGGAGACAAAGCCATATATAAACACATGATTTTAAAATGGAGAGCAGTATGTAATTGACATAAGTCCTCAGTTCCTTTAAATCAATCTTGATTCTAATGTGAGGAGAAACTGAAGTTTCTTCTGAGACATTTGGGAATAATCCTGAGATGTCACTACTACTAAGGTTTTTTATCTTTTTCTAGTCTTTTGCCTTCCACAAAGATGTCTTCTCCAGTAATCTCCCCAGTTGCAGACTGTCTTGTCTTTGAATTGTTACTTATTTTGGGTTGTTGGTACACTGGGTTCTCCTGGATGATTTTTTTTCCACCAAAGGTTAAGAATTCAAAATTGTGAGTTAGGGGTCTTTTCACAAGATGGCGCCGAAAGCAAAGAAGGAAGCTCCTGCCCCTCCCAAAGCAGAAGCCAAGGCAAAGGCATTGAAGGCCAAGAAGGCAGTGCTAAAAGGCAGCCACAGCCACAAAAAAAAGAAGATCCGTACATCACCCACCTTCTGGTGGCCAAAGACTCTGAGGCTCCGGAGGCAGCCCAAATATCCTCAGAAGAGCGCCCCCAGGAGAAACAAGCTTGACCACTATGCCATCATCAAGTTCCCCCTGACCACTGAGTCTGCCATGAAGAAGATAGAAGACAACAACACACTTGTGTTCACTGTGGATGTCAAAGCCAACAAGCACCAGATCAAACAGGCTGTGAAGAAGCTTTATGATATTGATGTGGCCAAGGTCAACACCCTGATCAGACCTGATGGTGAGAAGAAGGCATATGTTCGACTGGCTCCTGATTATGATGCTTTGGATGTCGCCAACAAAATTGGGATCATCTAAACCAAGTCCAGCTGGCTAATTCTAAATATATAACTTTTCACCATAAAAAAAAAAAAAACAAAAAAACAAAATTGTGAGTTAGGTATTTATAGTTAAACCCTGAATCCTTGTCTTTTACATTTTGGGAGTAATGGTGCTTTACTAGAGAGCCTTGTTAAGGTTATGTGTAGCCTTTTTTTTTTTTTTTTTTAAGAAATCTTAAGTGGGAGTAGAATGGGGTAGGGAAGGTGAGTCATACATCAAATGAAGATTTATTTAAGTATTGTTGCCTGTTTTTTTTTCCTATTTCAAAATGTTATCCCTAATAAAGGAAGCATTTAAGAGTCACCATTTTGGAATAACACTGGAAGAATTTAAATGAGGCATGTTCCACTATTACCATTGTTTTCTTTGTTATTTCATTAACATTGTGGCTGAGGAGGTCCTGGGGTCCACCATGAAAAATAAATAAGAAATAAAAGAATGAGGAACAACTTTTATTTGCGGTAGATTTCTTGTATTACCTAATGAAGGCAGCAGCTTATATGTTGATTCTGTCTAACTCAAATATTTTTTAAGTACCTCTTAAGTGCCTGCTATGTACACAGTGAACAAAGAACCCTGCCCTTGGGGAGTTTACCTTCTGATTATATTGATCAACCTTCTGAGAAAAATGCTAAATTATTTGCCTTCCTTCATATTTTTTGTATAGCAAAAGTAAACATTGGTACAGACATTCACACTGACGCTGAAGGCCTAAAGGAAAGACTCATGTTTGGTTTGCTGTGATAATTTCATTTAGTTTTATTTAAAAATATTTACTTAAAATATATACATAAATAAAATATAAACCCATCAGGTTAGGTTGTATTGATTTGAGATATAAGCATGATCCAAACTTTAATATTTTAACTGTCTTGTATTTTTTAAATACAGACGATCAGATCTTTAGGGGAGCTTTTTTAGGGCCCAAAACCCACAGGGCAGCGTTGGGTACGTTAAGGGGCAGGGAGCAAGTCACTTTCTCCAGACTGTTTTCTAAGGAGTTTCCACTGGTGGTCACAGTTATCCCACCATTTTTTCTTACTGATAGTGGCAGTTCCAGAACTGCCAGAGCCTGGGGGTGGGGAGAGATGATGTGGTAGGCAAGAGGCTCTGGCGCTTGACAAAAACTCAAGGAAACATCTCAACGCCTGCCTAAGGAAATCAGGGTAGGGGAGCTCTCCACTGCTGTCGGGATGGCCCCATTCCCGGGGACAGAAGAGCACCTGGCTTCAGGTTAAAAGGGGAGCCTGCGCTTAGGCGAGAGAGGCAGGAGTTGGACAAACCACTTGTAGTGTCTGTTCCCAGCTACCCAGAGAAAAGGATGAAAAAGCATTCACAAAGGAGGAATACATTAACCTCGATGAGAACAATCCTCCTCCCCTCCAGCGCCCAGGGTTTCCCACGGAGAGGTCACCTTCATCCTCCTCCAAGCTGGGAGGAAGCTAGAAGG
>NW_003852419.1:12202302-12228999 GCF_000181295.1 Otolemur garnettii
CCCCCCGCCCCCCGCGCGCCCGCCCAGCCCCCGGAATCAGTGCAGCTGTTGCCGTGCAGGCTGCGGATTCCTCCAGTCCCTCCCTCGGCTGCCTCTCCTCCCGGAGCGAGCGCGCAGCCCCGCGCAGCAGCGCCCACCGGTCCCGTCCTGTGAGCCCCGGCCCCAGCCGCGGACAGCCCCGCGGAGTCGCTTCCCGGCCCACCCGCCCGGCCGCCGAGGAGCGGGAGGAGGACGGGACCCCGGCGCCCCCACCCCTTCCCCGGGAGGTAGGTAAGGGGGCCTGAGGCAGGAAGATGCCAACTCACTGGGGCTGCCTCCGGGCGGGCTCCGCGGTGGCGGGCGCGCGGGCGGGCGGGAGGAGGAGCGCGGGCCCAGGGCCGAAGGACGCCGCTGCCCGCCGCTGCCCTGAGCCTAGGGAGCGGCGTGGGGGCAGGGAGGCTGCGGAGCCCGGGCGGGGCGGCGCGGAGAGCCTGGGTCTCAGGGCTTGTTAGTGCTCGGGTGGTGCTGGGCGAGGGGCGGCGGACTCTGCAGTGAGGCGGCCGCAGACCAGTGGTGCGCACCGCAGCCGCCCGGCCCCATCCCCGGCGCGACAGCGCCTATTCCTCCTCCCCGTCCGCGCTGCCTCCTCCCTCCAGCCGGGCTCCGCGGCCCCTGGCTCGGAGGTGGATGTAGAGTGGGCACCCGGGAGGGTATATTTTCAGGTGCCCTCCGCCTGGCCCCGCGGGTGGGGAGTGGGGGCGGCGCTGACAGGGCCGGGCTCCGAGCGTGCGTAACGGTACCGGGGATGCGGCCAGGCGTGGTCCCGGCCGCGCCGCGCTGCAGCTGAGTCGGAGGCGGCAGCCCCGCGCCCCCGCCCGGTCCTCGAGCTCGCTACCCCCTCTGCGCCCGCCTCCCGCCCTCCCCGCCGTTCCCACTCTCCTAGGGCTGGGCGTGAGCCGCCTCCGGGCGCCGAGACTCCGCTGCGCCCGCCCTACAGCTCCTGCCACCCTCTCCTCAACAGGTTTGTACATTACAGGAACCCTCTGGGCCCGCCTTGGGGAGGTGGGCTGGCACCCTGTCTCGTCATCACCCACACACCACATCCGTGGTCCTCTTTTGGGGGGGGGCTTCTCTTTGTTTTTGTGATAAGAAAGGTGCCAAGTGCTGCCATGAGACGGGGCGGGGGGGGCTGGGGATCAGTACGCAAACCAATGTCCATTATTATTCCAATCGAAAGGCAGATCAGACTGTAAATGAGGAAGGGGCAGGTGTGGGGGTGTTTCGGCGGAGGAGAAAAATTGATTCGGTGGGGTTTATTCGGGCGGGGATGTGCATTTTTGGCAAGATGGATGGCTCGCCGTGCCCTCGCCGTGATGCAGCACAATGCAGCAGTATCGCAGCCTCTCTCGGTCCTCGCTCGCAGGGCTTGGCACGGCCACTCGGCGCCTGCCGCCCCTGCCCGGCCCCACCCAAGCCGGCGGCTGCCTTCGGTGGAGGCCCGGAGCTCCTCTTCCTTGTCGTGCTGCCTCAGCTGGATGTGGCGTCAGGAGGACCAGGTCGCCTAGGTGTGAGAGAGGAGAGAGTCTTCTCTTTGGGGATGACCCCTCATGCCTCTCCTGTTGGGCAGGGCTCCGACGGAGGGGCGCCCTACAGCGCTAATGCAGGCCGAGGGAGCGGGCCTGCGGATGCGGACTGGAATCTGATCTCCAACCAAGGGAGGGGCTGCAGGAAGGACAGGGCCCAGTGGTGTGCGGAGGCTATGGTGCAGTCAGTGTGGGGAGTCGCAGCGTCTTTCTATGGATCACCGGTGATCAGTGCATCGATTTCTTTATATGTGAAAAGTTGGTGTTTATTAATTGGACCTTCACAGCTATGGCATTATAGTACCTCGTCTGTCTTCGGTTGTACTAAATGTGAATTTTTTCCTGTAAGAAACCATTTTTAGAGCTGAAATGATTAATGTGTTTTAGTTTTTAATATTCCTTTGACATTTATAAAAATATTGACAATCAGGTTGTTTGAAAAGGAATGTATATGTTTTGAAATGGATGTTGAACATGTATTTGCTTTGTTTTCATCGTTTGCTTTTTCTGTAAGTCAAGAACTATTACATAGTTGAAATCTTTATTAAAGATTACTAGGTAGATGAGGGTCATGATGGATGATAAATTGTTATTCAGACTTCTGTTGATAGCCACATCATGTCTCCAGGCGTGATGAATGAGATTATGATGGTAATAACTACATTTATGTTTGTGTACTTAACATTTTTGGTATACGGATTTTTTTACAGTTGGGGCTGGGGAGCCGGTCAGGAAGGGCAGGCCACCAAGGCCTTTTGGCTGTTATCTAGTTAGAAGGAGATGGTTCTCAATGTTCTCATGTTTAGTCTCAGCTTGTACACAGGGAATTTCTCTTCTAAATGCCATTTCTAGAATTCACTTATTCAGTGTGGGACGGCAAATAGGATATATTTCAAATGTCAACCCAGGCTCTTTCTGAAATGTGTAGGTGAAAAAGGCAATTTAAGTATGCTGACTAGAAGGGGAGGTCAGTGTTTCAAAGTCAAGGGCGTGCCTGCTTTTACTTTTGAAAATCTTAAATGAATCCAAGTTAGTGGCATTTGATTTTATGTGGTTCTGCAGAGTAGAACTGCATGTAAATTGTGTGGCATGTGCGTTATTTTGAGTTTTTCTAATAAGGGCCCTTATAACATGGAACTTTCTGGATTTGGGCTTCATCATTGTGCTGGTTGTATTAAACTGTGTTGGGTTGAGATTTTTGTGAGTATTGTGCCTGTGGATCATCCAGACGTTTTTTGGATTTACTATGTTGTAAGAAATATCCTGTGTTGATGTCATAGGAGGTTTAGCTGTTCTGACGTGCACACCAGGTGCAGAATTCTGTTGGGTTAAGCTCTTTATAACTCTGTCGCCCTTCGGGTGACCAAAAAAACCCTCATGTGAGAATGAGGAAACATTGGGGCAGGGAAGAAACTGTCACTTGATCGTCTTCCACAGTTGAGGTTTTTATGAAGAGCTTCTCTTGGGTGAGACTAGTAGCAACTGTCTGTGATGTTGTAGGAACAAGCGAGAAGACCTTACTCTGTGACACATCCTGAGCAGGGACTTGGCATTGGCAGAATTTCCTGCAAGAGTTTGTGGAGTGTTTACCTCGTCTCAGTATATGAAAATAATGGCTTTATGGGTGGAAGTACATTTTGAGATGGACGGATTTTACTACGGCTAAACATAGACGTGATGAGTGAATATCATTCCATGTGGATTTCATTGAACTCATTTTAAGCTTTTTGTTTTAAAAGCATTTTCTTAGATTTTTAAAGCCCGTTTTTTTAATATGCAGTGATGTGATGCTCTTTTAATTTTGTTGGGCATCTTTGTTATAATCGGGTTTTATTTATTGTTTTGAGGATTTCTTCATGAAATCCTGGTTGCTTGCTGGGACACTATTGGGAATGCAAACTATTCTTCCATAAGGAAAGGGCTAATACCCCTGTTAGAAAAGCTACCTCTGTAGATCTGTGGAAGGGAGTAAAGCATCTCATGCATTTCTTTTGGAAATTTTCAATCTTTGCTTTTTCTTAAAGCACCTTTTCTTTGCAAAAGACCTACTTTAGTACTTACCATTTTTCTGGTAACAGTTGTGCTATATTCAAGTTTATATAGCTTAGGAATAGCATCATCAATCTTTTTCTACTTTGTGGGTAAAACTAAGTTATCCTAATTAGATACACTCATTCGTTAAACATCTCTGGAGGAGATACTTCATGACTTTGCTATCATAGTGAGGACCATGGGCCACCAACAAGAGGAATCACTGGGAGCTTATAAATGCAGAATCTCAGGCTTCACTCCTGACTTGCCCAGTCATAATGTGCATTTTAATAACATCCCTAAGTGATTTTATGCATATTAATTTAACTCTGCTCTACTTCTTCAGCTAAGAGACCTCAATATCTAAAGGTTCTTTCTTTTATCTATCTTCTTGTCTCTTGCAGAAGTATCAGCACATTTTTTCATGAGTCACTAAATGGTGAAGAAAGTGATGCACTCAGTATAAATTATTTGTCTAATACAGAATTACTTTATAAAGCTCTAATTTTTAGGTGGAAGAGAACTATAGCTATAGTTTATTTCGATTCATCAGTGTCTTAGGTTCTTTTCTAAAACAAGTAGAGAGTTAAGAAGCAATTTTTCCCGCCTGGGATCAGAAGGCATTGGCTTTGAGGCAGCAGAGCCCAGAACACTCAGGGCCCCCTTTGCTCTTTTCTAGTCTCTTGCCTTCTGTCACCTGATACATAGTCAGTGTCCTGCCCTTCTGATCTATTCTTTTCTTAGAGTTGTTTTTTATTAAATAATTAGTAGATACAAAATAATATTCCTAAAATAAATGTTAAAAAACCATCAACAGTGGGCACTCAGGCAGGAACCACCTAGTTCAAGGACCTTATACATACTGAGCCCCTCCATAATTCATCTGAAACAGACTGAATCCTGAATCTTGTGTACATCATTTCTTTCTCTATGGTTTATCCCTTAAAAAAATATCTTACTTGATTTTGTATGTTTTTGAACTTTATATATAAACAAAGTTATACTTTATGTATTTTTCTTTGACTTGCAGAAAAATTAACATTATATTCCCAGCGTTCATCCATTTTGTTGCTGTAGTTCATTCACTTTCACTACTCTGTAGTAGTCACAACCGATTTATTCATTCTACTGTGGATGGAGATTTGAGACCTTTCCAGTTTTTGCTGTTATAAGAGGGCTGCTGTGACTGGTTCTTATATGTCTTTCTGTACATATGTGGAGATATACTTGCACACACATTGTCTTTCTGTCTTTTTCTCTAAGGAATGAAATTTGATAAATTACAGGACATGTGTATCCACCTTAGTAGAGAATGCAAAACTGTTTTTTCCAAAATACTTGTACTGATTGTGTTCCCACTATTCGTGTGTGTCATGCCAGTACCTTGTTTACCAGACTTGAAAAAAATTTTGTCCAGTTGATACTTGTGAAATGTTATCTCATTGTGCTTTTTACTTGCATTTTTGCTCGGTTGAGTATCTATTTATATTATTGACCATTTGGGTTCCTTTTGGGAAGTGCTTGTTTTTCAGACTTTTGCCTGTTTTTCTTCTGGATTTTTTTTCATCCTGACTTGGGGGAGTTCTGTATGCACTAGATTGCTTACGAATCCCTTGCATATTATATGTGTTGCAAAATTAGCTCCTAGCTTGTGTTTGTGTATTTTTTTTTAACTATGGTTTCTTCTGATGATTAGTTTTTTGTAATTTTCGTAGAATCATAACCAGTTTTTGTCCTTTACAGTTGGTGAGAATGATGTTGTTATTGTAGAGTTCGCCTTAGTTTGGAAAGAACATTGGTTTTGGAGTTAACAGATCTGAGACCAAATCCTAATGCTATTGTATGCTGGCCACTCAGCTGGGGCTAAGTACTAGCCCTAGTTATAAGACTACTGTATGCAGAAAAATGAAAATAGTATTACTTTCTCATGCAGTTGTTATGAGATAGCACTGTTTAGTGCCAGGCACATGTAGGTGTTTAGTTGATACTAGTTTCATTTCTTTCTCTTAGGACTGCCTAAACTATATGAACCACTGGTCCCTTTTGGTATGTTTTTTGAAACTAAATATTTTTATGTCAAAAGAGGTATTGAATAGCTTATTCTCGATTTCAGTTTTCAAAAGGCTGTATTACCAATGGAATTTATGTCTTGATTAACACAGGCTTAACACCCACTTACTGGACACTATCAGTTTAGGCTCTAGTTCTTAAAAAAATATACAGTAGAACTTTATAAATTAACCACATAAGGGATTGTAAGAAACTAGTCAATATGCAGAGGTGGTCAAGGTAAATAACTAGGCCTACTGTACTAATATGTACATGTAGTGCTTGTCCGGGCTGTGAAAATGAGGTCATCTTAAGGAGGTGGTCAATATAGGGAGGTGACCAACTATGGCAGTTCTTTTATAATTATATTCATTTGCGAACAGTTCTTTTGACCAGCATGGCATTTATACTATTAACATTTTCTCATTGTTGCTACTCTGAGGTTACTTCATGGTATTGTTTTTGATTTGATGAATAAATATTGGATATACTTCCTTGCCAGGGCTTGATGTTGTGATGGTGGTATGGGCTGGCTTATAGTGGAATGAGATTTAGTTCCTGAGTCCAAGAACTACATACTCTAGTATATAGCATATATTTTATATACTGCACACAGAAGATAAAAGACCTTTTCCTGACCCATGTGTGACTTTGGAAAACCATTAACCCTGTGGCTTCAGATCTAATGTTGTAAAATGAGTCTTAGATGAAACCATAGTGGGGATAAAACACAGCATATGGCATCACTCTCTTCTGTTCCTAGCAGGCATTAAAAAACAGTCATGGTCCTCTTTTCCTGAGTACTGTTACTGAGAGAGAGCTTCAGTACCACTCTCAATTCAGTGTTCTAGGCAATAACCGTCAATCAATCATGTCTGGCACTCAGTTTTTGTGATTATAAGAGATTTGAGTAACTTCCCATGTTGGTAGTGTTCAGGAGGCACTGAGACAGAAAAAACTAGAGCAAGGAGACAGGAGGGAGGAGACTTAAGGGAGCAAGTACAGTGGTGGCCAAGGGAACAAGAAGGAGGGGGACATGGGGGAAAGGTTGTAAAAGCGTAGTCTTGTGCCAGTGGTTTGCAAAGGTGAGTGCCTGGGAGGTGGACCTAGTGAGTAAGGAGCTCAGGTGATAAAGGTTTCAAGTCTAAATCATGACAAAGACCTTAGTCGGTGATAATGATAGAAATAGACAAGTCAAGGGCCTGAATGGGTATTTGGTTGGGCAGAAAATTAGTTTTGTTTTAAAGATGTTGCGCTTGAGCCTCAAGGATAACCCTCAGTGGAGTTGCAGAGAGGTCCTGGGCTGCGGGGAGGCCTTTGGATGGAGAGGTCCCCGTCTGACCTTTAGATTCCCCAGTTGTATGACCCGTCACTTCACTCACCCAGACCTCTCTGTGCCTCAGCATCTCCCCTGTACAGTGGGGGTAATGAGAATACCTGTCGCCTAGATTACTGAAGCTAGATTCATTGCCCATCACACTACATTTTGACAATCATGAAATGTGGAATTTTTACATAGTTTGTCTCAATCGTAAGCTTTCTTTCAAGTAAATACCTTGATTGTTCAGCAAAGATACAGTCTAGCAAATAACAATCATTTAGATAAATAATGGGAGGTCCAGTCTGTATTTAACTTGTCCCAATGCATCATGTCAAAATAACAAGAAAGAAAAATCTGATTAATAAATATGTGCTTTATAAACAAAGAAAACACTAAAAACTTAGGATCTGGGGGAAAGATCAGAACAGAGTTTATAAAGGAAGAAAGCAAGGAGGCTAATAACTATGTTAGGTATACTTAAGTATATTAAGTGTTCATATACTCACAAGTATATTAAACACAAATTAAAACAATAAATTAATTTTTCTACTTAAATTGGTGGGTGGATAATGCCATCTGGGCTGCTGTGAGACAGCAGTTCTCTATCACCTGTTGGGAGAGTATTTGGATTAATACAAGCTTAGTGGCAAACAGTTGAGTGGAGTTATATAGATAAAACAGAAGCCTTAAATATTTATACTTTTCGCATTAAAATTCCACATGTAGTTCTGAAACATAAATAAACAATTAAAATAGGGACAGAGGCTTTTAAACAAGGATCTCTTTCTTTCTTTCCTTTTTTTTTTTTTTTTTGGACACGGTCTCATTCTGTCACCCTTAGTAGAGTGCTGTAACATCATAGCTCACAGCAACCTCAAGCTCTTGGACTCAAGTGGTTCCCCTATTCAGCCTTCTGAGTAGGTGGGACTGCAGGTACCTGCCACAATGCCCAGCTAGTTTTTTTCTAGCTAGTTTTTAGTAGAAATGGAGTCTCTCTTGCTCAGGTTGGTCTTTAACTCCTCAGCTCAAGCATTCACCCCACTCAGCCTCCCAGAGTGCTAGGATTGCAAGCATGAGCCACCATTCCAGGCTAAATGAGGATTTTCTTAGCAACATTAATAGTGAAAAAGCAAAAAATTTTTTCCTGTGGGGCATTAGCACATAAATTATGGCTGTATGATGGAATTTAATATAGCGCTTAAAATAATGGTTTGGAAGAATATTACTGAGATGGGAAAATGCTAACAATATAACATTTAGTGGAAATATCTGCATAGAAATCTGTATAATGCAGTATAGTCTCTGTATATATTAAGTAAACGATTGGAAGGAAATACATTAAAATGTTAATGGTTTGCTTTGAATGGTGAGTTGAAGGGTGATTTCCTTTCTTGTATGAAAGGAAATTCCTATGACTTAATGTTTCTCTTTTTGAGTTTTGAAATATTTCACAATAGAATATAATATAAAAATGTCTACCATTTTTTATACTCAAAAAAGCAATCAACTTAAAAATTTTAATTTTCAAATAGGAAAGAAAAAAGTAGATTTGGCCAGTTATATATCATTATTAAGGAATAGTTTAAAATTCCAAAGGATTGTCCTGTTTTTCTCTGTACTTTCCTAAGAGCAGTGGTAAAATGAGAAAGTCAGCACCTTAACGGTATAGGCCTGAGAGAAATTAGAGTGATCAAATTTATAGGAATGCTTACTTGATTCTCTACACTAACCTGGGTAAGCTTAAAAACTGGGGAAGACCAGGGTTCTTTAGTTTTTCCAATGTCTTCACTTGAGCAGAGAGAGCAGTGGAATTCTGTGACATGCTTGTTCTCAATTGTGGAATTTTTATAACCATTAAAACCATCCTGTTTCATTGAAATTTGTGGAAAATGTAGATATAATTCCAAGAGAGCATTTGAATAATAAAAACCACTGCAGATTCAGATTTATTTGAAATGAATGGTTTCTCAGCATTTGGAATACTGTAGGCTAAGATGAGGAGGAACTAAATTTAATAATATCTTTCCTTCTTTGTATGAAAAAAATTTTTTAAAAATTTCAAATTGTTAGGAGGTAGACATTTTGTTTACATAGTTTTCCTACGGATTGAGTCAGAGTTATACACATGTGTGCCCTTCACCCATAGAGTGTGCACTGTACCTAACAGATGTGAATTTACCCACCCCCTCCTTCCCCCTACTTGATTTCCTTTGAATTTTACTTCCCTACGTTCGATGAAGTTGATCTATTAGTTCCAATTTGGTGTTGAGTACCTGTGTTGTGATGTTTCACATAGAAGAATGGTTTCCATTTCCCTCCAGGTTGTCCAAAAAGATGTACGAAAGAAATTCTTTTGCAAGTATTAGTATAATGATAGTTATAAGTACATTGATGATGCATAGATCATATATATCTTTCATGTGTGTGTATATATCTCACATAGATGAAAGAGAGGGAAGTATGTGATTGAGTACTCTCTACCATGGAAGGAGACAAAGGTTATTTTAAGACTTTTTAAATGGGGAATTTTATAGGGATAATATTTTGAAAGTGAATCCTACGAGTGAATCAGGCTGTCCTTAGCTGATGGAGGAAGTGTTTGGGAGGGAATGTACTTTCTGTTTTATGGTCCAAGTCCCTAACTGTATTGGTACTTGGTAAAATATAGCTTGCAAAAATCAGTAGCTGATTTGTATGAATTTTGTTACTTTTTCTGCCATGAACTTTAAATGATGTTTGATGAGGCTTCCAGGATTAATTGTGCTTTGAGATATAAAAGTAAGGTGTTATCATTTCAAGATTGCTTTAAAATTGACCCTTGTTTAAAGGAGTCATAAATTCCATTCTTAATAAACTCAATAACTTAATAAACTTAATAAACTGGGAGAGCAAACACCTGAATGATGTTTAGAACTGTTTGATACCTCAGCTCTCTTTACAGAATCCAGCGTTCCCTGTCTGTTCTGATCTGTAACATACAAAGTGAAGCCGTGAGTCAGACGGTAAAATAGACATTAGAACATAACTACACATGTTTACCCAACAGATCATCTAGGATGAAATTTAGAATGATAAATAAATAGCATTTATTCTACATATTCTACATACTATATACGTTCAGTATATACTTAAATATATTTATATTTAATATTAGTGTATATTTAAGTATATTTATGCCCAGAAAGTTCCTGAGCCTTTTAACAGTGGTTATCTCTAGGTGATGGATTTCAGAAGTTTCCATCTCTCCATATTTTCTAAATTTTGAGAAATACATAATAAACTCCTGCTTTTAAAAAAAAAAAATCCGAATACTCCAGGGCAGACCTCATTTTTGTTGGGTAAAAATTCATAAATAAAATATTAATCAGCTAAATACACCCTCAGATACACCTGTTCACATTTTTTTCTATCAGAACTTACAGAAAAGTAGTAATAATGAAAGGGTAAGGAACACTCAAATTTTCAAATGGTTCAAATTTTTAAATGTGCATTTTGCTACATTTGGCATTTCATTACTTCTGCAGAGTGTGGGAAAAGATGTAGGAGCTGGGCCACAAGGGAGCGTGACACAAGCATGGTCCAGGAAGTCAGCCTCTGAAGGCCGCTGCCCTCGTCTGTAGATGGAGTGTCTTGTTTCCTGTCTTCCTGGGTGGCTGTTTCAGGGATAATTTTTGTTCTACTGTGTTTGCCTCAAGGCCAAATCTAAATGCTCAAGGGCTGCACATTTTTCCAGAATGTTCTTTACCAGCTCTACAGAGACTTGGGCGAGATAGTTCCTTTTTGGAGGGTGGGGTAGGGGCTTTTTTTCTTCTTAATTACTTAAAGGGGAAGGAAACTTACATTCTTAAAATAATGCTTATTCATTTTGCTGTATGGTATCTAAACATTTTCCATTATATATTTTAAACTGTAGCATAGGAGTGTTTTTTTTATATTGAATTACAATAATCTTAAAAGTTAAAATAGGTTTTTTTTTTTTTAACCTCTTTAGAATCCCTGAATTTTGGACAGCATCTGCTAATATGTACAGTATATATGGCTTTTTCTGGAATGGTTTATGAAGAATATATACCTTCATAAATGCATAAATTAGAATAAAATTATTGAAACAAGTAACAAAAGTACTTTTAAAACATCTTTTTTATTACCAAAATAGTAGATGTTTATTGTAGGTCATGTACCATGAGCCCAGAATCACGGCAGTGGACGTTGTGATGTTTCCCTATGGACAGACTTTTTCTCCCTCTGTTTGTATTTCTTCGCCTTAAAAATATATAGTAAAAGCCAATCCTTAAATCTTTCACTGAAGTTGTAAGGTTTTGAAAGTCTGTATAATCACATGATGATGTTTCTCATGCTTCTAGCTTAATCCTTATTGGCAAAACATGAAATCTGATTGCTGGTCATAGTTAAAACTGTTGCGTGAATACTGTCTGTTGCCCTGAGCTAATGTAGAGGTAACATGTTCAAGAAAAATAATGAAGAAACAAGAGAATCCAAAATTTATTATAGATATTTCTATTCTCAGAAAAAGTCTTTTGCAGTGGAAAAATACCAGAAATTAAGTTCTTGTTAGATAATATGTGCTTTCTGTTTTGTTTTGAAAGGAATTCCCATCAGACTTGCATTAATTCTCCTGAGAGACATCTCCATATGCTCCCGATAACATCTGATTTTACTTTTTGTCTTCAAATTTCAGAGAGTCTTTGAAATAGCCACCCCATAATATGTCACTGGGTATTGCAAATGAATAGATATAGTTATTATAATATTGGTTTTAAATATAACAAATTTCTGGGTGGTGCCTGTGGCTCAGTGAGTAGGGTGCTGGCCCCATATACGAGGGTGGCGGGTTCGAACCTGGCCCCAACCAAACTGCAACAAAAAAATAGCCAGGCATTGTGGTGGACTCCTGTAGTCCCAGGTACTCTGGAGGCTGAGGCAAGAGAATTGCCTAAGGCTGGAGGTTGCTGTGAGCGGTGATGCTACGGCACTCTACCAAGTGTGACAAAGTGAGACTCTGTCTCTAAAATAAATAAATAAATAAAATGTCACTGGGTTGGGTTTGGTTGTAACTATTGAAAGCATGTAAGAGAGCTCAGCTTTCTTGGGGGTCTTTGTATTAATAAAATTCTTTAAAATGGCATTATTTGGATCTAGGATCTGTTTCAGGAAGAAAAGGCAGTATCTGTTTTGACTAAACCAGTTGTTTAAGCTGTAGGGCATCAGATAGATGAGGCAACTTGCTAGCTCTTCTTTGCCTTAATTCTGATATTTGGCCCCTTTCTGAGGAATGTGTTAAAATGGCTTCCCCATGTGCTGGGGGCAAAGAGGGAGTGGGATGGGGGCAGAAAATACCCTTTCATTGGAAGAGAAAGAAAGCCCTTTCTAGCAGTTTTCATTAGGCACTTTGGGGTTCTTACTAGTCTTGCTGAGAGAAAGTGACAGATGACCTTCTTGGTTTTAAGCAGGTGATGGCTTCTTTCACAATTTAGAGGGATAATCTGAGCTGGGCTGGGTAGACTTACTTCCTCTGTGGAAGGGATTCTTATGAAACTCCTAACCTGAGGGGAATTATTCTCTTTGCTGGTGGTTAAAACCCCCTCAAGGGAAGTGTATAATGATTATTGTGCCTGGCCTTTCTGAAGCCTGAAATAGGGTTCTCAACCTGACCTTCAAGCAGCTGCAATCTTTGGGTCTTGACACTTGGGACAGCAGTGAGCCCAGGCAGTGCCCAGAATGGTCCCCGTGGCCCAGGTTAGGGGAGGGCAGGGGCCAGGATATAGCCTTAGCTGGATCTCTGAGAAGATGAGAATACCTGTCACTATTTGGGGGGGTGAGTTGTGGTCAGGTTATCAGTCAGGTGACTTTTTTGAAAGGGCCCTGGTTCTTCTCACAGTGATAGTGACAGCTCTGTGCTGCCAGCTGTCCTTAAATACCCAACTTATCTCCTGGGGCAGAGTAGAAGAAGCGCCTGGATCCTGGAGCAGAGATCTGCATGCCACTCGGGAAGGAAAGAAACCAGTGAGCATCTTGTGCTTTAGTCCTTGTTTAAAGGTACGTTTTTACTTTGCCTTCTTTTTTTTATACTTGAACTTCCTTTCAAGAAAAATGTTTGCTTGTTTTTAAATCAATACCTCCTGCTAAAGCAATTCATGACTTTCCCTGATAATCAGGATGACTTCTCATTGTGAAACTCTTATTTTGCTTTTAAAGTGTGTGTTCCTAACATGAAGAACACCAGCTTTCAGCCTAGCTCTAAAAATCTTGTTTGATTTGTAAAAGGTAAAAGTTTAGAGAGGGCTAATTTACTATCTTGATCCGGAGGAAAACTATCCCTGTCTGTTGGGAGTTTTTCTACATATATATACATATGAAATATCTTTCTGGCTCAGAAAAATTATTTTGTTAGTGTGTGTTTGCGTGAATTTTTAAATTCTGAGTTATAGCGTGTATTTCTGCTGGGCTCCACTCTTGTTAAAGGAAACTTGTTCACATAAAATAAATATATCTTTAGTGGGTCAAACTTGAGAACTGCTACTCAGTCTTCTTGACTTTTAAAGTCAGTGGATATTTAATGTGAAGAGGGTATAAATAGCTGGCCTATCACTGGAATGTTGTGCAGCTGTGCAGAGCATGAGGCTCAAATGAGCTAATTAAACATGTTTTTTAGCAAGAATGGAATGTAGCAGCATGTGGTTATCCATTCCAGTTTGTGTTTAAAGAGAACTTTTAAAAAAATTTTTTTTCCAAATATTAACAGAGACTATGCTACTTTTAAAAGATGTATTGTTTTGTTAAATTGTTCTTTTCATGGAGTTCATGGTGTTGTGATTATTCTTTAAAATATATCCAATTAATAATCTGCTTCTAAGTAGTCAGCGGCTGCGTGTTTTAGGATTTAGCATCTGTAGTCAAGGTGTCCCTTTTGTGAGATTTGATCTAGCTTTTTCTTCTCGATATCAGTTCTTCTTCCTTGGTTACTAAGTACTTAACCTTTCTTTGAGCGGTAAGGCACAACATTTCTCCCCAGTTTGGGCAGTATTCTATTTGTTTGGGGGACCAGCATGAGTTAGATCTTTAAGCTGTAGTCATGCAGGTGGTAGTCTGATTTTGTTTTGGGGGTGGTGGTGTGTCAGGGCTTGTGCAGAGTGACTTGATGTGAATAAGTGTGAGGTTGGTTTTGTAATGTGACAACATCTTACTTGGTGTGTCTTTAGAGATAAGTGGGATGTGATTCCTGCAAGGCATAAAAAGTTGGAATGTGTTGGAGAACTGCCAAGAGATTGGGAGCAAACTGTGTGACAAGGACTAATGCAGCCTTGGCCTGCCTTAAAATAGCTGTAGGTTCACAGAATATCTCAAAACTTATCATTTAACTTGAGCTAGCTAAATTGTTCCTCTGAATGTATTACCAAGATATGGAGATGATTGCTTTCCGCGTTATTTTAGCGATGTTTATTTTTATTTTCGTTCCAACAGTCTTAAGACATCTTACAAGTATTGATAGGAAGATACTTCTCTGTACCATCTTATCTTGAAGGGTTTTACCGAACTAACCAGGATTACATTATGGCGAACTTCACTTGTGGTTCCTCTGCCCCACTGACTGCAACATACACAGTTTTTGTTGCAAGAGAGTTACAAGAGAGTCAGTCCTTCACTATAAGATGAGCAGGCAGGAAGTTAAAATACTCCAATATCCTTTTTCTGGATTATTGTCTAAATTAGAAAAACATTTCTTTTTCATTTTACACATGTCTGTTGACTGGTATCTTCCCTCATCTGTATGCTTTCTATTGGCACACGAGCTTATAGGACTAGGAACATATAAGCTTAGCATTTAAAGTATTCCAGACATAAAAATTTGTGGAATTTGCTTATGTATGTTGGGGGATGCACAGACCCAAGGTTTTAATCGGCTCTTTGTGCAGTATGAAGGCAGATGGGGATATTATCAAAATCTGCTGCAGATGGCAGTGGGTGGACAGGTGAGGACCACATGGAGTCTGGAGTCTGGAGTCATGAGTTGGTTTATGAAGTGCTAGCACCAGACCCAATGGCTCACCACTATAATCCTAGAGTTCTGAGGGACTACGGCGTGGTGGGAGGACTACTTAAGTCTAGGAGTTTGAGGTTGCAGTGAACTATGCTGACACCACTACACTCTACCCAGGGCGACAGAGCGAGGAGATTCTGTCTACAAAAAAAAAAGGGAGAGAAATGCTAGCCAGCCATTTTATGTTTCTACAGCTGTTGTCTGCTCACTGAAACGACAGTGAACTTGTTAGAATGGTGAGAGTTTTGCTGTCTGAGTAGGCTTACGTAAAATAGTGCTTCCAATGTGCTGCGATGCCTTGGATGATTCATGTAACATTATTATAATAAAGAATATTGGTAGTGACCAAAATGCTCATCTTCGCCAAGTGAAAAGATGGAAAATGTATTATGGTGAGTGCTGACCCTGGAGCTGTGCTGCCTGGGTCAATCCTGAGTCTACCAGGAACTCAACTTTGTGGCCTTGGACAAGTCCTTAACCCTTCTCTGTTTTGGTTTCCTCATCTGTAATATGGGGATAATCATAGCACAGATGATACAGGGTTGTTGGGAGGATTAAATAAGTTAATGTAAGTAAAGTGATTAGACTCATGCCTGCAAATTTGTACGTGTATGCATTAATAAAAACATTCTTAATATTTGGAAACCTAATAACATGGGAAAGTTTTTAACATAGAGGGAGAAAAACAAAACACAAGATTATATAAATGGTATGATTCAGCATGTAGAAAAATATCTAAAGAAAAGCAGATGAGGAAATATTCCAAATGTTAAGGTCTTTTGGGGGGAGGAGACAGGGTGGGATTACTTGTCATTTTTGTTCATGTCTCTGCTTTTCTGTATTTTCTAATGTTCTGCCCTAAGCACATGTTACTTTTACAATTGGGAAGGTAAACTTTGTTTTGAAAAGTACATGTATCTTTTGTAGACCGTTAATTGTATGAACAGTTTGCCTCCTTTTGGTTCTACAATGCTTTAACATTTTCACAAAGTGCTTCTGAGTAATGAAAGTCAAAACTGTGATTTTAAAAATAATAGTTTAGATTTTTCTGCTAATTCAGATTGATACTGTAGTATAGTGAAGAGGATACAGACATAGTAGGTGTGACTGCTGCTTATTAGCAGCCTGAATTTAGACAAACTATGTAATAGAGTGTTTGATTTCTCATTTCAAAAAGAGGTGATGTTGGCCAGGCATGATGACTCAGTAGCACTCCGGGAAACTGAGGTGGGTGGATTGCTTGAGCTCAGGAGTTTGAGACCAGCCTGAGCAAGAGTGAGACCCCATCTCTACCAAAAACAGAAAAGCTAGCTGAGTGTTGTGGTGGATGCCTGTAGTCCCAGCGACGTGGGAGGCTGAGCCAAGGAGATTGCTCAAGCCCAAGAGTTTGAGGTTGCCGTGAGCTATGACTCCAGAGCACTCTATCCAGGCTGACAGAGTGAAACTCTGTCTAAATAAATAGGAGGTGATGTTAATGATTATCACCTATCAGCTATCACAGTATCAAGATTAAATGCACCATCTGTACACATCATTTCCCAGTGTCTGGAATGTGACAGGCACCCGCTAAGTTTTGCTACTACCCTCACCACCTACCCCACCTCCACAAACAAACTTCAATTAAAATTTGATCATTTCAAATTAGTTCATACCGTGGTCTTTAATTTTATTAATATAATAACTCACTGATTGTTAGAACTTGACTTACAGTTCTGTTGACCAAAGTGTTCTTCCTGAAGTTTTATTCACGTTGTATGCTTAATTTACCTGCAATCTCTCCATCTGTCACATCTCTGTATGTTTATTTTGTCACTTCCAGAGTCAGTATGTGTAGATTAGGTTAGTGCTACAGAAACAAACATCTCCAAAACCCCAGTGGCTCAAAACCCACAGACCTATATCCCCACTTGTTATATGTCTGTCATATGATGGCGGGGAGCTCTGCCATTCTCACTCAAGGACTCTGGCTGATGGGTTGTACACAAGCTGTTGACTAGTACTAGTCAAGTGCCTCTGCCCAACTGCAAGGGGAGTAGACAAGAGTAATCTTCCTTGTGACAAGCAAGAGCAGAGACTGGATATGAGTGATCATAAGAAGTTTCTGACTATGCATAGATAGCACATAGGTAATGTGTTCTAAGCCAGCACTTTCCATCAGTTTCTTTGAGACACTAGTTTTGTGGTGTGTTAACATATGTTGTTTATGAAGGGCATTTCCTGGTCAGATAAACTTAGAGAATGGTGGACTGAGTAAAATGGATAGGCTTCTGTAGTGAAGGACTACTCAGAGCCACAAGGCAGTAGGCATTCTAGGAGGGAACAGTAACATAGGTGTTTTCCAAATTTACTTGACCTTGGAATTCTTTCCTTATTTTTCATAGCTTCTCTTGAGTACAGTATTTCACAGAATGTGCTTTGGGATATTCTAGTCTAGTTTGTTCTTATATAAAACAAAAGTATTCGAATTGCATTTTAATTATTATTTACATTGGAAAGAAGCTTTGTTTTTATTATTTGTTAGGAGAGTTGACTATTTGGAGTCTGATGTCTACCATTACAAATCAAATCGTAGGCAGTATTATTAAAATTTAGTTGTTGGTTACATGCCTGTGTTGAAGCCATAGGATTTTTTCTTCATTTACTTGCTCTTGCGTTCCCAATTTACCATTGGAAAGGTAAATGAACCTTGACCACATATTGTAGTGGTTATGAAAAAAATCAAGTTGGATTGAACAGACACCCAAACACATAGAATTTTTCATTGGCTTCGACATTTTTCCTAGTTATCTCTGACTTTCTATAACAAGTTTTCTAGGAGTTTTGAAATGAGACACTGCTGAAATGAGGGCTTTGATAAGAAGCAGAAAGACAACTTTTGTCAAGTGGTATCACTTATTTCTCTACCAGAAGAATTTGGATTTAGCACAGTGTGTGTCGCCAGGGATTTTTGTGCCTGCAAGTGTAACAAATCTCAGTGTAGAAGTTTTCACTTAAATGTGGCGGTAAACGTCAGCATAATAAACTTTAGGTAAGGAGGAGCACCCGTGTTCTACAGTCATACATGGGTAGAGCTTACAGTGCCTGACTTCCAGAGTGTAACTCTGTGGCATTACCGTATTTTTGTTTAACTGATGAGGTCAACTTCTGTCAGAAATCATGTGAAACCCCCCCTGAGAATTCCATTTTCATTTTCTGCTTTGTTTGCTCTTTCCCTTTGAGAGTGAACAGGTGTGAAGGGCAATTGCTGTTTGCTGACAGGAAATACTCAGTAGCCCTGTCCCAGCCTTTCCCACTGCCGGTACAGCCAGGACGGACCCGTAGTAGACCTGACTTTTGAAGGTGACTTGAGAGGATTTGAGACAGAGAAATCCTCCCTTAGAGCCACGGTTCTAAGCCTTGTCCTTTTTGTTTATTTTGGTATCATCGTGGAAAAATCATTCATGACCCATCGCAGAAACAAACATTAAAATAACATTTTTCACATGGTCTGGGACTGACAGGATACTATAATACAAACGTGGGAACCCTCACTGGTCACGACAGCACTGCCCCCAAGCCTGGGGCCAGGACCCCTTTCGGTACCAGGTCTTCCTGGGGGGACAAGACTTCAATCTCCCATGAGAGCTGCTGTTTGAGGCCCTCAGATGCGTGTGTCAGCCTGCAGCAATGGTAGGCTTGGTGTGGGTCCATGTTTCAGAGGGGATTGTTTATTTCCTCACCTGTGGGGACCTGTAGTGGGTCTCTTGTGGGACCATTCTCGTGAGCCAGCCAGAAAGTCAGTTGTTAGGAAGTTTTGTGGAAGAGAAGTGTTTTCAAATTGGAGGCTGCAGCTCGTGGTCAGAAAGATTGGAGAGAATACATAGAATCAGAAGTTCTAGGAGCAGGAAGGACGCTCTAGATCTTATTACGTCCATATGATTGTTATTGAGGAAAGACTAAAGCTTAGACTTGGGCGGTGCCTGTGGCTCAAGGAGTAGGGTACCAGCCCCATATGCCAGAGGTGGTGGGTTCAAACCCAGCCCTGGCCAAAAAAAAAAAGCTTAGACAGGCTTGGTGAAGTCAGCCTCACACAAATGCAAGGGCTGAAACTATCACCGTTAAGATAGTGACAGTTATTCGGAGCCATTTACAGATAACTCAATGTCCTTGTGACCATTTTTAGAATGCTGAAACTTGAAAGGCCCCTTACCTCTGCTTATTGGGACCATTTGTGATGCATTTTCAAATTATGTAATAGATGATGTAAGCCCGCAAGTTTATGCTCATGTCTGCTGTTTTCATGTTGTCAAATTAGCATTAATGGTTAAACATTTACTGGGAAAATAGAAAGTCTTTTGAAAATATGTAACATCAAAAGTAAAAAAAAAATATATGTAACATACACGTATATTTATTATTAGGGAAAAGAGGAAAGCCCATTGTGTATGGAACTTAAAATCAGCACATACCACATGTCCGGCTTTGTCTTAATAGAGATAGCAAAATGTGTCCCATGGCTGCTCCAGCCAGGCTGAAGGAAGGTTGAAGGTGACTCCAAAATAGAAAAAGATCTGGTTAAATATTTGACCAGATACTTTTTCTTTTTTTGAGACAAGGTCTCGCTCCATTGCTCTGGCTAGAGTATAGGGGGCGTCATCATAGGGCACTGCAACCTCAGACTCCTGGGCTGAAGCAGTCCTCTTGCCTCAGTTTCCTGAGTATGGGACTACTGGCATGTACAGCCATTCCCAGCTAAGTTTTCCTTTTTTTTTTTTTTTTTTCAATAGAGACAGGATCTTGTTCTTGCTCCAATAGGTCTAAAATTTCTGGCCACAGAAATCTTCCCACCTCAGCCTCCCAAAGGGCTAGGATTGCAGGTGCATGCTAGGATTAGAGGCGTGAGCCACTGTACCCAGCATAACAAGGTACTTTGATAAACTGAAAATGTTTGAAAATTTTCAGACCAAGGCTACTTGAGGAAACTTCTCTGCCCACAGATGATTTATGATATGTATTATCAGTGATCTAAGGGGGGGATAAAGGACAATTCTAAAAAATAAGACTCTCACCTAGTACCCCACACCTCCATTTAATTTGTAACCACACAGGAAATCTAGGGTGTAAGGGATAAAAGTAAAACAAAAATGCCATCCCTCCTTTCCTTTTTTGCACTGCTTGGCTGGGACCCTGCCTCTGCTAGTTACTGACTGTGGCCTTTGGTAAGTGACCATATAATTTAATAGTCTAAACTGAGTAATTCATGAGAGCGAAAGGGAGCACTTTTAGTAATTGTACCAGACAACAACATGGTCGCCTGCTCTTATGAAGTTACCTAATTTTTGTGTCTCAGATTCTTCACATTGTGAAATGGGCATAATGATAGTGCTTACCTCCTAGCATGTTAGGATTTAATGCAATAAAACATGAAGTTTTGAAATGTTGTTTAGTACATCACTATTCAATGGATTTAGCTATTTAGAAAAATTACTTAGCGTACTTAATTCATGTAATATTATTCAGTTTACTTTCTGTTGTCTTCAGCATCCAAAGCAAATTTTGCTGGACTTCCTAGGCTCCAGTAATCTTTCTGTAAAACCAGACCTCCTTCCTGCCGCCTTCAAAAGTTAGGTTTTTCCCAGCTTGGTGATATGTAAGGTTGCCAGATTTAAGAAAAATAAAACAAAACACCTATTTAAATCTGTATTTCAGAATCACAACGTATCTTTTTAAATATATCTTAGTATTTGTGACGTACAGAAAGTTCATCATTTATCTGAAATTCAGCTTTAACTAGATGTTCTGTGTTTATCTGAAAATCCTAGTTAATAGTCTAAAAAGAATTTTTACTCTATTCAACTAACCCACATTCAGATGTATGTTAAATGTGTTGACCAGATCCTATTGTAAATATTGTGTTAACTCTTAAAAAAAAAAAATCCATGTTATCTATCCTCCATTGAAACAGGTAGATGAGTAGTTGTCTCAGAGTAGCTACTGGTGCCCACTAAGGCCAAGATGAAAAGGAATTCAGTCTGGCTTGCTACAACAGCAGTTGCTGTGTGAGAACTTCTTGGCTGTGCGTATGGATGGACTTAAGCCAGCTCTTTCTTCTTAGAGGGGATTCTGTTGGTTAAGGTGACTTATTGAAGCCCTGGCCAACTCCTAGAGTTCTCAGTTTCATGATTGAATTACTTTAATAAGAATTTTTGAGGAGGAGCTTAATTCAGGGTTGTATATATTTCATTGGTCAATATAGAAGAAATAACTTTTATAGGCATTAAGAGTAATATTCAGCCCGGCACAATGGCGTATGCCTGCAAGTCCCAGCTACTCAAGAGGCTGAGACAGGAGGATCACTTGAGCACCTGAGTTAGAGGCCAGCCTGGGCAACATAATGAGATTCTCATGTCTCAATCATCATCATCGTCACTGTCATCATTACTATCATCAACATCATCGAATTAGAAAACAGATTAGAAAAAGAGTGACCTTCAAATACTCTTTTCATTAAAATCTGTTCTGCTTTTTACTTTCAGTAGTACTGCCTAGAAACTGCTGGTGAGCTTTTTGCCTCATATTGGAACTCTGTCAGCAGGCAGCCTGAAGGGCCCTGCATGCCTTCGGGACGCGCTGATTGGAAGATTAGAGACTGCAGAAACCTGAGTTGTCTATTAGAGTTTTTTTTTTTAAATTCTGGGTATGCCTCTGTTAAGTCAGGTCTCTGAGAAAAATCTTTACCAGGTTAATAATACACTCGGTGGAATTAGAAATGGCAAGTGAAGGTTGAGATTGTGCCTGCAGCAGAAGAGTGAGCCTGAGCCAGTGGATTTTGGACCAGTACTGGCTTTTAAATCACTGCTATTTAAAAAGTATAATGGACCCAGTGAAAAGGTACAGGTTTCAGATTATCTTTTGAAGAAAAATGCACAGTGCCAAGAGCTTATTAGTATTATGGACAGATAGTGTGTACGTGGGTTAGCCAAGGGGAGAAAAGCCAATGAGATGTATTTTGTTGTTAACTGGTGCTGTCCAGAAGTTGAATTATTTGTGTGTAGTATATAAGGCTCACACTGGCTAGCCAGGGGTCCTCAAACTACAGCCCACGGGCCACATGTGGCCCACCTAGGACATTTATCTGGCCTGCCGGGTGTTTTTGCCACCACTGCCTGTCCTGTTTAGCAGCCGACTTGTCCTGGCCCTGTAGTCTGGCCCTCCAACAGTCTGAGGGACAGTGAACTGGCCCCCTGTTTAAAAAGTATGAGGACCCCGACTTTGGATGCCAATGGTTATTTGGGAAGTGTCTTTCCCTATCTTTACCTTTTCTGAGTTGTCCCTTTTCCTCCTCATTTCCCTCGAGGGGCCCATTCTGTGTGGATATGAGTTTGGTCTTGATAAGCCTGAGGTTTGTCCTAGTGTCACAGGATTGCCTGATGGTAGAATATTCCGCCTCATTGTTTGTTTACATTTCTTTGCATTTACAGTTGTCTGGTTGGATAGGGATTGGCTACTGACAGTGGAAACTTTCACATTTTAGGGCAACTTTGGCAGCACATGGGCATCGTCTAAGGAGCCTTAGAAAATTCAAATGTTTGGGTCCCACATCCAGAGAATCAGATTTAGTTGTTCAGGTTGCAAAATGGGTACTGGGACTTGAGAGACATGCCCAGGTGATTGTGGCACACAGCTAAGCTTGCATGTTACCCTCTGGTCTGCCCCTGGAAGGTTGGCTCCTGCCATGCTGTCTGCTCTGCAGCCATAAGCACCAGCTGGCTGTTTACATGCACTTTAACTAAAGTTAAATAAACCCATACTTAAGTTCCTCAGTCACACTAGTCATGTTTCAAATGCTTAGTAGCCACACATGGCTCGTGGCTACCATACTGGATAGGACAGATACAGAACGTTTCCACTGTGGCTGACAGTTCTGTTGGCCACCCTAGATCTAGGTTGTCTGTAGGATGTCAGCAGAGCCTGGAAGGAGCCCTGAACATTTGAGAAGTCTGACACTTGCCAGTCCTGAGTTATGCAGACTTTTTAAAGCAGCCTTTTTCTCAATGGTCTTTGGCACCAGAAGCCCTGCAGCAGTTGGTGCCATGGATTATGTATCACATCTTGCAGAGAGGCCCAGTTTAGGGAGGCTGGCCTGAGGGCAGGTAAATGTGAACCCAGGAGGCTGGGCCAGGGAAGAGAGAATGCAGCTTTATTCCTTCGGAGACTAGGAATGCCATTTAAGGGAGTGAAGCCCGAGTGTTTCAGGTAAGACTAGGTGAGACGGAATTTTATCCCTTCTGCTGGAGAAAAACTGGCTGCCGTTGTTTGCCTCTCTTGGCTCGCCTCTAGTGTGTGGGAGAGAAGGACAGTGCTAGCACATATTTCCAGTGAAATACGTCCTCTCATGCCCCCAATGTGGGGGGTTGAGAATGGGATCAAACCTAAATCAGATTTATTCAGACATCTGTGTATCAGGTAAGATCCAAGTGGGGTAGGGTCATGGAAAAGAGAAAAGTTAAAGGACCGATGAAGTACGCTAAAGGATGCAGATTTTCTGGATGCTTTCCCTAGGCAGCTCCTGTTTGGGGAACCTGCCTCCCGCAGGAGGGAGAAACCATCCTACAGGGCTACAGTCTGGTCTGTGGGCTCGCTGCTGCCTCCTTCTCTCTTGCTGGGCATTAGCACCTTTCTAGGAACAGTTTCTGTTGAATTCTCTGAGCCCACCTTAAGGAAAATGCTGATGTCATTGGGCACAGGAAGAGGGTAGGGAGAACTCTTGTGTGAATCAGATACATCCAGTGGTTAGGGGTGCCAGTCCTAGTGGCTTGATAGGGCCTGTGAGTTGCATGGGAGAGTTGTCCCTGTTGGTTTTGTCATCATCAGCTGATAATGTAGGTGCCCGTCACAAACCTCATTTTCTTGCTTTGCTGTGCTTGTCAGCTAAGGGATTTCGTCAGGGTTGTATCCACGTATCTGTATTGGTGATTGAAAGGGCACAGTGCTGACTGCCTTCCCCTGGGACTAAGTGACCAGGACCCTGGAGGACTTTTACATGCTTAGAAATTGTGTTTATTTTCTTCCCACTCACTTAAACCTTTTGATCACTTGAAGAGATAATGCTGTTCTTCCCTTCCTGTTGCTTGCAATTTTTAGACTTTTTGTTAACATTCATCTGCTATTTTGAATTATGCACAGTACTTTTATTTTGCCTGGTTTTCTGTATTCTCTTTTCTCCAGCTCAGAGAGCTAGGTAGGAAATGTTACCTTCTCTTAAAAAGAGGGAAATCAAGATTGGAAAGACCAAAAGGACATACTAAAAGGAGTGATAGGGAAGCAGGCATTGATTAGTTAGTGCCTTCTGCAGTGGAGATCTGTCCCAGTAACTCGCCAAGGTGCGGCTGGTGCTCTGGGCTGACAAATTTCTGAGGCCTTTGTAGAATGGAATTTTAAAAAGCAAGTAGAAAACTTACTTCCAATCCTTGAAAATAGGAATTCGAAAGTGCTATCTTTTAGTTCTTCCCATAGTATATAGAGAAATCTTCTAGAAACAAATAGACCTTAGTTCTTGGCAGTGAAATTAATTATGGGTAAAAATCAAAGGCTTGAGGTAGTACTTTAGCGATCATCTTGTTTGGTGGTTCCCAGACTTTTAAAAACATTACAGGTTCTGGGTGTGTTACATCACATCTCTAGTGAATGAGAACTTCTAGGCACAAGGCCCAGGAATCTGCATCTTGAAGTTCCTAGGTGATTTTGGTAAGCAGCCAACTTAGAGACTTGGGAGGAAACAGGACCAGGGAGGTGAACTGATTTCCTCTCAGTTAAAGGCAGCCAGTGGTAAGATTAGCCGAGGGACCTTTCAAAGGTCCTTTGCCCTACCAAGAGTCAGTGACTCTCTGGTTTCACCTAAGACGGTTGTGATGTCTGACTCATACTGTCGTCTTCTTCCTAAAACACACTTCTTTTCATCTTACTTATTTATTTATTTTGGCAGTGTGTTGAATTCTGCTCCAGTTTCATTCCCCTGGTGCTATTTCTTACTTCATTATAAAGGGTGACGTGTCACAGGTCTGTGTGGTCACACAAGCTGGGTGTGAGCTTTGAGGATGAGCTCGGGGACCCTTTTTCTCCGATTTCAGTGTTGTGCATTATCTCATCCTGGTGGCTTCTTTGTCATTTACTCCCCTCCTCCCCTCACTATTAAAAAAAAAAGTCCTATCTTTTGATATATTTTTGGCTGCAGAATAACTCCAGATGGTACATTTTGTATAGGGAAAAAAATAACAGAATTCTTCACACTTTTTTTTGTGAATTATTTTTCTACTTTCAATTTTAATGAAGTTGTTAATCTGACAAAGGACTCATTTTGTAAAGAGGCTAATCTGAATAAATGTGCTTGTATACAATATCTAATTCTTGTGGCAAAAATTAATAAGACTATTGTTACCATTATAGGCTAAAATAACCTAATTTTCTAGAAATATAAAATTAAGAAAAAACTTTTAATGCTTGGGGTTGACATTAAAAAATGAGGAACAAAACGGGAACAAATAAAATGATGTAATGGAGTATTTCAGGATACATATGGTAATATGCAGATGTACGTTATTGATTTTTAAAATCGTAATTCTGATTTGAGAGCTGGTAATGGTTTCAAATGATTTTTGAAGAGCTCTTACTAAAAGCATACATTTACCAATCCCTAATTGGCAATGTTTTATAAAATACTACCGAGAATATAAGATATTTATAGAAAAGTCACTTACTTTGATATGATATTCTCACTGTGGTTTTTATCAGTTGGATTTTTCTGGATCAAGGAGAGGACGTACAAGCCTAAAATATTTTTAACCCTTGCTGTGTCTCCCTTAGAATCTGAGAGAAGCTCAGTATTAACTGTTCACGGCCATCTCCCAGAGCCAGCCCCAGAGTCTGTTCCCATTTTTGCTGGGCTGATGATACAAAGTATGGAAAACCAGGTTTTGGAGATTTTTATAAATAGATTTTTAAATTCAGAAAATATGTAAGTGGTTCTCCCTGGTAATGCTTTGAGTGAGGCAAGATCCACAAGAAAGAGAAAGTACGAAGTCTGAGTCATCTTGAAACCACTGAAGTGGTAGTAAGCATCCTTTTAGGAGGCAAATTCTCCAGGAAAAAAATTTTTTTTCTGAGACAGAGTCTCACTTTGTCACCCCTAGTAGACTGTCATAGCATGGGGTCATAGCTCATAGCAACCTCAAAACTCCTGGGCTCAAGGGATCCTCTGGCCTCACATCCCCCACTCCCCAGTAGCTGGGACTACAGGCGCCCACCACCATGCCTAGCTAGTTTTTCTATTTTTAGTAGAGACTGGATCTTGCTCTTGTTCAGGCTGGTCTCAGACTCAAGCAGTCCACCTCAGCCTCCCAGAGAGCTAGGATTATAGCCATGAGCCACTTCATCTGGCCTCTCCAGAAATTTCTGATTGGAAAATAATCACTTTAAAATAACTGGATATTTTATCAATGCACCATGTGTGAATTCCCCTCCATTGTGGATGTGCTTTCCACTCACTGAGTGGGATAACCGACTTAGTATCACAGGTGGGCGTGGGCTTCAGCCAGAATGTTGAACGCTCAGCGCGTGCTGGGCTCTGTGCTGTACCTGGGGCATCAGATGGGACAGGTGAGTGTTCAGGGGAGGAAGCAGGGCACTCTTTTTGTTTG
>NW_003852419.1:12229180-12245308 GCF_000181295.1 Otolemur garnettii
GGCAATCTTGACAAGTGCTGCAGAATCATGGTCCTTATTGTGGTCACAGAATAGGCATGTCTTACTCAGATAGGTACTAGGTGGGAGGGAATAGGGACAGCTTCATGAAGAAGGTTGAGGTTTGAGGTGGGAAGAATGGTTAGGGTTAGCTGGAAAGATTAAAGCATGAGGGAGTCCAGAGCAAGGGGAGAATAGCAGGTACAAAAACAGGGAGAGACAAGACAGTGTGCCTTGGGGTCCTGTTCTCTTGTGGCTGAGCAGAGGGGCTCATCAAGGAATGAAGGGAGCTGAGGCAAGGCAAAAGGTTTTGTGGGCCTTGACAGGAGGTTCTACCCAAAAGATGAAGGGGGAGGGTGTGGAAAGGTTTTAGGCAAGTTTCTGTTTTTTAAAGCTCCAGGATGAAAGAGGATGAATTTTAGCAGGACAGAAGTCCGGGTAGGGAACCAGTCATGGGGCTCTGACAGTATCAGTGGAGAAACTGTGGAACTTTACTAAGATCATGGTTACCCTTTGTAAACCTCTGAGTGAAAAGGAATTATTGATAATAAATTTGACTGACAGGAAAATTCTCTTGGTCTAAAGCCTGTCCCTACGAAGGTTCATTTCTTTCTCACATAGTTATAGATTGTGAAAAGTCTCCAAATCCATATCCAGGCATCGAAGATCACCTGTATTATTACACAGGACTTTCATAGTCTTCAAATATGTTCTCTTTTGACTAATCTACAGTTAATTAAAAAAAAACTTTAATTACCAACTAGCATACTATGATTGGGACTCTTGTGGTGGTTGGTATTCTTAGTGAAGAACTGATTGGAAATATTAATTTAATTGTTGGTCCATAATTCCTAAATATGTAGGAATGACTTTTTGGAGTCAACGTGTCCTCAGGCAGTTGCCATGTAAAGGGAACTTCTGCACATCGTATTTTTGGTGCTTTATAGCCACGATCATTTAAATTAATCCTGTTGGAAGTTCTGTGAAGAATCATTTTTAAGTAATTCTTATTTTTCTCTTTTCTAAGTCTAGATTTTCCTACTAGGCTTTGCTTATAGACCTTGCAAGAAAACAACAGACAGTTAGCTTGGCTGAAAGAAGGTACTTTTGTTTTTTGTTTTTGTTTTTTTGAGATAGCTGTTACCTAGGCTCTAGTGCAGTGGTATCATCATAGCTCACTGCAACCTCAAACTTCAGGGCTCAAGCAATCCTCCTGCGTTAGCCTCCTGAGTAGCTAGGACTACAGATATATGTCACCAAACATGGCTAATTTGTTTATATTTAGTAAAGATGGGGTCTCACTGTGTTGCCCAGGCTGGTCTTGAACTCCTGGGTTCAAGTGGTCCTCCTGCCTTGGCATCCTGAAGTGCTGGGATTACAGGCGGGAACCATTGTGCCTGGCCTATGTTTTGTTCTTTGCATGTTTCTAGAGAAATAATGTGGTGATTTAAGAGCTTCTTAAGAAACAGAAATTCTAAAATATTTATTTGAGCATAGACTCAATAGTAATTTTAAAAGATAACTTCTAATTATGAAAGCAACACATTAAAGAATTTTCCTGTAACCCCAGAGCTAAGCCTTGTTAATATTTTGTTTTACTTCTTCTTGGTCTGGTGTACTGACACTTGCTCACACACATACACTCACGTAATTACAACCACACATTTGTTTTTATGGGTTGTATCCATGTTAAGTATTTTTTGAAAATGCTTTTCTTTTTTTAGAGACAGAGTCTCACTTTATCGCCCTCGGTAGAGTGCTGTGGCATCACAGCTCACAGCAATCTCCAGCTCTTGGGCTTAGGTGGTTCTCTTGCCTCAGCTTCCCGAGTAGCTGGGATTACAGGTACCCACTACAACACGTGGCTAATTTTTATTGCAGTTTGGCCAGGGCTGGGCTTGAACCCGCTACCCTCCGTACATGGGACTGGCACCCTACCCACTGAGCCACAGGTGCTGCCCTTGAAAACGCTTTTCATGGCTGGATAAAGTAGGTATATAGTCCCCTATTACTGGAGATTTAGTCTGTCTGCAATTTTTTTTCTACTATGGAACAGTGATAAGTATCACAGTGTTCAATTTTTTTATCCGAATTTACCTTTTCCTTTAGATTACTAAAAGAGGATGTGCTGGTTCTAAGGAATTTTACTTAACATTCATTTCAAAGGCTGTATCATTCCCATGACCTCATGGCAGGTGTCTGACCTGTTACCTTTGTGCTGACTTACTGCTGTGACAGAGGCCTTCAAACTTAAGCAGGCTAGTAACAGTTTTATATGGGATTTGGTTTTTGTTACTTAAAAGGTTTGCTTCTGGAACATTTATGTAATCACAGCGGTCTTCATGCTGAGGACACACAGACATGTGTCTTATATCTCAAGCAAAGATACTCCCAGCCTGCTGTAGAAATGTAGCTGACTGCTGGGTGGATTTCCTTTCTTTTCATGTGGAATAAGAAGGAGATTTATTGGCTGTGTAAACTACAGCAGAAAAGTTAATAGAAATAATAAAAGCGGTCAGACTCTGTTTGGCTGTATTATGCTATTATACTCAACTCCTTTAAAAACTGTATGTTTAGAAAATTGTTGTGCAGTTTAATGTGTCTACAGAATACGGTATTTGTCAGCAAATCCGACTCTTTATAGTTTAGATAGAACTAAAAAGCATATCTTGATGTTTTCAGTTTTCTTATAATTTCCTCTATGTTCTGGATTGCGCCTACATATATATTCTATAAACTGTGTGCTTTTATCTTTTCTGAATTTAGGTCGCAGTTGAGGGAGACAGACCAAGTTTGAGTATTAACATAGATATTTTCACGTGAAATTGTTTTTCTCTCCATAGCTCCGTATCATATTTGTTGCTGAATAGCCTCTTAAACAGGACACCCTTAAGATCTTATCTAAATTTGGCTGATAAGATGACAGTCAAAGACCCAGAAAGTTAATGTAACTTTTCCAAAGTCACCTGAGCAAGCTACTGTCTTTGCTTAGAACACATCCAAAGAAAGGGTCTTTCTTCAAGACTCAGATAGAATCACAATCTCGTGCTCTTTCTCACACCACCACTGTAGAGAATACAGAGAGCGAAGCAATTAATGGTGCCGTCCAAATCCTGAAAAGAATGAGGTACAGGGTGAGATTGGACAGTGGACAGAGTGCAAGTTTTTGCTGTGATAAGTGTGGGCACAGGGAGGATCCCCAGAGCAGGTGGGTTAGAGCTGAGTGTGAGAGAGGTGGTCTCAGTGGGCATGCCAAGTCTGAAAACTGGGAGAGATGTCTCGGTGTGTGGCACAGGATAGGACCAGAAAAAAGCAGGGACTGTGTGCTTATCTTACAGGTTAGAACTTTGTTTTGGAAGCATTGGGGCATCACTGATGGAGGGAGAGTAAGCAGGGAACAGACAAAATCAACTAGAGGCCCTTGCCTGCCTCTGGGAAGACAGTGTGGTGGGAATCTCAGCTTCAGAGCTCAAAGAGTTCTTACAAGATGCTACCCTGGGCCCTAAATCTGTCTGAAGAATGTTTTTGTCTGAGGGAACCTTGTTATCCAAGAGGGATCTGTCTTGCCAGACGGCTCTACTTTGTCCAGGAAACTGCATACCACACTGGAATCCCACCTGTACAAATACTTAATATTTTTCATTTCAAAAATAAAGTGTCTTTTGTAAAAACTAAGGAGAATATAGTTAAGAAAGTAAGAAAATTTAAATTGCCTTTAATCCCACCACTCAATGCAGACAATGTTTAACATTTTGATTTATGTTATTTTATATATATGTATATGTTCAAACAAAAATAGAATCATCATGTGCATATTTTGTTACCTACTATTTTATCTGAGCATTAGCCCTAGTTTTATGTAGAACATATAAAATGTCATTGTTTTTATTTGATGCATGCAAGTCTACTTTTTTTTTTTTTTTTTTTTTGAGACAGAGTCTCACTTTATCGCTCTTGGTAGAGTGCCATGGCAGCATCACACAGCTCACAGCAACCTCCAGCTCTTGGGCTTAGGTGATTCCCTTGCCTCAGCCTCCGGAGTAGCTGGGACTACAGGCGCCCGCCACACTGCCCAGCTATTTTTTTGTTGCAGTTTGGCCAGGGCTGGGCTTGAGCCTGCCACCCTTGGTATATGGGGCCAGTGCCCTACTCACTGAGCCATAGGCACCACCCCAAGTCTACATATTTTATGTAACATGATTTACATAACTAGTAAACTCCTTATTTTGGATTTTGAAATTTTGTTTAAAAATTCAGGGAAACTAGCTTGGTGCCTATAGCTCAGCAGCTAGGCACCAGCCACATACACCGGAGCTGGCAGGTTCGAATCCAGTACGGGCCTGCCAAACAACAATGACAACTGCAACCAAAAAATAGCCGGGTGTGTGGTGGGCGCCTGTAATCCTGGCTGTTCAGGAGGCAGAGGTAAGAGAATCACTTAAGCCCAAGACCTTGAGGTTGCTGTGAGCTGTGATGCCATGACAGTCTACCCAGGGTGACATAGTGAGACTCTGTCTCAAAAAAAAAAAAATTTTTTTTTTTTTTTTTGGGAAAACCAAATGATGTGTTTGCTTTATTTAAAAACAATTTGGGAAAACCAAATCATGTGTTTGCTTCATTAAAAAACAAGTAAATTAAAGAATATACTTAATTAAACTTTTTATTAAAAAATATTGTTTCTTAATTTACAGAAAAATAGTCTTGGTCTAGTAGACATTTTAACTAAATGAAGGGAGGGAGGTCTCCTTCTAGAATTACACACGAGCACATACAGGGGTTCTTTATTATCCAGTGATAATTATTTCATCTGTGCTATTCATAAAAAGTAACCACTTATGTGAATTCTTTTGTTCCGAAAGGAAGATTTCTTCCCCATTTCAGAAATACATTAAAAAGTACAACAGTAATAGGTAACAGTTTTTGGAGTATTTCTGTCTCACATTTTACATATATTAACTCATTTAATCCTCAAAACAGTTCTGTGAGATAATGGTTCAATTTTTCTTGTTTTACAGAGAAGTAAATTGAAACACAGAATATTAGTAACTCACCCAAATAAATGATCAATTTATAGTGTGCAAAACAATCTGTCATCACTATTAAGCAGACATGCAAATTAAGTAACAGTGAGCTGTCCTTTTAGAGACAACAGTGATCTTAAAAAACCTCATACTTGGTGTTGATCAGGATAGAGGGAAACAGGCCCTCTCATACAGGAGTAGTAGGAGGTCCATTTCTGTACAGCAAAAGGTTTCCTTCTAGAAATTTATCCTAAGAAAATAAGTGGATAAAAGTATAGTGATAACGCCATGTCCCTGGAAGTATTGTTGAGAATAGTGAACAACTGTGCATACTGGAGCAGGGACTTAGTTACACGAATTATGGCACATCCATGTAGTAGTGCACTGTGCAGCTATTAAAAACAATGATTTGGACATACGTTCATGGAAATAATTGCTCAGGAAATAGTAAATGGGATAAACACACAGCATAGAACATGGAGGTCCGACATCCATGCACACCTTCCACTCCTGGTCTTGGCCCCCCCAGGAAATCAGCACACCTGGCTTCCTCCTCTGTTACTGCAGTGCCAGAAAAACTTGCCATCTGTGGACCCATAGGACACTTGTCCACTCAGGGAACTCCTAGAGTTTTAGGGAGGAACCATCTGGGGAATCTCTGAGAGTGAATACATTAAAGAATTTAATGCCTGGCTTGAAAAATGCCTAGTTTAGAAGGAGAAAAGGAATTAATACATTTTTGTTGTAGATATTATATTGGCTTCCTTTAACAAGTGCAGAACCAATTTTATAACTGGAAAGTTTTAGCTACAGCAAGAACTATGAATTATTTGTTTTTCCAAGTCTTCCATTAAGCCAGCTTGAGCACTCTCCTCCTCTTTCCCTTGAAACTACAACCACTAAATTTTCCTCTTTATTTTTATTTTTTTATTTTTATTTTTTGGCTGTAGCTGGGTTTGAACCTGCCACCTCTGGCATATGGGGCCAGTGCCCTACCCTTTTGAGCCACAGGTGCTGCCCTTTCCTCTTTATTTATTTTTTGAGACACTCTTGCTTTGTCACCCCCAGTAGAGTGCTATGGTGTCATAGCTCACAGGAACCTCAGACTCTTGGGTTCAAACAATTCTCCTGCCTCAGCGTCCTGAGTAGCTGGGACTACTGGCACCTGCCACAACACTGGCTAGTTTTAGAGATGGGGGAAGGGGGAGTCTCACTCCAGCTCAGGCTGGTCTCCAACTTGTGAGCTCAGGAGATCCGCCTGCCTCAGCCTTTATTATCCAGTGTGCTGGGATTATAGATATGAACCACGGTGCCTGCCCAGCCTAAATTGTCCTCTGTACATCTTTATTGCCCTGCCCCTTGATGTTAGGAGCTTCCTTTTTTTTTTTTCTCCCGAAGTTTACTTGTCCTAAATCTCCAGACCTTGCCAATAGAAGCTGATCTGAAACATTTGGATTCAGATGTTACTGTGGACAATGACTTGGTGTGTTACTCTTCCTAGATAACTGAACTTTAACATCTGCCTTTTCTCAAAGGTGTAACTAACTTGTTTGGGAATGATAACCCCCAACCCCCAAGGACAACTCACCCTTGGATCCTTTTCCAAGCCATAGAATTTAATGGCTGCCTTGATAACCACCAAAAAAACTTTGATCCTTGTACAACAGAAGAACTTTGTGTACTGTGCTTTCTACATATTGAAAAATATCCACAAGTATTTTGGGAACTGAATTTTGGAAAGAGCTACCCTCTGGCTGAACTCTGCTTACAAAATCCATAAATTCAGAGTTTCAACTTTACACACAAGGACAGGTGCAAGCATGCACCGATGACCTAACTGCCTGAGACCATTCCTGCAAACATCCTGCTCAGAGTGGAGCAGTGAATAACAAAGGAAAAAACAAACTCTCTAGTTGGCATTCTTGAGGAGGCAGTCCATCAAGAATCAAGCCATTGTCAACTTATTTCTGTATTCTTTTTGCTTAAGGAAAATGTTAGAATGTCCCGGGCTGACAAACTCCTTGTGTTATGGGGGTACAGGGTGGAGATGGGGCGTCAGGGCCTGGAGCCAAACCCAACTGAGGAAGCAGCAGGAGTGCTGCAAAGGGTCCAGATGAGTGCTTCCAGGAGGCCTTCTGTGGTGATGGGAATGTTCTACGTCCACCCTATTCATTGTGGTCACCGCGGCCCTTACGGGGCTCTGAGAACAAATGACTGGTATGAATTTTATACTGTACTTAATATTATTTAATTTAAATCAAAATAGCCACACGTGGCTTGTGACAACCATATTAGCACAGGATAGACTCAAGGTAGACCATGTGGGTTCAAATCACACCTTCTCTACCTCTTACCTCTTTGACTTTGGGCAAGTCTGTGCCATAATTTTCTTATCTGTGAACGATAAAAGGTAATAGTACCTACCTCAGAACGGTTTAATTTGGGGGATTAAATAAATTAATATTTGTAAAGAGCTTAGGCTTAGTGCAATAGTAACAGCTATGTGTTTATTAAATAATACAAATACAGTATATGTAGGTCTCTAAAATTAAAGCCAGATCTTTGTTGTATATTTTTTTCAAGAAGCTTCTATGCATCAGCCATCAGTGTGTTTTTCTTAAGACCCTTACATACTGCAGAGATCAGACATGTCGTTTGTTGGATAAAGATTTCTGAAGACCTTACTTTGTGCTAAGTGCTGGAGATACACGTGGTGGTACATAGAGTCTTTTTCATACATATAATAAGGTCTAGCAGTGTTTTCTTACCTCGTGGTTTTGGGACATCAGACAAGAAGAGAGTTTAGAAGAAGAGTAGTTGTTGAGGTGCATATGCAGAAATCCAGAGCAACTTGTGCCTCCCCCTGGTCAGCACCTAGGACATCAGCCTTCATCTCCTATTAGTTCAGACTTTTCCCCCTTTGCACCTATGGAGTCCAGGTGTGTCCTGAGGCGCTCACCACCTCTGCAGAAGGCTTACCATGTGCCCTCTTCTGGAAGGGACTGATCTTTCATTTCTTGGATGACAATGTTAATCCTTTGCCTGCTATGAGTCCTCTGTATAAAATAGTGGTAATATTAGATAGTAGTTTTTTGTTTAGTTTTTACTCCTTATTTAAATAAAAGTTAGAAATCCATGTCATTTCCTCCATTTTTTGGTTTAACGTTACTGGTTCGTGATATTGAAAAGTCTGTTCCTAGCTCATACCACTCCATTGGGTTTGTATACATCTTTAAAAAAAAAAAACATAAGGGGGCGGCACCTGTGGCTCAAAGGGGTAGGGCACCAGCCCCATATGCCAGAGGTGGCAGGTTCAAACCCAGCCCCGGCCAAAAAAACCCCCCCAAAACAAAAAACAACATAAGCCTCAGCGTTCACAAAACTTTAGAAGTGAGAGGCTTTTGAACTGTAACTGATTTGACAAGTATGTAGGTAGTGAAGGAAGGTGACTGGTTATTTTCCAGTTGATTTGCTTTCCACACTTGCAAAAAAAAAGTGTTGAGTAAGGGGAGAGGATCAACTGGTTTGCTTTAAATGTGAGAAATAGTAAAATATCAGCATGTCTCTCCCCACGACTAACACAGGAAAAATTGCTTCAGTAAAGTCTCTAAATGACGTCCTGAAAGTACAATATTGGTAATTATCAAATTAATAAAGGCCAGAGGTAATAAAGTAATATGGAAGGCATTTTCTGGCAGATAAAGCTTCAGAAACCTTCACATCTGTACATGATTGTGAAGCCCCCCTCGTTCCTTCCCTCAGCCCACGTTTCTCACTATGAACTAATAGTACATAATAATAAAACCCTGGATGTCAGCCAGCACAGAGTTTTGGCTAACTTTTCTAGTGTTTGTGAAAGTTGAGAAAGCAATGCAGCTGTTATACTGGGTACTTTCCAACAGAGGATATGTTTTCCAGATGAAAGCGTAAATGCTAATTGAAATGTAATCAGTATTTTTGGCGTTTGGGTATTATCATTCTTTTCACTTTTTGTTATGTTAATTGTTCATTTCTTAGGATTTGTTTTGTGTTTTTCTGTGGTCTATAATCTACTGAAAGTGAGGGAATGAACGAACCGTTGTAGGCAGTTCTCATTCTTTGTTTGGAAAAAAACAATGGCAAGTAGTCGCGTTCGTTAGCTGATGGTTTATTTTAAATAACCACAAAATTTGTGTTTAAAATATTTTATCATAAGACTCATGTTTGAGTCAACAAAGGAAAGAAATTCTAAATCCCACATAGAGTGTCTCCATTCTAGAGCTGACTGGAAACTTCTAGATCAGTCGAGGAGGCTGCAGAGCTCTGCTTCAAGTGTTCTCAGGCCCAGGCTGCTGAATGCCCCTTCCTGTGAGAGACTTGCTGTGCTCAGCGATGGAGACACCTTTTCATCCTGACGCACCTAAGGGGGTCTGGGGTGAGGCGTGCATGCAGATGATTTTATTGGTATTTGGGGCTTATGACTTTTTTTGTTTTAAGCTAAAAGGAGCATTCGCTGATCAGTAGCTCCCACCCCTTGGCCTCACGTCTTAGAGATCCTGATGCTCATTCACACCTGAGCCTAATTGGATCACTGGTGATGAATTGTGATGTGCGGCTAGGGCTGGGCAGCATTGCTCCAGTGCAGGCCTCTCCTTGCAGGTGAGGAAATTGGGGCCCTGGCCAGTTAGGTAACTTGCCCCAGGTCCCCTGCTGGGACTAATCCAAATCATGGGATGGCTAGTTTCTGGAACGGATGTCAGATTCTCAGATTCCAGATCTCTAGTGATCTTCTTGGAAGAGTCCTGTGGACCACTCTGGAGAGTCAGGCCGGGCAGCTGCAGTGCTCAGGACCTGGGTCTCTATCAAGGAACAAATCCCCTCTCCCTGCCCCTTTCACCCAGGTAGAAACTGCCCTCCCTTGTCCCACATGTGCTGCCACATTCCTCAGTGGGAAGCATGATAAACTACCTTCCCAGCTCCTTGTTTTTCTTCTATAACCAAACAGATTTGTAATTAGCTAAATGAGAGGCAACTGGCACACCAGTGGCTGATTATCACAGAGAGATTCTTGAATAGCTGGTCACCTCTGCGTGTTGTAGAAACCTCTTTTCTCCTCTTGCAGGGAATAGTACACATTACGTAGGCACAGTGTTTGGGATACTTGACACTTTCTAATGCTGTGTGTGTCCATCTCAGATAATTTAAACCAATTACATGCTAACCTGGCTGTCCAGCAAGATGCCAGTTTAGGGTGTCCAGAAGTAGAGGATGGACTTCACAGACACTGAGTCGGGCTGTTCCAGCCCTTCATATTATAGAGGCTTTGACAGACGTGCCCCCCTTCCCTGCTTTCTGCCCCGTGCTCCTTGGTGCAGTGGGGCAAGTTAAGGGAGGGATGGTAACTGGGCTCCCCTTGCTGGCACTGGGCCCTAGAGAGTTAGCACCCTGCCTGGGGTGGATCCTCTGGGGAGAGGAGAGCACAGAGGAGGGGCCGGGGGCGTCTTGAGCAGTGGCAGCTGCAGTGTGGGGCCGGGAGTGTGCACAGAGGCTGTCTGTGAAAAAAGGTGGGTCACAGTTTGGGTAAGTATGAAAATTTGTGTTGGACGTGATCATTAGCATATTTGGGGATATGTGGTAGGAAAATATTTACCTAGTAAAGCAAGACTGGATGAAAGGGCTTTGGTTCATTTCCAGACCTGTCCTTTATTCTTGTAATGTGACAGCATCAGTCTCCAAATGTTAAACTCAGGGAGAGGGTGTATATTTTTCTTTTCAGGCTGTCAGTCAAAGAATTCACTCATCCCTTATCCAAAATATACACTGGCCTCTGAAATGACACCCCACTACCCTCAAGAGTGGCCATAATGGGGCAGCTGGTGATTTTCTGCTTTCTGGCTCCAGAGGCCTCACCCCAGCTCTCATCTGGAAGCTGGTGGTGAAGGTTTGTTAGTCTTGTCAGGAGCCAGTTATAGGACCTAAGAATGGACCACAGTGGGCAGCTGGTGTCAATTTAGCACTGCAGGGATGGCCAGGCTGTCAGAATGAGCTCACTTTACCTGCCCACCCCCTCCTCGGAGGGGTTGGTTTGCATCAGAGCAGGCTGCTCCTGACAGGACTATTTCTGGCAACAGAGGCACAGCAGAGATGGAAGATACCTCCTGCCATTTAGAGGAAAAGAAATAAATACTCACTTTAGAGAATACATTTTGAGGTCAGACTGTATAAGCATGGGTAACAGCTCCTTGCCTGCTTTTCCTGCAAGGGTCTGTACATTGAGAAAGATTGACGGACTTACCCCAAAGTCAGACGGAGGAGGTGCCCTAATGAAAAATCTCATCTAAGTGCAAAACCAAGGGCAGACTCTGGTGTTGCTGGGTTTTTTTTTTGTTTTTTTTTTTTACTTGTTTCTCCTTTTGGAATGTATACTGAAAGCAAGAGGCAGGGGGCTCACTGCTCTTTTGTAAAGCCTATTGAGCTGGTTAGCAGGAAACTCCTGGTTTGCATGAAGATTCCTGGAAAGTATGTGAGGGGTGAGCAGTCTGGCTGTAGAGGGCCAGTGCGTGTTGGCTCTGTCTGCCCTCAGAGAGAGTCAAGAGGGAGCTCTGCACAGCTACCATGCTCACAGATCGGCACTGACCTTGGGATGCATGTGCGGTTGCTGCCATGTTTCCTCCAGACTGTGAGGAAGTGGAGAGCTCATGCTTCCTGCCTGTGCAGCTGCCATCTTCCCTAGCATAGTAATCGCTCAGGATTTTACACCAAGAGGGGTTTTGACAACTAGGCATGTTCTTAGTCTCCAACTCAGTGATTCCCTGGTTTTAAAAAAAAAGACAACCAAACAAAAACCAGAGCCTTTCACCATGGGGAGCTTTTACTTTATTGAGCTAATTTTAAAAAAGAGAAAGACATGTTCGGACCTTGGTCATCCATTTACCTGCTCCAACACTGCCCCATTCTGGTCTATTACTCAACTTTAATGCTTACGCCTTTTGGAAAGATAAGAGTGATCTCATGGGAACTTGGACAGTATATAAGCCAGTGGCTGCCTTCCTGTTCATGGAAGACTAGGTGCGGTATGAAGGGTCTCTTTGCCTATGTGACCTTAGCAGTCAGAACAGACTGCAGAGACCTATACCCTACCTGTCTGTCTTCCTGCATGCCCGGTATGGGAACAAAATGCCTTTCAGAGAAATCTCTTTGGCACCTTTTTGACATCTGAGGGCTTTAGCCGAATTTAAAAGCATCAAAGATTAGAAACAAAAAATCCCCACGAGAATACAAGTGATTATTCACGTAGAGCACTATTTTGACCCATGCTGTCATCACTGGTCTCACAAACAGGCCTTTCCTTCCTAGTCTTTGGACATATTTAACTCTTTTGAGTAACAGCAATATCAAAAATACACACGTGTCTAAAAAGCAACACCAACCAGCTTCTGGCTGAGAAACTGCCAAAGCCTCATGTCTCATAGCTAAGCATGTTCACAATGAATGGCTTTCCCATACTCTCATGACGCTTCCAAATGTATTAGTTCATTTTTTTCCAGAAATGTTTTGTACTGTCATGATCTATAGAACATGGGTACGATAAGGACACTTCTGGGAACTGTATTAGAACAGCCCCTAACAAACTAAGTCCAGCAGCCTTCAGATGTGGTGCCCTGATTCTTCAGTTTAGTTTGTGACCAATTCGTTTTCTGAGTGTGCCCCTCTTGTTATTATGATACTAGGATTTCGTTGCACTATGACTAGTGCTGGGTACATGTGCGTTGTTTTTTGAATGTACTAGGTGGGACTGACCTTGTTTGACTCCCTCCATGAAAGCAAATAGTGTACCTGATTAGAGAAAAGTTAGGGAGTAAGTTCTTAGGGAAACCACTTTGTGCAGTTGTCACCTCTCCTCTCCCTAACTTGAAGAGACACAAAGAGGTTTGTGTTGACAAAGGACTTAGGAAGCTTGAGCTGTTTTACATTCTGACGTTCTGTGACTTTCCCGAATAAAAACTGTTTGCATTTTCTTTTCTATTTAGGTAGTAGGAGTGTTTCTTGCTTTTCAAAGAGCAGAATCTTAGAGTCAACTGTATGTTGTGGGTGACTGAGAAGTCACAACAGCATAAGCAGTACAGTTACCACCCCCTTCCCATGCATGGGTTCCACATCTGTGGATTCAGGGTTCGACCAACCTCAGATCAAAGATGTTTGAGGGAACAAACATTCCACAAAGTTCCAAAAAGCATAACTTGAATTTGCCTTATGCCAAGTGTGTTGAATACATGTGAGTGAAGTGGACGTGCAGGCATTGTATTAGGTATTATGACTAATCTGGAAATGATTTAAAGTATATGGGAAGATGTGTGTAGGGAATGTGAAAATACTGTGGTATTTTATGTTATGAACTTGAGCATCCTTGGATTTTTAGATCCTCAGGGGCATCCTGGAACCAATCCCTGAGGGATGACTATATTTTCTAATTCAGTGTTTTTTTTAAAGAAATGTTTTACTTGGTACTTTATGATATTTAAAAAGTGTAAAATTCACAAATAAAATAATTGGTTTGGTGATAAATATTTCCAGAGTGTAAAAGCTATTTTCAGAATTGATGTGCCCATTATCTTCAGGGGGTTGTGAAACCCAGTGAAAATGCACATAAATTCTTGCAGAAGAATACTGCTGTTTATAAAGAGAATGCAAATATTCAGTTAATATGACTCCCCCAAAGTATGGTTATAATTCTTTGTTAAAAATAGGAGTAGAAAAACTATTCTTTTGAAACATCTTTTGAGCTCCATTAAAGAGAGTGTTAGGCACACCTTGGGAACCAAGTTTGGGTACTGTGGTATTCCTGCATTGTATTGGATCACAAGAATGGCGAATTCTCTGTGGTTAACCGAGTCATAGGGGCCTGTTGGTTGGAAGGGATCTTGAATTTCATGCAGACCAGATTCCCACACAGCTCAGTCCCTTCCGTAGCTGTGCTGTTGAATGGTTTACCCCTTGGATGAACCTTTCTGCTGTCTGTGTTCTTGGAGAGCTGTAGTTAGAAAGCAACTTCTAACCCTGAGCTGCCATGAAAATGCCTGCTCCCACCTGCCTGAGAATGGATGCCAGCTCCTCCTGAGGACTCCTGAAGCTGCTTATAGATGATTGTCAGGTGTTTCTTCCTTTCCCCTATGGGTCCTAGCTCCTGGGCTGGGACTCCCAGGTGTCCTACAGCCTGGCTGCCCCCTCTGGACACTCTGGGGTCTTGGGTCAGTCATTACCCTGGGGCCATTTAACTTAGTTTCTAACAATGAAACTTTATACAATGCACTGAATTTCTACCAGTTTTCACCTCTTCTAACCTTGGACCCTTTATTTTAAAAATCTAAATGTAGGACCATTATGTGTATTTAAACAGTTTTGAGTCCCTTCTGGGTCTTTGGTCCATTGCCATAGACCCGTCCCGGTTAGCATCCTTTTTGAGTACAGCTGTTCAGCCACTGATGAAAATTTATCTTCAGAAATTGACCTCTGTAATTTAGCCAGAAATTCACAGTTGCTATTTGAAGTTTTCTGTTTGGTCAGTAAAGGAAGTTAAAAATTCGAATGTGGTAAATACAGTAAAACAAAAAAAAAAAATGTAGATAACTCTTCAAGAGTTTGATCTCAGTTTTTTCTGCTTTTTGTTTGCTTGTGTTTTACTGTTTACAGTGTATATTTGGGCAAATTTACTTTTGGATAAACTGGAGATATTTTTTTCTTCCTGATGGTAGAGGACTTGATAGGGAAAGTGCTTCCAGTGCTCTTTGAAGCTGAGAAACTGTTGAAGTATAAAGTTTGTTCGTTCAATGTTTGCCTGTTGTCCTCTGTCCTGGGCATTATATCCACAGATGAAAGGGAGAAATCCCTCATAACTTAGGTAAGTATATTTTAAGTATACCTTAAATAAGAATATACTTATAAGTATATACTAAAAGGCAGGACAGTCATTAAACAAATAATTTTGGAAGTAATTATTTAAACACTGTTGTGGAACATGCTATGGGAAAAACAATAAATCGACAAGATCATACTGTAACAGGAGAGGCCCTGGGCAGAGGCTGGGGGCTCCAGAAAAGTCTTTGCAGGGAAAGTAGAGTTTAGGCTGAATTGGTTCTCATTCATTTGTTGTCCTTCTCTTTAAAACCATAAGATACAGAGAGGGAGCAGTGAGATTAGAAAGCCTGCCTTAATTACAGGATCCTTGGACAGATTGGGGTTGGGATGTCATGGCACAAAAGACAGCTTCAGGGTTACTAGGCATATTTGTCTGCTTGTGCCACCATGACAGAACACCACAGGCTGTATGGCTCAAACAACAGAAAGTTACTTTCCCGCAGTCATGTAGTCTGGAAGATCTGGAAGTCCAAGATCAAGGTTCTAGAAGGCTTGGTTGCTGGTGAGGCCTCTCTTCCTGGCTTGGAGATGGTGGCCTTCTTGTTCTGTCCTCATCTTGCCTTTCCTGTACTTGAATGGGTCAGGAGCTGGGGAGCAAGGTGCCTCTTCCTCTTCTTATAAGAACACTAGTCCTGTTGGATTGGGGTCCCACCCTATCTCCAAATGCAGTCACATTGGGGGTTCTGCCTATGTGTGAACTGGGCAGGGGCAGCTGGAGTTGGGCAGCTGAGTCCTTAACACTCCCACTCCACTCAAAATCTAGCCAGTGCTGGGTGCCTGGCTGCCAAGTTTTCTCTCTGCAGAATCATGGGATGCTAACAGTTTATTGATTGTTCCTTCCAAACGATTCACATTGCCCTGCCATCCAGTTCATTCTTTACTCTGCTGCTGATTTTAACAAAAGAAGCAACTGTTTTGCAAGCATTCTGAAGGCTGGGTGTGGTAGCTCATGCCTGTAATCCTAGAACTCTAGGAGGCCAAGGTGGGTGGATTGCCTGAGCTCTGGAGTTGTGAGACCAGCCTGAGCAAGAGCAAGACCTGTCTCTAAAAATAGCTGAGTGTTGTGGTGGCCACCTGTAGTCCCAGCTACTTGGGAGGCTGAGGCCAGAGAATCACTTGAGCCCAAGAGTTTGGGGTTGCTGTGAGCTATGACTTCATGGCACTCTACCCAGGGCGACAAAGTGAGACTGTCTGGGAAAAAAAAAAAAAAAAAAGG
>NW_003852419.1:12245328-12255103 GCF_000181295.1 Otolemur garnettii
AAAAAAAAAAAAAAAAAAAAGGAAAGGAAGAAAGCATTCTGAGATAGGAACAAAGTGCATGTTGTGGTGAGTTATTTTAGGAACTATAGAACTTGTTTATGAATAACATAGTTTAAGGAGATAAAGTTATAGGCTTAATTTTGGTTAGGTAAGTAGTTAGAAATTACAGTTTCCAAAATCATATCACAAGCAAGCTTTTAAAAGAATTCAGAACAGGCAGAGCAAGTTGGTTCAAGCCTGTATTCCTAGTATTCTGGGAGGCCTAGGCTGGAGGGTCACTTAAGGTCTATAGTTTAAGACCAGCCTAAGGGAAAATGAGACCCCTGTCTCTACTAAAAAGTAGAAAAATTAGCTGGGGGTTGTGGAGGGCACCTGTAGTCACAGCTACTCAGGAGGCTGAGGCCGGAGGAACTAGGCATTACTGTGAACTAGGCTGATGCCATGGTACTCTAGCCAGGGGCAACAAGAGTGAGATTCCATCTCCAAAAAGAAATTCAGAGTAGACTGGATTCTCTGGTCTTATTCTTCTGAGCCTTTCTCTCACTATTGGAAGAATTATGAAAGTTGCTGGTTTCTTTCACTTTTAAACCTGATTGAACACTTCACCATCTAAGACCTTATTTTCATTTTGATGTCATTTGAGCAATGGTGGCAGCCAAGCAAGTTTGAATTACAAGTTCAGTGTTGCCTTGAACAGGCTATGCACTATCCTGTGACTTTCTGGGAAGCATGAGGAGGTGTGAGGTGTCCCCTAGCTGGGGGGCAGATTGATTAGCTCAGTTGGTGGGATTACTGTATATTCTTGCCCTGAGTAGACATTCTTACCCTGTGGCTGGGCCCCTAGGATAAATGCATTCTATTAATTGTAAATCAGAGAACTTTTCTGTGAATTTAAACTTAGAGTAATATTTTAGATATGGCGACTAATTTATATGCTAAGGTTTAGATACTCTGGAAAGTCAAAGTGAATGTGGATTTCCTTTAGCTGATCTTTGTTTCCAGGCTTGATATGGAGCACCTTTGGAAATAAGCTTTCAGTAAGATGCAAGATTCTAATGGATTCTGGATTGTATGTACAATATTGATAAACAGTGTTTTGGTTTTTTTAAAAAGTTATTTTTACATTGATCAGGTTTAAACAGATTTTAGTAATAGAGGTCTGGTCATGTTAAAATGGTAATTATTTGGATTTTATTTTATTTTTTTTTTTTATTTTTTAGGATTGATGTCACCTCACTTTCAAGTATCATAGACCAACTTTTACTCATTTTGTATGTTGGAAAAGTTACAGATTTCTAAGTTTGGGAATCATTTACCAGGCATGAAACAGAGAAAAGCTCCTGCTGAAGTGTTAAGGCAAGCAATGCAAGGTCTCTGAACTGCTCTTTGAGAAAGTTTAACTAATAAAATTAAAACTTCTGGAAATTTAGGTAGTCCAGAGTGTCTAGGGATTTAGGTCATTTTGCCAAAGGAAATGATCTTAAAATAGTCTGTATGTAAAATAAATATAAGGCGAATTAAAATGAAATTGTAAAATTAGTGATTACTTGAGTCCTGTCCAAGTACGACCCCTTATGGTTTATAGCAACTGAAAATAAATGTCTCATGAGACCTCATTCTTTGCCAAATGAATCTGAAAAAAGAGAAGGTTGTCTCTTAAATAACAGTGATAATTTTCCTTGGACCCAGGTTACATAGTGTGTAGGCAAGAGCTTTGTTTCAGAATTAGATTGCTCTGTGGTGACTCTGCTCCTGCTGCCTGTGTTGCATTTTGCAGTGGTTCTTGAGCACCTGCTATAGCTTAGGTGCTGTGCTGGGTGCTGGTGGTGTAAAAATGAGCAGGGCAGAAAGGGTTCTGGCCCTCACGTAGCTGCGTGTGTGTGTGTGTCCGTCCATGTCTGACTCTTCTGTCACTTGGTTTCTGTTCATACAGTTTTACCAATCTTTCATTTGATCCTTACTCCAGGTAATTGTGTTACACCTTTTCACTTGATCGTTTTGAAGAGAATTTTGGCACTGAGCTACGTTGGAGTAGAAGTCAGCTTCCAAATAGAAAGCACATTATTACTAATGTGTTGTTCAAGCACACATGATACTGACTTACGAAATTTCACAACAAATAAGGCAATGAAATGCCAAAGTTGTTGAAATTGAGAATTAGTAGTTTGGCAGCAGTGCCCTTAGAACTATACTTAATGTAATTTAAAACTATTATATTTAGCAGTACATGTAAAACCAAAATGGTTATTTGTAATGGATCAAAAACCCCCCATTGGCCATTCAACCATGATGTTAGGTCTGTATCTGTATTGAGTTAATAATTTCGATTTTAATTGCTCTTTTCTATAAGTGGAACAGAAACAAGGATGGCCCTTAACTGCCATGAGCTTACCTATATGAGAATAGAGCTCAGTATTCAGTAGGAATTACTTTTTCAAGTAATGTGCTTTCTATTTTAGGTGGTTCACATGAGGGGAATTTTGAAGCTTATAGATGAATATTGGAAAAGCTAACCTTTCTCTCTAGATCTGTGTCCTTTCAAAATTTAGCTGATTTTTTAAAAACTAGGACTTATGGCTCGGCGCCTATAGCTCAACCGGCTAAGGCGCCAGCCACGTACACCTAAGGTGGTGGGTTCAAATCCCCAACCCAGACCTGCCAAACAACAATGACGGCTGCAACCAAAAAATAGCCGGGCGTTGTGGCGGGCGCCTGTGGTCCCAGCTACTTGGGAGGCGGAGGCAGGAGACTCGCTTGAGCCCAGGAGTTGGAGGTTGCTGTGAGCTGTAATGCCACGGCACTCTACCCAGGGGGACAGCTTGAGGCTCTGTCTCAAAAAAAAAAAAAAAAAAACTAGGACTTATAAAATGATATTTAGAATTTAGATGGCAGAGAAAAAAGGTACTTCACTTAAAATTTTAATGTACAAGCATTAAATGAGGATACATTTCTATATAGTATATTAAAACTTCCTTTTAGTTAAATGATGCAAATAATTAGTTCATTTACAATTTCAGTGTTCCACATGCAGTAAAATTACTCTGTAAAGTGGAGGAAGGTCAGGAAGATGCCTTTTCCCCCGGCCCCATATTGTTCTTTGTTGTACAAGGTATCCATGGTCAAACTCTATAACAAACCATGGCGATGAGATGTTTTGGGTAGAATATTTTAAAACAAAACTAATTATGGTTGATGTATTTCCCACTAGTGACATCTTTTTAAAATAACTAATTTACATTATAGTAAAGGTTAATTTTAACTACCCCAAATAGTTCCCTTTAAGAGCAAAATTTGTCCCTGGGGCTGTGTTGTTTATAAAGCTAGAACCAATCTTCTAATGCCATCTTCCATCTGTATAAGAAAGATGGGTGCTTTAGGCTTTGAAGGTTGTTGCCAGATGGCTCCACTTTACTGTTCCCCTAAAGTATGGAGTAGGGAGAGCCATTGTGGGTTTTTACATCAGAGACATAATGAATGAAACCTTGCTGAGATTGGATCTTGCTCTATCACCCAGGCTGGAGAGCAGTGGCACAATTAAAGCTCACTGCAGTCAATCCCCCTGTCTCAGCCTCCCAAGAAGCTGGGACTAAGGTACACACTACCATGCCTACCTAATTTCTTCCTTTTTGTTTTTTTATTTTTAGAGACAGGATCTCACTCTGTTGTCCTAGGCTGGTCTCAAACTCCTGGCCTAAAGTAGTCCTCCTGCCTTAGTCTCCTGAATCCTTGGGATTACAGGCTAGAGCCGCTGTGCTCAGCTGAATTCTCATTCTTTAGTGCAAGGAAATGTGGTCTTCATCTTCTGGTTTTCTAAGGTTTCTTCCAAGTCTTCATTTACTTAAAAAAAAATAAAAAAATAAGGTGCTTGCTTCGGCAGCACATATACTAAAATTGGAAGGACATAGAGAAAATTAGCATGGCCCCTGCGCAAGGATGACATGCAAATTCGTGAAGCATCCCATATTTAACAATGGGATCAGCTTGATGTTTCTCATCATTTTCCTCCTGTTCTTCCCATTACTGTACCAGGGGCCTTTTAGACTTTTTATTTTTCTAATCATCCATGTATAAATTTTTAATACCATAGGTAGACTGTTTATGTGTACTTACATAAAAGGGAATAAATAAAAGCTTTGCTTTTAAAAATGGTTAAATTCAACCAGGCTGTACTCACTGGAGGAGTACAGTTTCATTTGGAGCAGGCAAATTTTCATTCCTCTGGAGCGATGTCACCCCCACTGCAAATTCGTGAGCTGAGAGACCTGGTAGGTGGGATACTATCCTTAGCTGTAATTAGGCTTTGATGAAGGGTGATCCATTTCCTCATTTATTTAAGAACCTTGAATCCTTTTGATATTTTTCTAACATGCACCACTCCTTTTGCTTTTGCCATGGAGGCAGGCTAATTTGGTCATTGAAAGCATGGGCTTTGGAGTCGTATGCATTTAGTCTGTATCCCTTAAATAGGACTAATAATAGTAACTAAATCAAAAGGTTGCTTGGGAGGACTGAATGTGAACACAGGTAATGCACCACGCCCTATATAAAGTTAGCTGTCCTCCCAAAATGTAACTTGTAGCTGTGTTAGGGCTTAGACATATCAATTCTGCATTTTAAAGATTAGATTGCTTTCTTAGGGCCCTAGATTCAATAGGGATAACGATACTATGATAAAATAATCATAGCTGAGTGACTTGATCCAGCTGTTTAACTTTTTGGGCCCCAGTTTCTACATTTTTGTTAATTATGATAGAAAACACAGGACTCAGCACCTGTGGCTCAAGTGGCTGAGGCACCAACCACGTACACCTAAGGTGGCGGGTTCGAATCCAGCCTGGGCCCGCCAAACAACGATGGCTCCAACCAAAAAATGGCCTGGCGTTGTGGCGGGTGCCTGTGGTTCCAGCTACTTGGGAGGTTGAGGCAGGGAACTCGCTTGAGCCCAGGAGTTGGAGGTTGCTGTGAGCTGTGATGCTATAGCACTCTACCCAGGGGGATAGCTTGAGGCTCTGTCTCAAAAAAAAAAAAAAAGAGATAGAGAACACAAAATAAACTGATCAAAACTTCAAATGTGGCAGTAATCCTAATAAATTCAAATGGATTATATTAATACCTGCCTAATAAATGACAGAGACTCTTGCATTAGATTGAAAAGAGAGGGGCATACCTAAAATAAGATCACTCTAGAATGCTTGAAATAATGGGATAGAAAAATACATATTAGGCAAACATTACTATCAATAAAAATAGTATTTATATGTTAGTAAGGATAAAATGGAATATTTCATAAAGTTAACAACCCACCAAGAAGATAAAGTGATTTTGATCTTGTATGTAATTTGGAGGGAAATCTAAGAAACATAGTGGGAGATTTCACCATATTCTGTAAGTAAAACAGACAAATTTAGTACAGCTATAGAGTATTTAGAGTCCACCTTTAATAACAAGGTGTTATTACATAGGTTTCTGAGAACCTTTCCCTCTCGAGATGGTCTGATTCTATGAATTTTGGACAAAGTACAGCTATATCATGCTTTTTTATAGTGAATGTATTCCTGTAAAGCTGCAAGGTCACTGGATTGTGTTGTAAAGGTGAATATTGCTTTTATAAAGGACGTGGTATCCTTGTGACTTTTCTTGAGTGTCTTCTGTTTGTGAGCAGAGAGCTCTGAATGTTTAGGACAGAATCTTGGTCCCCTGTGGCACCCTCTCTGAGAACCTGAGGACGAGGTTATTAAGAAATGGTGGTTTCCTGCAGATCTCCCTCTTTCTTGGCTATTTTATCTGTCTGCAGAATGTCTCAGCAGGCAAAGCAGGAATAGGGTGTGACTGCTGCTTCTGGCCAATGGATAGTTGAGAGGATTTTCAGGCACACAGGGACACTCAGTTTGCAGTTTGGTCTCCTCAGTGTCCTCAGTTGGACTTTTTACATTTTTTTTTAGGGAGCACACCAGCAGTTCAGTGTACACTTTTCCAAGTCTTTTATGAGTAAAGTGGGAGGATTTTAAGTGTTTGCGGAACATTTAGGTCTGTAAATTCTGCCAAGGTAATTGTTAGCATATGGTTTTCCTCCTCAGACAGGATTGGCAAATACTGGTCACCTTTTTCATTTTGATTTATGTGAGCCTCTAATTAAGATTGGGTACTAAGGAAGTGTGTGTGTGCGTGCGTGTGTGTGTGTACCCTCGTGTGTAGTGACAATGAAAATTCCACTATTTGTTCCTTCTTTGCTGAAGTCTGAGTACTCTAGACAAAAAAATTCTTTTCATGGGTAAAAACTCAATTAAAAATATCCGAATTTTATTCTGTGCATGGAGAAGCATCTTATTAAATGTGATTTCGGATTCACTAGCAGCCTATTTTAAAACATGATGTCATCGAGGGCAGAGTGTCCATCAGATCAGCGTCGCTCAGAAGCACAGCTCAGATGTGTAGCTCAGAGTTTCAGAGTGGCAACTTGAATTGACTTTGCCCCATGGCCTCACCTTCCAGGCCACCCAGCCAGCCAGCCCACCCATACACAAACAAATAATTAACAAGCATTTAATGTTACTAGGCACCCCGCTAGATTGTAAAGAGTATGATGGGAGCCTGACCTTGAGAGGTTGTGGCATATTGGTGATAAGCAAATAGAAGTTTTATAATGACACTCAGTCTTATCAAAAGTGCTAAATAGATAGGATATCTGGGAGGGAGAGTGTATGGGGGCTCTCTAAAGGTGTCTAATTCAGACCGGTTAGTGCAGTGGTGACTGAGTGATCGATTCAGGGAGCCTTCCTGGATGAGATGATGCCTGAGCTAGGATTTGCGGGAAGAGCAGAGAGCTGCTTCAGGTGTTAGGGTTTGAGCTGAGACAAGAATGTGATTTTCCCGTCTGCTGTTACAAGAGCTTAGGACAGGAATAGTGAGACCAGGCTGCAGAGATGGGCAAGGGTTCCTTGTGAAGCCTTTTCTCTCCTAGGGGTTCTGGGTGTTACTCGGAAGGCATGGGGTGCCATTGGTGGAATTTAGTCAGAGGGATGAAATGATTAAGATTACCTTGTAGAAAGGTCCTTTGGTGGTGATGTAAGGGATGGATTAGGGGTTAAAATTAGAGGTGAGGCACTAGAAGAAGACACTGTTGTTTGAGCTTATTCATGAGATTTTCAGGCGGTATAAGCATCTTTAGGATCTGAATGTTGCGGGGGAGAGGGAGAAATGAAGGGTGGATATAAGATTTCTGGGTTGGGTAACTGGCAGAAACGAGGATGCCATGGAGGTTGGGATTATGAGTTTGGTGTTAGACAGATGGTGTTGGTGATCCTTAGGTGACAACTGCACTTAGCTGTCCAGGGAGCAGTTGTCAGCATAGAGTACGTGAATCAAACAGGGAAGTGGGTGATGTCACCTAGGGAGATTTTGTAGAGTAACAGAAGAGGGCGCTAGAAGGAAAGTTGGGGGACAACGTTTGGTTTTGAACAAAAACCTGTGAATTTACCTGATAATCATGTGACATAGAAAATAAACATTTTCTGTGGGAAGTAACAGAGCAGATAAAATGTTTTCCCTCCGGGCTGTGCCAGGTATTAACTTTGAGAATTTTAATCAATACAGAGGAGAAGTAGTAGACTACATGTAAAATCTGGAATGAGAGCCTTACATGGGAGCTGCTGTGACCCTGTGGTTGTCCATGCCAGAGCAATAGGAACCTCTCCACCCTGTCAGTCTAGGATTGTATTTCCTTGTCCATTTCTATCTTGGTGTACTTGTTTAAAGAAATGAATATAATGTCTGCTTATTGAAGCAGGGAATGATACAGCATTTGGAATTTCTTTGTATCGTTTGGGAAATTCCAGTTCCTAGAACATAGGATTAGAGAAGAGTAGTTTGAGGGGGAATACCTTGGCTTTTTTACATAATCATTTCTTGTTTTTATACACAAACCCTCTCTCACACACACACAACGGAAAATACACTTTTAACTATTTTACGAAAACCTAGCCACAAAGTACATGGGTATTACCCATGTCACACCTAGGATCTATTTCATTTTTATTAATTGAAGGATCATTTAATGAGCTCTGACTGTGGCAATCAAGTCAGCTAGAATCCAAGCCCTCATTGAGCTAGTAGCAGCGTTGCAGGCCTTTTTCTTGGAGGGGACATTGTCTTGTCTTGTGCCAAGCTGACAGAGTCCTCCCTAGCTATCCTGATGGTGGTTCCTGAAGGCAGAGTTCCCAGACAGCTGTGCCTTCCTCTCTTTCCTCCTAATCTTCCCATGGCCATTTAAGAAATACAGATGACTTCACCGGTCCTTGAAACCCACACTGCTAGCACTTTGGGAAAACCCAACCCCATTTTTAAATAATCTCCTGGGAATACCTGTATGTGTGATGTAAACTGTCCTTCAAAAAGGGCACAGTCCCTTTTTGAAGTGGGTTAGAGGATAATGGATGTTTGCAGCGTGCTAGAGTTCGGGAACCCTGTGGGTGGACATACTCCTCCACCTTTTCACCTTGATGCTGACTTCTTCACCCTAGACCACTACCTTGCTGCTGTTGAATGCCTGGAAGCAGCCCTTCACCATGGCTATGGTGGGAGTGGGGGATATTTTGCCTTGAAAATAAAAAACAACTTCCATCACTCTGAAAACTCAGCCATTTGACAAAGATGTTGTCTTCAGTCAGATGAAGAATGAATGTTGGAAAAAAATGTCTTCAATACTGAAATTCTAGACACTTGAGTGAAGCAAAAAGAATAACTTCACAACATCCTTTTTTATTTTGCATTCAAATTAGTAGGTAGTTTTGCTTCCCATTCACCTCTCTGTTTTAAGAAACAAGTGTTTTTAAAGACCACCACTAAGAAAGAACACTTGGAAGGAAATGTGCGTAAGTTCTTTGAATGACTTATTTTAAGCTTACGAAGAAAATTAACACTTGTTTATTGAGAAATGTGTGGAAAGCAGTTAGTAATTGGGGATGAGTCAGTGGTGGGAAGTGTCTCAGGTGGGGCAGGACGAGGCTGCAGACAGCTGGTGTACCTGGGAGTCTGGCATGGGGGATAGCACAGGTTGGAACTTTCCTGGTGGCCACCGTATGGCTTGTCCTCATCGGTCAGCAGGTGGCACCAAATAGCCACAACTTATCTAGGGAGAGGTTTCACCTTGGGTTTGCTTAAATAGCACTTGCTGTAATTTCAGGCTTTAGGGATTAATGGCACTTTCACATTTTTCCCCCTAGAGAAACAGCTAATGACAAAGGCCTGAATTTTAGTAGTCTTGGATATAGATATTAGTCATGAAAATTAACCATACCTAAGGTCAAATGGTTATGTGACAATATTAATTCTCTTTCTTTTTGCCTTTCTTTTTTTGAAAGAAGCTATACGATAATTCTGATTGTTAAATTCAGCTATAAAATCATTCAATAGATTATACTTAACTGGATTTGGCTTCTGAAATCCTTGTGTTTTAATGAAGTCCAATAAATACATTGCTAATGTAGGTTTAGAATTAATATACCAATGAGTATATATTGTTGGAGGCCAGTGGGTGGCTCACTCCTGTAATCTAGGCACTCTGAGAAGCCTACGTGGGAGGAGCTCAGGAGTTTGAGACCAACCTGAGCAAGAGCCAGACTCCTATCTCTGCTAAAAATAGGAAAAGTATCTGGGCATTGTGGCAGGCGCCTGTAGTCCCAGGTACTCAGGAGGCTGGGGCAGGAGAAGCTCTTGAGCCCAGGAGTTTGAGGTTATTGTGAGCTAGGCTGATGCCATAGAACTCTAACTGGGGCAA
>NW_003852419.1:12255257-12257330 GCF_000181295.1 Otolemur garnettii
CAGGTGCCTGTAGTCCCAGCTACTTGGGAGGCAGAGGCAGGAGAATTGCTTGAGCCCAGGAGTTGGAGGTTGCTGTGAGCTGTGATTTCACAGCATTCTACCAGGGTGACAGCTTGAGGCTCTGTCTCAAAAATAAATAAATAAATAAAATATTTTTTTTAAAAGAATATGTATTGTTGGGACTGATCATGTCTGTCTGATGAGGATCCAGGAGTTTTCTGTTTGGGTAGAGATGGGTGACATTTACTGTGGCTTTGTTGTAAGGTGGGCTGGGTGCTTTGTCCTCAGGAACGTGTGGGATGCATTGGCAGTGTTCTTGGATAGCTTGCGAGAAAACAGCTAATGTCAAGAGAGGAGGCAGTTGTGTGCTTGTGCCACCAATTATTGTGCTATTTAAGGTGTGATTGATTTGTTGCAGCTTAATTTATTTACCACAGAAAATTGGTTGTGCATGACGTGTGGTTATGTGCTAGAACTTGAGAAGAGCTGCACTTGAAGCACACAGTAAAAGAAGTACTTGTTTTCTGCATGGGAGGCTTTGTTTATTTTATTTTATTTTGTATGGTGGTATGTGTGTGTGTGTGGGGGGGAAGATCTCTTGAATGAACAAAAACTCTCTTGAATGGTCCCTCTGTGTGGCTGAGTGGTGTCTGTCGCACGTCCTATAGTGATGAATGAGGCCTGCTGATCCGGGAACATGTGCACATTCTTGGTGCATGCTAAATAAGACTTTCACTAAATGAGCATCCAGGTAATCGTGTACATTTTTTAATCTTAAGATATTGACAACAATCATGTATTTTTCTTGGGACAGCTTCCTACCACTAAAAGGAGGAGGTGATCTTTCCCTTAACCCCCGTTTTTGTGAGGGGGGGACAGTCTCAGACACCCTGGGTAGAGTGCCTTGGTGTCATCCTAGCTCACAGCAACCTCAAACTCTTGGGCTTTAGCAATCCTTTTTTGCCTCAGCCTCCCAAATACCTGGGACTATAGGTACTTGTGACAATGCCTGGCTAGTCGTTTCTATTTTTAGTATAGAACTGGTCTCAACTCCTGAGTTCAAGCACTCCACCAGCCTCAGCCTCCCAGAGTGCTGGATTACAGGCGTGAGCCACCGCTCCTGGCCCCCACACCCTTCTTATATTTACAGATTAACATAATTTACTCAGATAGCTTTGTATGACTGATTGAGCCTAAGTCCCTGTGGTGAGACTCCCAATATACAGGAATTTAACCACATTAATGGGAATCAAGCCCAGAACCCGGCTCAGGCCGGCAGTTCCCTATTCCTCAGGCCTAGCCAGGCCTTCACTAGATCCTGTCACATCCTGAAGCACAGTCACATCCTCACTACAGCTGGGCCACCACCGTCTTTGGGGTTGCCTCCCAAGTGACCCCTCCTTTCGTACTTGCCTCCTAGAACTGCTTTTCCACAAAGCACCAGAAATGCTTTTCTAAAGACATACATCCAATGGTGCCAGTAATTGGCTTAGAATCCTGCCATGGGGCCATCCGTCCTTTGCACGGTGGCGACTGACCTCGGTGGCCCCCGAATAATAGCCAGGGAGGGGGACTGGAATTGGTTTTGATCTTTTTTCAACTTAACGGCTGCCGTGAAGCAGAGGGATGGAGGGTCAGGGGATTTGGGGACTCAGAAACGAGAGCTGACAGAGGGATCATGTGAAGATACAGAGTCAAGTCAGGCAGTGTTATTTCCTAGAGAGTGGTCTCCTAAGCCAAAATGAAGTTCAATCCCTTTGTGACTTTGGACTGAAGCAAGAACTGCAAAAGACATTTCAGTGCACCTTCCCACATTCGCAGGAAGATTATGTCTTCCCCTCTTTCCAAGAGCTGAGACAGAAGTACAATGTTCGATCCATGCCCATCCGGAAGGATGATGAAGTTCAGGTTGTCCAGGGGCATTATAAAGGTCAGCAGATTGGTAAAGTAGTCCAGGTTTACCGGAAGAAACATGTCATCTATATTGAGCGGGTGCAGCGGGAAAAGGCTAATGGCACAACTGTCCATGTGGGTATTCACCCCTAGAGAAACAGCTAATGACAAAGGCCTGAA
>NW_003852419.1:12257509-12258472 GCF_000181295.1 Otolemur garnettii
AAAAAAAAAAAAGAATCCTGCCGTGGCTTCCTATTGCTCATGGGCACCCAGAGTCCTCGTGGGGGTGGGGGCGGCTGCCTGTCCAGTCTTGTCTCCTTGTCTCTCCTCTGCCCATCAGACTCCAGCCACACTGAACTCCTGTCCCTCCAACATGTCGGGCTCTTTCCTTTGCCTAGATGCTGTTCCTCTTGATCTGCGCATGATGTTTTTGATACTGAGTTCCAAGTTTCAGTTCCAACTCGGGCCTTACCTGACCACCAATCTGAAATTGTCAGTTGCTGTCTATAGTGTGACTCTGCTTTCATTTTATTTTCTTTAAACTGTCTTGCTTTTTCTTGTGTGCGTTTTGTCCAGCTCTTCCTACTAGGACATAAGCTTCACTGGAGCCTAGGTCCTTATCTTGTTTATTTTTATCCCTGGAACAGTGCTGAGTATATTTTGGTTCAGTGAGAGAATAATAGCTGTATTGAAGGGAGAAACTATATTTAAAGCTAATCGTCTTTCTTAGAATTCCCTGAGGGTACTGTGTTAAGGTGAAGACAGCAGTGGACCAGAAGCAGAGGCCTAGGTTCTTGTTCCATATTTATTCCTGACAAACACTGTGACCCTGGGTGGGTTCCTGAGGAGCTGGTATTGGCATTGGTAGTGGAATTTGTAAAACCAGCATAAATATTTGTAGTTATTTTGGGGAGGGGGATGTGCATCTACTATGCACTGGTATTACCCTTGGTGCCATATACTTAGATCATAATCATAGACATTGGTTTTCTAGTATGTTAAGTGAGATGTTTAGATAAAATCATCTGTTAGTTCCCATCTATGATATTTTATGAATTTCTGAGAGAAAAAGTGTATAATTCATGGTGATATACAGTAGGAATACATGAGTTCATTGAGAAGCCCCAAGTAGTTGTTGATCCAGGTCCAATACAACTTTAAAATTGTAGATCTTTTTTTTTTTTT
>NW_003852419.1:12258967-12260164 GCF_000181295.1 Otolemur garnettii
CCCAGAACTCTAAGAAGGAGCTGATGTGGAAGAGCAGCTGAGATAGTTGAAGATGACGACCACAGTAGCCACAGACTATGACAACATTGAGATCCAACAGCAGTACAGCGATGTCAACAACCGCTGGGACGTCGATGACTGGGACAACGAGAACAGCTCTGCACGGCTCTTTGAGCGGTCCCGCATCAAGGCTCTGGCAGGTGAGTCTCCTTCGTGCCTCATCACCAAAGCCCAGGATGCTGTTCTCAGGGTCCTTTAACACCATTCACCTTGTCCTTGCTATGGCTGCCTTGTGTAAAGATTGTCCCTCGAGAGCAAGGTGACCGTTTTGTAGGGTAGTCACTTCCATATTTGGAGAGCTATCACTTCTGATGGCCAAAATGATTCAGAGGACCGGATATTATTTATACCAATTCAGAAAGAGCCACCCTAAGTTTGTAAGAATTCTTTTATTTTTTAATATGTCTTACATTTCAGAATATTGAAGCATGCTATGCCTTACACACAAAAATATACAAATTAATGTGTGTACTTGGTGCCTGTGATTATATTATCTAACTGACCTGTACAATGGTTGGTTCGTATCACATGCAAGGATTGTAGATCTGAAAAGCAATAGCTTAATCTGGTAAAGGGATACTGACAGGTAAGTTTATGATCGCTTCATTAAAATTACTAGGAAGACATCCTAACTTTGTGATTTTTCGTTTTTTTTGTTGTATAGAATACCTGGAGTACACTTGACAGTGGCCCTGGTTGGGGTAGTGGGTTTTTACCCTAAAATTGCCCTGAAAATCAAGAAAGGGTTCTATTACCTTGAAAACTTTAGCAGTTCTAAATATACATAAACCAAGGGACAAAATGAAGTGTATTCAAGGTCCTCCATCTGTCCTTTGAGATTTCAACTGACATGTTTGCCAAGTGGGAAAAGTGGGTTTATGATTTTTTTCCTAACATCTTTATAGTTATGAAAGTAAATTAGAGTCATGACTTGAGTAGATAAGTGTATCATGAATGCAACTCACTTTTTTGTTACCTTTACAATGGAATCTGATTATGAAGGCTGTACCATTTAGAGTTGTCTTGATTGCGAGCAAAAGGAAGCCTAACCCAAAGTGGTTGATGTGACAAAGAAAATTTATTGGCCACGTAGTAGGCACATTCAGCCTTTAAGCAAGACTTATTCCTGGGCTTAAA
>NW_003852419.1:12260462-12273113 GCF_000181295.1 Otolemur garnettii
ATTTATTGATTGACTTCATCTAAACAGGACACACTCCTAAAAGTTTGGCCAGAAAATTTGGAATACAACAGGAAAGAGGGAGTGGGGGATGGATGTTAGGGATACAGCCAACTAAATGCTATAGGAAAATTATTCAGCTACCTTAAGATAATTTTTCCTTGAGTGGTGGTGATTTAAAGATCTTTTTTGAACTTGCCTCAATGAATAATTAATCAGATAGTCACTGTAGAATTGAGGCTTTGTCTTTTAGCTCATTCATTAACAGGGATCCTTATAAAAACCATGATCCTGGCTTGTGCTAGTGGATTGATTTGTACTTGTTTCTTGAATCTTCATTTGAGTCTTTAAACTGGTGTACTAGTGGAGGCTGATCACCTTTGATCACCTTTGATCACCAGCCTTTTACTTTCTGATTCCAGGATATGTGTTATCCTCCCTTTTAAGGACAATTTTGCTGCAAACTACAGGGCGGTTCCTTGTCCTTTGTATGTGGTCTTTCCTGCAGTTTTGGAGGAGAACCCCCAACTGTCCTTAGTGTCCATCATTTAGCTTAAATGTTCTAGGCTGTTTATCCAGGTTCCTGAATAACTGATCGTGGTAATAATAGCAACCACTCAATACGGTGCTTACTGGGTGCCAGGCACTGTTCTGAATGCTTCGTATACAGTAACAGTTATCCTGTAACAATCCTATGGAAGAGATTATTATTGTCTGCATTGTGTAGATGAGGAAGTTGAGGCCCAGAGAGATTGAGTAGCTTGCCTTAGAGCACCCTGCTACTTAGTGGCTGAAGGCATGTTGACTGTGAAGTATATACTCTACTATTTTTCTATATTCATTAAAATTAAAAACTAATTTAAAGATCATTGGCTAAGAATTTTGCCACTTGAATAAAGTTAAAAGGCTGAGCACAGTGGCTCACTCTTACAATCCCAGCAATCTGGGAGGCCAAGGCAGGTGGATTGCTGAGCTCGCCAGTTCAAGACCAGCCTGAGCAAAAGCAAGACCTCCATCTCTAAAAATAGCCAGGCGTTGTGATGGGTGCCTATAGTCCTGGCTACTCGGGAGCTGAGGCAGGAGAATCGCTTGAGCCTAAGAGTTTGAGGTTGCTGTGAGCTGTGACACCACAGCACTCTACTAAGGATGACAAAGTCAGACTCTTGTCTCAGAAAAAAAGACAATAAAATAAACACATTAAAAAGATCTTTGAAAGCCCTGGAGTGCATCGCATGGCAGAGGAGCAATCGTGAGTAATTATGGCAAGTTATTAAAAAGATAAAGTGTTGCTTCCATGTTAAATGGTGTTAGAGGAAAAATAAAAGAATGACATTCAGTGAATTCACAAGATACCAGAGAAACCATGTGTTTAATGGAAGAAACTATCTTATTAATTCTCTTTCTTTCCTGTTCTGTGGAACAGAATATCTCTGAGCCCTGTGAGAAACCACATGCTAATAGAAGGCGTTCCAGGGTTGGAAGAACAGTTCTAGCATTTGAGTGTGAATCAGAATCACCGGAGGGTTTGTTTGACTGGTTGCTGGGCCAAGCCCCAGAGTTTTTGACTCAGTAGGTCTTGGGTGGGGCGTGATAGTTTGAATATCTAATATGTTCTCAGGTGATGCTGAGGCCCTGGGCTAGGGATCCCATTTTGAGACTGGAATACAGTATTGATGGTCATGTAATTCCTTTCCTTGGAGGTTTGAGACCATTTCATCTGTATCAGACTAAAGTCTAGGAAGAAATAAAGTTTTAAACCCAATAGAGTTATGTTTAAGATAAATGTTAATATGCAGGGGTGTCGAAGGCTGACCACCTGACTTTGAGAGAAGGGAGGTATCTTCCTTCCCCTTATAGGGAGGTGATGTTGTGATCGGCTGGTATCCAGCATGAGCAAGTGCTGTTGCATGGTTTCTGTTACGAATGCACGTGCTGGCACAGGAAATCTTTACTCAGAGTAGTAGAAATAGACATATCCAATTTCCTGTATGCCTGTAGGGCTCTCTGTATATATGGTCTCATCTAATCAAATTGAATTCTGAGGCAGATTTATAAAAGATGGTAAAGCAAGGATTCATCTTTTTATGGAACAGTGCCTCTTGTATTGTTAGTGTAGCTACCACCTCGTGGTTCTGAATAAGTAGCTATAAAGGCAATGGGGTGAGGTAAACTACTGACTACTAATTTTCACCCAATTTATAGGTACTTATTAGGCTATAATATATATATTCTTCATTTGAATTATAAAAACCATTCTTTTTGATTTTACTTTCCTTCATCCTCTGTGTCACTCTCAGGAATTGCTGTTAACTCAGTATGGTATAACAAGAAACATACTTGGTCTTTGTCCCGGGTTGCTGGCACAGACCTCCTAAAATTCTTGGAATTTCCTGAGTGATAGGAGTGTCACAGTGAATCCCTTTCCTCTTACCTGAGTTTATACTAATGAGCTTACTGGACAGGGGGCAACCTCTCCTCCCTGGGTAGCCTTAGGTTGAGGCTGCTCCCCCGAGACCCGGTGATTGGAGGGTTGGAACTTTCAGCCCCATCCACTGATCCTTGGGGAGGTCATGTGGGGTGAACAAGGTGACCTGAGAGGATATCGAAGCCACCCCCTAACCCCCCTAACCCAGAACCTTGCCCCTTCCATTTGGCTGTTCCTGAGTTGTGTTTTTTATAATAAATTCATAAACATACTTAAAGTGTTTTCCTGAGTTCTGTGAGTTCTTCTAGCATATTATTGAACTGACACCAGAATCTGACACCAGCCAGGTGGTCAGAAGGCAGGTGACCTGAGACTTAAAATTGTCATCTGACACGGGGATGGTCTTATGGGACCAAGCCCTTTATCCTGTGGGATCTGGCAGTAACTCCAGGTAGATAGTGTGCGAATTGAATCACATTGTACCACACCCAGTTGGTGTCAGAGAATCAGGCTCCTAAGATACTGCACAGAGGAGGTGTTACCTCTGATAATAGTATGTCACATGTCAGCTGTTGTTTTTGGTTTTTTTTTAAAGAGATAGTGTTTCACCATGTTACCCAGGCTGGAGTGCAGTGCTTGTTTATAGGGACACTCATGGTGCACTACAGCCTCAAACTCCTGGGCTCAAGCGATCCTCCCGCCTCAGACTCCTGAGTAGTTGGGACTGCAGGTACATGCCACTGAGCCCAGCTACATCAATTTTTAGTAGAAATCAGGCTTGCCATCACTTGTCAAGTTCTAGTATGTCGTTACGAAGATAAATCAGCCTGGAGTTACATCACTTCCATTGCCCAATTCTTTCCATGCTTCTTAAATGTTTTTGCTTGGAAATCAGTCTGGCTCTCATGCCTGTCACTCATCACCATCTGTAGCTCCTGTGTAGCTAGAAAGATCAGCCTGATGACCAAAAGGAAGCCCAGGGAACTTGACCTGGAGCGCCTGGCAGGAGTAAAATCAGCAACTTTTCCTCAAAGTATAGAACAAGTTCATCTGAAAGCTTCCCCCTCACACAAATTAGGTGAAGAGAGATTCTCAGAGACCAGCCTGAGCAAGAGCAAGACCTCAACCCGGGCTCTAGTGGAAATAGAAAAACTAGCTGGGTGTCATGGCAGGTGCCTATAGTAGCTACTTGGGAGGCTTAGGAAAGAGGAATGCTTGAGCCCAAGAGTTTGAGGTTGTGGTGAGCTATGATGCCAGGGCACTCTATCCAGCATGACAGAGTGAGACTCAGGAAAAAAAAGAATTAAATTTGAACGTGGAGTGAAAACATGATAGCTGGTACTTGTCCCCTTCTGTTACCATCTGTAGTTCAGAAGGAAGATGAGAAGAGCATCGGGTCAGGCCTGCTGGAGGAAAGAGACTGCGTTGTGCGGATTCAGGTTGAGGCAGTGCACTGCAGTGTGATTTTTTTATGTCTTCTGTAAATGATTTCCCGCATCCCAGGGTGGCATGCCCACATTCCTGACCTCTGACCAGTTTCTCAGTATTGCGGAACATGTGGTTATTTAAAATAAGCTGAACTTTTTGGAAACCAGCATTTTATTTGAAATAAAAAGAAAACAAAACTTTAATCTTTCAAAGAAGTTTCAAAGGCAAATATTTTCATTTTATAAATGAAGGGTGTCTGTGATAGTGGCTTATGTTTTTTTTTAATCAAACACAAATTGGGGGACATAGGGGAAGAAATATTCTTTTAAAATGTATAATCAGCTTGAAAATATTGATAAAAGTAATTAGAATTAGTATCTTTATATCAATACTCATAAGTAATGAAGGAAAAACCCTGGAAGTATACACCAAGATGGTCACTGTTTCTTCCTGAGTATTTGGATTTTTCCTGAAATAAAATATGAACTATTTTGGATTTTTTTTATTAAATCATAGCAGTGTACATTAATACTATCATGGGGTACAGTGTACTGTTTCTATATACAATTTGAAATACTTTCATCCAACTGGTTAACGTAGCCTTCATGTCCTTTTCTTAGTTATTGTGTTAAAGACATCTATATTCTACATTTAGAGAGATTCACATGTGCCCTTATAGGATGAACCACAGGCATGATCCCACCAATCACCCTCCCTTCACCCATCGTCCCACCCTTCCCTCCCTTCCCCTCCCTCTCCCCTTTCCTCATATTCCTGGGCTAAAATTTATTTTGGAATTTTTTAAAAAGCATGAAAACCACCTTAAACATCTAATGCTATATTCAGAAATTTCTATATTCCCCCCCAAAAAAAAATGGCATAGAGAAGTGTAGTAGAAAGTCTTGTATGAATGTGCATTTTGAAAATATGACAGAAATTAAAAATGAGATTACCTTGTGAGTTGTCACTCATCAACATTTATTAGCCAAAATTTTGTCTAAGAGCCTTTTTGCTAAGCTACAGACAAGGCAAAAGAAATTGACCATCATTGAGAGAGCTTTAAAACAGCTAACAGTAGCCATTTCCATCCTGTACATGACATGTACAGAGTAAATCGCAATTGTTAATGGCTGTATCTACAGGCCTTCCTCCCTTTAAACATAGGCATTTATCTGAGTGATCAAGAATTTGGGGCAGGGTGCAGTGGCTCACGCCTGTAATCCTAGCACTCTGGGAGGCCGAGACACTGAGACGGGTGGATTGCATGAGCTCATGGGTTCGAGACCAGCCTGAGCAAGACTCATCTCTAAAACTAGCCGAGTATTGTGGTGGGCACCTGTAGTCCCAGCTACTCTGGAGGCTGAGGCAAGAGAATCATTTGAGCCCAAAAGTTTGAAGTTGCGCTCTTCAAAGCCTAAAAGTCACAAGCTATGATGCCAGGGCACTGTACCATGAACGACAGAGTGGCACTCTGTCTCAAAAAAAGAAAAGAATTTTGGTAGAGTGTTTAAGCAGCTAAGCAATAATTTGTTTGAAAAATCCAGATCCGCACTGTTCAAAAGAAATCTAACACTTGCCACATGTGATTTTAAATTTTCTACAGACAATATTTAAGTAATCAAGGTATGTGAACTATTATAACAACATACAATTAGCATAAAAAGTTGTTAATAAGATAGTCTACATTTTATTGTACTAAGTATTGAAATCCAGTATGTGTTCTGTTTTACATTGTAGCACATCTCAAGCAGACATGTGTGACCAGTCACTACTGTTGGATTGTATAACTTGACTGTCTTCATACAGACATTTTTCACTGACTAAAATTTTTTAGATCCTGCAAAACAGATGTGGGCTTTAAAATACCCATCAAGTGTTTGATCTTGGGTCTATTTATAAAAAGCAGCAAGTAGTTGGCTCCTTAGTAAATGTCAATTTAATTTTTTATGAGGTATAATACATCAGTTGAATAGTTATTTAAAAAATAAACACTTCTTGGCTCGGCGCCTATAGCTCAACCGGCTAAGGCACCAGCCACGTACACCTAAGGTGGTGGGTTCGAATCCCCAGCCCGGACCCGCCAAACAACAATGACGGCTGCAACCAAAAAATAGCCGGGCGTTGTGGCGGGCACCTGTGGTCCCAGCTACTTGGGAGGCGGAGGCAGGAGACTCGCTTGAGCCCAGGAGTTGAAGGTTGCTGTGAGCTGTAATGCCACGGCCCTCTACCCAGGGGGACAGCTTGAGGCTCTGTCTCAAAAAAAATAAAATAAAATAAAAAATAAACACTTCTTCCTTTTGTTTTTTTTCTACTACAAGGCTTTTTAGTGAATAGATATAGCAACAATGATCAGTTCTTCACCAACATCTATACTCTCGCTGTTTCAGCTAGAAACTTAAGCAGAATATCCAGGCAGCTGTTCTCAAACGCTATTTTGGGTGCAGAAGATTCAATAGCATACTTGTCAAAACTGCATATTCTTCTTCTATAAATTGAAATTCACCACTATGGGGTGGAACCCAGCAGTCTGCATTTTTAGTAAGTCCCCATGTGATTCTGATGTAGACCACACTTAGAGAAACATTTTCCTAGGACATGGCCTAAGGGGGCTCAGTTAATATTTAAATCCCATTATCCTTGAAAATTCCCAGTGAAGTGAAAATCAACTTTTTATCTCCTTTAAAATATCTGTCTAGCCTTTCCCCCAGTAAGTCAGTCGTAGTTTATGTTTTGATATGTTGATGACTAAGAAGGCTTAATGTTCTGCCCAAATGGAGTACTGTGCTATCTCCTGGCAGGTGCTGCACATTCTTCTTGTAATCCCCAGCCTCGCTGCAGCCCGTCTGGATGGATCCTCTCCACTGTGGAGGTGACTAAGGTCCTCCCCTTTAACCTCCACCACTCTTTGGTCCTTACAATTTGTAATCTCAAGGAGGGAAGACAATTTCTCTGCCCTTCAGTAAGCCCTGTAATGCTAATTAAGATTAGTTGGGGACACTTAAGAAAGTATTTCCCAAAGCATTCTGTAGTTGTAAGTAAAAACTTTAAGCCCAGGGTTTTCTCAGGAGGAAAAGAAGTGGAATCTATCTTGTGAGAATTAGAGCAGAATTTACCATCACTTACTCCGAGCTGACTGCACATTTCAAGCTATTGTTGTTATTAATCTCAAGTTGACAAGTGTACATATGGATGGAGGGAAGCCTGTTTATAAACCAACAGAGATTTCTAAATTTGCCTTTTTTGAGAGAGATCTGACTGCCTTTTCTCCCCACAATCATGAGTTATTAATTATGTGGTCTGGATATTGGTTTTACATAGGGTATTTTATGGTCACCTGTAATATGGTGGTTTTACTTAGAAACTTTCCAGAGTAAGACTGTTAATCCATAGTCAACACTCCCATCGTGAATAAATAAACAGATTCAGTAATCCCCCTCTTATCAGATACATTCCAAGACCTCCTCTGGATGCCTGAAACCTTAGACAGTACTGAATCTGATTACTAGCAATCAGAACACATTTCTTTCTTTTCTTTTCTTTTTTTTAAAGGTCAGAGTCTTGCCTTGGCTGTGGTGCAATCATAGCTCACTAAAACTTAAACTCCTGGGTTCAAGTGATCTCCCATCCTAGCCTCCTGGGTGGCTGGGACTATAGGTGCTAGCCATCATCGTACCCAGCGAATTTTTCTTATTTTTTCGTAGGGGCAGAATCTCACTAATGTTGCTTAGGGTGGTATTGAACTCCTAGACTCAAGTTGTCCTCCCACCTCTGCCTCTCAGAGCATTGAGATTACAGCTGTGAGCCACCACTCCCAGCTGCAGCGTGTGTCTGTTCATGTCTTCCACCTACACATTTAGTATTACCTCTTCCATTTTATTCAGCGGTTATTAAGCACTATTGTTATAACTTTTGCAGTTAAGAGGCGCAACAACAAAACTAACGTGGATGTCCTTTTCTTTCTTTGAGATTCTTTTATCTATGGATCTTAGCAACCTCAGCATAGGAGTTTTTTTCTTTCCTAATTAAGTCAAGAATTTTGTTCACATTTTCACTTAAAGGAATCACTTTACGGGTTCTCTTTGTCATGGCCAAATTGCCAGCATTAATACTCTTATGATCTGGGGCCATTATCAAGTCAAATGAGGCCTCCTTGAACTCAAGCACAGTGATGCCTTGACAGTCGATCTGATAACAGAGAGGTCTACTAAGTGACTAACAGGCAGGGAATGTAGACAGCGTAGATACCCTGGACAAAGGGATGATTCACTTCCGGGGTGGGAGGGGGCAGGACAGCACAGGATTTCATCATGCTACTCACAATAGCATGCATTTTAAAACTTACGAATTGTTTATTTCTAGAGTTTTTCATTTTAATGTTTCCAGATTGTGGTGGGCTACAGGTAACTGAAACCATGGAAGGTGAACCTAAGGCCAAGTGTGGACTGTTGTGTGTGCGTATAACATTTGACGTCCTTCTAGTGAATGTTACAGAGCTAGCCTACTGTTGGATATACAGAGAGATCTTAAAACATGGTCTGGAATGGTCTAATTAGGAAGCTGAAACCTATTTACATGAGAGTATATTTGCATACCAGTGCCAAAAAGTAATATAGGTTATTAGTGCTATAGTAATTTAGAGGGAAAGATTGATGTCACACACACAAGCCTTAATCATTTTTTTTTTTTTTTAAAGATAGAGTCTCACTCTGTCACCCTGAGTAGAGTGCCATGGCATCATAGCTCACCGCAACCTCAAATTTCTGGTCTCAAGAGATCCCTCTGCCTCAGCCTTCCGAGTAATTGGGACTATAGACACCCACCATTATGCCTGGCTGGCTTTTCTATTTTTAGTGGAGATGGGGTCTCGCTTTTGCTCAGGCTGGTCTCTAACTCTTGAGCTCAAGCAATCCACCTACTTTATCCTCCCAGAGTGCTGGGATTACGGGCATGAGCCACTGCACCTGGCCTTCTAGTCATTTTAAGAGGTAAGGTCTAGTGACATAAAGAGCACTGGAACTTCAAGAGAGGAGACTAAGACTTACAGTGATTGCTTCAGGCCAGGTTGCAGGTCTCCAAGGACCCTCTCATTGAGACAGAAAGTCTGCTTCAGGCTGCTCATGGTGCTATGCCGTCTCACACTCCGACTTATTGTCAGCATCAGACTAGGGCTTTTCTTACACGCCGAGCAACTCTGTTGAGACTAACACTTTTATGCCCTTAGGCAAAGAGAACAGCTTCTTGCACGATGGAATGGGCTTGTACAGTTGGATTAACAAGGGTTTAATAGCAACGCATTATTTATCTTATCCACTCTTTGTCTATATCCCTAAATGATGCATTATTTGTGAGAGAGAGGCGTGGTCCCTAGCACATAGTAAATATCCCACTATTGCTCATGAAATCTGAGTGTGAAAGAGCATATCATATCCAAGAGGTTCATGAGAGCTATTGAAGAGAAAGTCTTTTTAGGTTATTCCATGTAGTTCAGGATTCTACCCTCAATTATTTGTCACATATGAATGGCTTCCAGTTTTCTGACCGTAGACGTGCAGGCATCGTCTTCTTTTGGAGGATGAGGTTTCCTCTGCTTTGCTTTCCCTCCCTTCCCTTTCTCTCCCTGCTGTAGACCCAGTGTCCTCCTTGCTTTTGAAATCAGCTTGGACTCCTGCTATTGTTCCTAGATTCCACCGCACGTTCTGTTTGCACCTCAGCAGTAGCTGGAGTCTTACGGTAGCTGAGTGAGTGATCCTGGCTTGAAAGAACCAGCAGGCAGAAACCTTGTGCTACCATAGTCTCTGACTCTTCCTGTCCTTCCTGAAACCTCCTAGCTACATATCCATCCCCTCTCCCTACCCAGCCCCCATTCCAGCCCTTCATACTTCTAGAGCCTGGGTTCTCCATCCTTCACCCCAAAGAACTTCTCTTTATCCTCATTCCCTTCTTTATCTTCCACTCCACCCCTAATCTTTGTCCGAACTTGTCTCCCCTCCCTACCAGATTACTTTCATTCACTCAGACTCTTACTTTTGAGGAACTCCCATAGATTTTATTGTTGATTTATGATTGAATGTAGAGATTATAATCTCTCTTCACTTGAGGACTGCCTGTGTAAGCAAAAGAGGAAAAGCTTCTGTGACCTTTCTGCCGCTTTTTTATCCCTGTCTGCATCTGTGCATTCTCTTTCCTCTCTCTGCCTATTACCTTTATTGAGATATAAGTTTTATACCATAAAATTTCTCCCTTTAAATTATACAATTCACTATGTTTTTATATGCTCACAAAGTTATGCAGTGTTAACTCAAAAATCATACTATTTGTACATTTGGGAAGGAAAACTTTATCTTTTAGCAAAGGATTACAGCCTGCAAGGTGGCCATTCTGATAGGCTGCATCAAAGCCTGGAAACAGGCACTTTGGGGGAGGAGAGGACAGGAATTTTTGCTGAACAGATTAAAGGAGGAGCTATGAATATTAATGAAGGGGGTCTTCATACATGCACATTGAGTAAACACCCATGTTACATCTGACTTGTGTTCACTTTGGAGTGGTGTGACATGTAACACCACCACCAGTGGTGTATAAATTTATTACAGTTCGCCCCCAAAGTTAAAAGGTAAAGCAGAGACATGAAGACGTGCAAGTGCACAGCCTCTGTGAAACCAGCCAGAACCAGTGCATGCTAAGCGTGGTCTCTTCTCAGGAGAAAGGGACGGTCTCTTGTCTAATCAAAGCTGTGGTTATGGCTTATGGAATAGGGGTAGAAGGTCTGTTAACATCTGGAGGTGGATGAACTGCACTTGTTTTAATAGTGTTCATCTTGAGGCCAGTGATTGTTTAGCTGCTAAAGAAAAAGGAAAACCTGGTGGTATTTAGAACACAGGTGGTTTCTTCTCTAAGTGTAGGGGATCTGTGACTTAACCCTTGCCTGTATTGCCTTAGGTCTTATTGTAACTTGGTATCTTACTGCCACAAGGAATCTGTTCGGTCAGTCTAGTGATCTCCTTTTAACATGAATGCTGGCTAGTTGTGTCTAAATTGCAAAGGGGGGGGCATAATGATGTGTGTCTGACCTCCCATCCTGTTATGGCTGAGAGCACAGTTTTTAAGATTTCTCTGGGGTGCCTGTGGTCAGGAAGGAGTCCTTTCAAATGGTTGAGGGGCTTAGAATTTTATTTTCAGTTTACCATAACACCACTGTCTAATTCCAGAATATTTTGATCACCCCAGAAAGAAATCTCATACACATTATCGGCTCTTCCCTTGTTTTGACTCTGTGGATTTGTCTGTTTGGGACATTTCATATAAATGGGATCATACGATATGTGGCCTTTGGTGACTGGCTTTTCTCACTTAGCAAAACCTTTTCAAAGTTCATCTGTGTTGTAACATGTACTTCATTTCTCCGTCTGTGCTCTTATATATGTCATCTTAGTGGATTAGTAAGAAAGAGCAGAAAATACTCTATAAAAGCTACCAACACCATGATGCTGTTTTACTTGGAGGTTGCCTGGGAACAGATGGTCGATCTGTTGTAGGCTGCTGAAACTGCTGCAGTCTTAGGAAGTTTTTCATTTAGCCAGATGTGGTCATCATAAAAGTCTGCTAACTTGTGGGTGTTTGGTGCTTCATATGGTCATATTTGCTGCCTTTATTAAATTCACTTACACAGCTTAGCTCCTTTCCCAGTTATCTACCAAAGTAGACCTGTGAGCAAATAACCATCATAGGAAGGTAAAAGGAAGAAATTTTATTTATATCCAGGTCATTTATGTAGTCTAAAAATAAAACATGTCATGCAGTAAGAGCAAACTGAAAATGTCACAAAGTATGTTTTTTAATTTAGCAATGCAATTCAGATATCTAAGATTTGATTTAACTACCATCTTCTGTGATGCTATTCAATTTAATTTTCTAATTAGTAGAGAAAATTGATGCTGGGTAGATGTTAAATAGATTCTTAAATTGCATTTTGATTTTTGGAAGGAAATAAACTATATAAACTTTATTTCCTTTAAACTAATAAACTTTATTTCCTTTATATAGTTTATTATAAAACTATAAATTTGTCAGTAGGTCAGTAGTTTGGTTTTTTGTTTCTTTTTTTTGTTTTGAGACAGAGTCTCACTGTGTTGCTCTTGGTAGAATGCTGTGATGTCACAGCTCACAGCAACCTCCTGTGGTGCACAGCTCACAGCAACCTCCAACTCTTAGGCATAAGTGATTCTCTTGCCTGAGCCTCCCAAGTAGCCAGGACTACAGGCACCTGCCAAAACACCTGGCTATTTTTTTTGTTGCAGTTCTTATTGCTGTTTAACTGGCCTGGGCTGGGTTTGAACCCACCAGCCTGGGTGTATGTGGCTGGTGTCCTACCCACTGAGCTACAGGCACCACTGCCTAAGTCAGTAGTTTTGACATAATTATATTCAATAGTAATGTAGTGGGTAGGGGGCCAGATAATGAGGGAGCTAACTATTAGATCAATGTCTACTGATTGGCTTCCCTGAAAAGAACTCCACATTCAAAACTTTTTTTTTTTGAGACAGAGCCTCAAGCTATCACCCTGGGTAGAGTGCTGTGGCATCAAAGCTCACAGAACCTCCAACTTCTGGGCTTAAGCGATTCTCTTGCCTCAGCCTCCCAAGCAGCTGGGACTGATTGGCTTCCCTGAAAAGAACTCCACATTCAAAACTTTTTTTTTTTTTGAGACAGAGCCTCAAGCTATCACCCTGGGTAGAGTGCTGTGGCATCAAAGCTCACAGAACCTCCAACTTCTGAGCTCAAGCAAGTCTCCTGCCTCTGCC